>NC_042999.1:16297341-16309841 GCF_006345805.1 Octopus sinensis
CCCGTCTGTAAGTGTAAGATTTTTTCCATTTACATATATCTGCCTGAGGTATATATTTAGAAACTAACTGGCTCCAAACTACACAAATTACTTCCCTATTATATGTAATAATAAATAATTATCTGCAATAATCTTACTGATGTAACCCCGAGCTGGATATCTGGCTGCACAGCTCTCAGTTCTGGTGACTTACAGGCTGGTTTGCTGGCTTGCTGGCTGTCTGTCCGTCCGGTTAGTTGGCTTGCTCGCTGGAATTATACATTTGCTATCAACTTCCTCCGAAGGAACAAGCTATGATCCTTCATTATAGATAACATTCATGCATTGGTGCATACACATACACCCCCACCATATATATATATATATATATATATATATATATATAGGTATGTATGTATATATATGTATATATGTGAGTGTATGTGTATGTATATATATATATATATATATATATATATGGTGGGGGTGTATGTGTATGCCCCAATGTTATCTATCTATCTAGCTACCTATCTATATATCTATCTATCTATCTATCTATATATATATATATGTGTGTGTATGTGTGTATATATATGTATGTATATGTGTATATATATAATATATATATATATATATATATATATATATATATATAATGTGTGTATATATATATATAATATATATATATATGGTGGTGGGGTATGTGTATGCACCAATGTTATCTATATGTATATATATATATATATATATATATGTACATATGTGTCTCTGTGTGTATATATATGTATGTATATGTATATATATATATGGTGGGGTGTATGTGTATGCACCAATATTATCTATATGTGTATATATATATGTATATATGTGTGTGTGTGTATATAAATGTATGTATATGTATATATATTTATATTATGTATGTGTGTGTATTTTTATGTATATATATATTATATATAGAGTTATTACTGCTTTGTGTTTTTATTACATAAATTGTGTATCTATGCAATCCAAATGTACTCTAATAATCATGGTTTTTGCTTATATTAGTGAAAACCATTTTATATCCCGGTGATGTTATTTGAGTTAATTAAAGATAATCACGTTCAAAAACACATCCCGAATAGCGAAACATTGCCAAGTTTAATGAAACTAAACTATTCTGTTCTATGTATATATGCATTTACTTCTATTTATTTATCATTATCATTTTCTATTTTAAAAAAATTTTCTTTTCCACCCCCCATCTCCAATTTTCTCAGATTTAGATTTCAACAGATGTAAAATTTCTCTCAAATTCACAAACCAGACCATATTCCATCACTGCACTTATTTAAGTCTTTCCTCTCACTAGCGTTTTCCTGATAATGAAAGTAGACTATGTATGTTTGTTTTCACTTCAACTTCATATCCTTTCATTTGACATAAACTTCCTGTAATGATAGGCCTTGTGTAGGTATGTGTATATGGAGTAATAAGTATTTCTGCGTAGGTGCTTATTTGCAGTTATTGTGTTAGCGGGCGTTGCTAATCCTTGAGAAAGATTATTACTGAAAACAGAAAAAAAAGTGTGTTAAATGGTGATATAAACATTTGTTCCTGTATTACATTAACAATATGTAGTAAATGCCAAATGTTATAACTTCTGTAACAGTTACTAAAAGAGGGCCATCTGTGTTGACAACCAGGTGTAAAGTGTGTAAGATTTTTGTTTATTTGAACCAGGGGTCAGTTTTTGAGTATTAAGTGATATGTTTGCCATTATTCATACCAAAGGGGCCAATGAGTATTTTTATGGTTAAGTCCAGACGAAGAATGAGAAGTAGGGAAAAATTTTGGTAAATTGGAATTTAAAAAGATAATGAAAAAAAGAAAAAAATCGTACTGGTTTGACATGATTCTGGGTGGAAGCATCACGTAGGCACTGATGCAAAGCTAGTACTGGCACCATCGCCACCACCATCGCCTGTAGCAGTAGCAGCAGCAAGAACAGTAACAACAACAACAACAGCAGCAACAACAACAACAACAACAAAATTGGTAACAGGATCACTACTACCACTACCACTGGCACCATCATCAACACCGCCATCACCACCACCACCACCACTAACAACAACAACAACAACAACAAAATACCATTGCCTGTACAACTAGAACCGCCAACCACCAACTACCACCACCACCACCACTATGACCATCACCATCACCACCACCACAACCAGCAGCAGTAGCACCAGCACTACCAGCAGCAGCACCACCACAACCACTACAACCACCACCAGCAGCAACAACAACAACAAAATACCATTGCCAGTGCAACCAGAACCACCAACCACCAACTACCACTATGACCATCACCATCATCACCACCACAACCACCACCACCACCACACCACCAGCAACAACAACAACAAAATACCATTGTCAGTACAATCAGAATCACCAACTACCAACTACCACCACCACCACCATCACCATGACCATCACCACCACCACCACCAGCACCACCCGTACCACCACCAGCACCACCAGCACCACAATCACCGAATGCCCATCATAATCTGAACATCATTAGTTTATTGCTATAATAAAATCTGTCAGAACATCGTTTTCTTGAAAAACTTTATTCTTCTTTTGTAAAACTAATAATTTTTACAGTACTATTGAACTCGCAAAAGCAACGCCACTACTTCTTCCTCGGCATCAACTAGCAACCATCAACAGTCGCCGTTCCATTTTCACTCGTAACAAACATCATTACCCACAATCACCACCATCATCAAGTTCTTGCCATCAATCACCAATAATATTATCAAAGTAACTAAGTTTGCAAACTTGTCAGTTGCTGTCATTTTCTTATCTTTTCAATTGTAAAGCTTATGTAATCTCTAAGTGCTCATCCTAAAATGTTTTCCCTTATCCTGTCATCTGTCATGAGCATCTTTTCTTAAATTTGCTCTTAAAAATTACTTGTAAAAGTATTTAAATGGAAATCTGGAAAGAACCAGCATCTGAAATTAAACATTTGTTCACTTGCTTGCTGTTGCTTAGAAATGCGTAGCCGTATTGTCTTAAAGCCGTGTAACATGCTAAGTTATTATTACAAGTATAAGGGACTCTAAATTGACATCTACCGGAAATGTTTCTTAAAGTATATAAAATTGTTCGGTCTCTAAGATGCATTTTATGATTTTCTGAGAAAAATTAACATTAAATTTGACAATGATAATCCTTTTATATATCTTCTCTACATGTTTATTTTAGACTGGTAAAATTTCTTAACTCTTTCCATTTAAAATGTGTTTTATATATAATTTATATATTTTGACAATAGAGAAAATAAATCTGTGCTTTTTACCCCAGAAGTCCCCATGGTAGTTAAATCAAAGACACAAATTGACAAACCAACCATTGAATTTTGACTAATATTGTTGTCATAACTAAAACTGAATTTAACACAAATTAAATCCTTTAAAAATACCATGCATCCCCAAAAGTCACTTACACTACCCCTGATATGCCTATGCACCCTTTTATTCACTTTTCTGTCCTTTTGTACTTTCGCCTTACTGGCACTTGTAACTGGCTTCCATGCCAGTGGTACATAAAAGGCACCATTTAAGTGTGATTGTTACCAGCGTCACCTTACTGGCACCTGTGCTGGTGGCATGTGTAAAAAGATTCGAGCGAGGTTGTTGCCAGTACTGCCTGACTGGCCCCTGTGCCAGTGGCATGTAAAAAGCACCCACTACACTCTTGGAGTGGTTGGCATTAGGAAGGGCATCCAGCTGTAGAAACTCTGCCAGATCAAGATTGGAGCCTGGTGTAGCCATCTGGTTTGCCAATCCTCAGTCAAATCGTCCAACCCATTCTAGCATGGAAAGTGGATGTTAAACAATGATGATCATGATGATTTTGCATGTACTTTTCTGAAGAAACTGTATCCTTCAACAATTCCATCATCATCATCGTTTAAAAGCAAAGTCGACCTCGGTGGTATTTGAACTCAGAACATAAAAACAGATGAAATACCACTTAGCATTTAGTCTGGTGTGCTAACACTTCTGCCAGCCTGCTGCCTTAAAATGCTATATTCTTTTCTACTCTAAGCATAAGGCCTGAAATTTTGGTGGAGGTGGTAGGGGGGCAGTCGATTAGATCAACTCCAGTACATAACTGGTACTTAATTTATCGACCCTGAAAGGATAAAAAGCAAAGTTGACCTTGGTGGAATTTGAACTCAGAACGTAAAAACAGATGAAATACCGCTAAGCATTTCACCCAGAGTGCTAACACTTCTGCCAGCCAGCTGTCTTAAAATGCTATATTCGTTTCTACTCTAGACACAAAGCCTGAAATTTTGGGGAAAGGGATTAAGTCGATTAGATTGACCTCAGTATGCAAATGGTACTTAATTTATCAACTCCCCCAAAAGGATGAAAGGCAAAGCCAACCTCTATGGAATTTGAACTCAGAATGTAAAGACAGATGAAATACTGCTAAGCATTTCATCTGGCATGCTGACATTTCTTATTTCTTTACTGCCCACAAGGGGCTACACACAGAGCGGACAAACAAGGACAGACAAATGGATTAAGTCGATTATATCGACCCCCAGTGCATAACTGGTACTTATTTAATCAACCCCGAAAGGATGAAAGGCAAAGTTGAACTCAGAATGTAGTGGAAGACGAAATACCGCAAAGCATTTCGCCCAGGGTGCCGATGTTTCTGCAGGCTTGCTGCCTTAAAATGCTATATTGCTGTTGCTATATTGGAGGCGACTATTCCCAATATGTACTGTGTATCAAATGTAAATTAAGGATGACACAAGAGATACAGTGGGAAAGTAGATGTTTCTATGCAGCAGACATGCAGGAAGAATTAGCAGTAAGAGTGCTTCTCCTAGAATAGTTTTAAGCCAAATGCCAGGAAGTCTCCAGAGAAGTATTTGATATTCAATATCTGTTTGATATCTGATATCTAGGTGACCTAATTAAAAGCGAAAGCAGGTGTTTTGAATATAAAATAGCCAGGGTAAGATTGTGAAAAAATGTTCTGGAAACTATTAACTCTTCTGACAAGATTTTTTTCTCTTTCTCCCAGACTCTGTCTCCTTCTCTCTCTCTCTCTGTCTTTCTGTCTCTGTCTGTCTGCCTCTCTCTCTTCTTCTCTTTCTCCCTGTCTCTGAGTGAAGGGAGTATTACATAGTGAGTGTGTATGGAGCAAGCTGTTGCATGATAGAGAACTATGGGCACTGAATGTAGAAAATAAGTGACAAATGAGAAGAAACGACCTGATCAAGCTCTGATGGATGCAAAATACTATTGTGCATGGTTCCCAGAACACCAGTGAGCTTAGGAATAGATTGAATACAAGGTTCAGTAAATGTAGGCTGCATGGACAAAACTGCACTGGTGTGGATCATTGATGCATATAAAAGATGGCAATCGTTATAGAAAAGCCAAATGATCTAATTGGAAGAAGTCTGTGGAAGAGGAAGAATATCAAGGGAAGAATAGAAATGGAGATCTTAGGGGACACTCTGTCGGTTATGACAATGAGGGTCCCAGTTGGTTTGATCAATGAAGCTGCCTGCCCATGAAATTAACATGTCTGAATACTCCACAGAAATGTATAGTTCTCAGGGATGGTTTGAGAAGGAACATTTAGTGGAGGTACATAGCCTAGTGGTTAGAGCAGTGGACTTGCAGTCAAGGGATCATGGGCTTGAATCTCAGACCGGGCTATATGTGTGCTTATGATCGAAACACCTAAGCTTCATGTGACTCCAGCAGAAGGTAATGGCGAACTTTTGCTGACTCTTTTGCCACAACTTTCTCTCAATCTTTCCTCCTGCATCTTGCAGCTCACCTGCGCCGGACTGGCGTCCTGTCCAAGTGGGGAACTTATACACCAAGGAAACCAGGAAACTGGCCCTATGAGCCAGGCATGGCTCAAGAAGGAACAAACAATATATATATATATATGACAATATTCCTATTCATTCTTAATGCATTTCAGTAGATTCAAATGCAAATATGCTAGTCACTGTTGTATCTGTCACAAGATGACGTCTCCTTTCTACAATGACAGCGTGCTTATGCCACACTCAGTCCACTGGTGCATGGGATTCTGGAACACCAGTGTTTCCTCATGTTGAGCCCTTGATCCTAAAAAAGCTTCAGGCTTTGTTAATAATTTCAGTGAACACAACTGTTTGCTAATCAGTACTTAGATCTGCCAATTGATAAAACTTTGCTGTATTGTGAGATCTGAAAGAACGATTTGCATATTTATTTTTGATATGTTCCAACGGATCCAAATACAAAATATGCTAGTCTCTGTGTTGTGTAAGTCAAAAGAGCTTCTGGTTAATGAGATGCAACATGTCGAAACACTGGTGCTCAGAATCCCTTGAACTAACCAGCCGAGGGTTCTATGAGCATTTCTGTCATCACAAAAAAGAGAAGTTGTAATCCTGTGACATTCACAGTAACAATGCTGATGAAGATAATGATATTGTCAAGGAGAAGAAAAGATTGTTGAATGGGAATGTTGTGAGAAAAACATGAAAATATTGGATGTATAACTGTTTTAGTGGTTGAGTGTAAATAAGATGTTACTGCTAACTTTTGTGTGAAGAATGGTATAAGGAAATGAGACATCATTTAACATAAACACATTTTTTGTACTGTTGTGAGTGAAAGCAATGAGCTGCAGTGTCTCAGTCAAAATATATACAGTAATCGCATGGAGAGTTTATAGAAATTCCTGGAGTTAAATCTGCATAAGGAATAGACAACCACCATATATAATTAGAGACTCTGTCAGTCATGAATGACCATGGGTGCATCTGAGAGGTTTTCCTTTGGGGTACAAGTCTGGGCAGAAATTCACCTCACCAGCAAACACACAGTCTAGGGTTGTTTTTATGGAAGGCCAGCAGTCGCCCATGCATACCAGCCTTCCCTCTCCGTGCCACTGATGTTATCCAAGAAAAAAGCAAAGGCCGCTACAGCTTGTCACCAGTAACATCGCAACTCATTTCTACAGCTGAGTGAACTGGAACAACGTGAAATAAAGTGTCTTGCTCAAGAACACAACACACAGCCCGACCCAGGAATCGAACTCACAACCTCACAATCATAAGCTCAACGCTCTAACCACTGAGCCATGTGCCTTCACTATATATATATATATATATATATAGATATATATATATATAATATATATATATATATATATATATATATATATATATATATATATATATATATATATATATATATATATATATATATATATGTATGTATGTATGTATGTATATATGTATATATGTATGTATGTATGTATGTAGCTCTATGGAGAACTTGTGAATGGAAGGAGACTCCGGCAGAAACCAAGGCTACGATTTAAGGACTGTGTCAAGTCCTCATTAAAGGCCTGTGATATGGGAGAACAATGCCTGTTATTGCCACAGATGGAGGAAGCAGGTTAAGGAGGGGACTGACACTTTTGAGAGAGCACGTATCCAGCATGAAGAACTTAAGTGAGCTGTGCGAAGGCGCACAGCTCGTAAAGTGAATGGGGAAAGCTTGGTCTGCAATGTTTGCAGTCGTGTATGCTTGTCAAGAGCAGGGCTCATTAGCCACCAATGGAGCTGCAAATGAAAAATATAAGTTAGTCCTAGAGCGCACAATGTTCCTGAATGTCAGCAAGGGTCTTCCTCGGTCACAAGTGGATGGCCATCATGTATGTACATATGTATGCACACACACATGCATATGTACACTCACACACATACACATATATAGAGAAAGGCAAGAGAAAGCGAGAGAGGTATAAATGTTTGTTTTTATGTTGAGTTATAATAAAAATGATTTAACATTAATCTGATGGGTTCTGTACAATTGTAGAGTACAAATTTATCATTCCTAAATAAGAATATTCTTTTCTACTCTAGGCACAAGGCCCGTAATTTCAGGGGAGTGGGCCAGTTGATAAGGTTGCCGCCAGTCGAACAAATCAACCTCTGGACTTATTCCTTTCAAGCCTAGTACTTAGTATGTAAATTTCTTTTGCTGGATCACCAAGTTATGGGGACATAAACACACCAACATTGTCAGGTGATGGTGGGGAGACAAACATACGCACAGAAATACATACGCATATATATATATATATATATATATTATATATATATATATATATATGTATATATATATTTACATATATATACATATATATATACATATATATATATATATATATATATATATATATATATATATATACATATATATATACATATATAGATAAAACTTACTTGGAAAAGGATGCATGGCATTAGATCTTTGTGGATCTTAAAATGGCTTTTGCAGCCTCTTTTACAGTTGCAGACCTCTATTAGATTGGCTTACATTGCATTTAAAGGTGTGCACAGGCACCTACACAGAATATATACACATATACACATATGGGATTCCATGCAGTTTCCACCTTCCATATTTACTCCCAAAAGCATTGATCAGCCTAGGGTTATAATAGAAAACACTAACCACGTTCCAAAGTAAGCATCCTAACCACACATCCATATTTGCAGTGGGAACAATTAGGAATATGTCTAGAATTAATTGCTCTTGTTTTTTTTTTCCGAAAGACGTCCATCTTGTCATTTTCCTGTTTCTTTCATATCACAGTAATTATGTTCTTGTATCAATTGTTATTTATCTTTTTAGTTAGTTTTTTTTTGTTTTTCTTCATTTCATTATTTGATTGTTTGTTAATTGATGTGTTTATTTATTATTCGTTATCGCTAACCAACTAGAATTCTGGAGAATGTTCCCAAAGTATTATTCAAATGGTCTGATCACCGCACATATGTATATAGATATAGACACACACACACACAAATATATACACACACACAAAGATATGTATGTGTGTGTGTATTAATATATATGCATGTCTGCAGGAGTGGTTGTGTGGTAAGTAGCTTGCTTACCAACCACATGGTTCTGGGTTCATTCCCATTGGATGGCACCTTGGGCAAGTGTCTTCTACTATAGCCTCAGGCTGACCAAAGCCTTGTGAGTGGATTTGGTAGACGGAAACTGAAAGAAGCTTATCGTATATATGTATATATATGTGTGTGTGTGTGTGTGTGTGTGTGTGTGTGTGTGTGTGTGTGTGTTTGTTTGCCTGTGTTTCTCCCCCTCACAACATCGTTTGACATGCGATGCTGATGTTCTTACGTTCTCATAACTTAGCAGTTCGGCAAAAAGAGACTGAAGGAACAAGTACCAGGCTTACAAGGAATAAGTCCTGGGGTTGATCTGCTTGACTAAAATGCAGTGCCCCAGCATGGTCACAATCAAATGACTGAAACAGGTAAAAGAGTAAAGGAATATATAATATATATATATATATATACACACACACATATATATATAAATAAATATATACACATATACCTGTAAATACATATATACATGCATACATATATACATATATTTACATACATATGTATATATGTGTGTATATATACATATATATATTTGTATATATATATACACACACATATATATATGTGTGTATGTGTGTATGTATATATACACATATATATGTCTACACATATATACATGTGTATGTATATATATTTATATACATATGCATATATATACACACACATACACACATATATACCCATGCCAGCATGGAAGATGGATGTTAAATAACGATGATGAAGATATATATATATATATGTGTGTGTATGTGTGTGTGTATATATATATATATATATATATTGTTTTTATCTCTTGATAACAGTCAGGTGCAACTTATGAGAAACAACTATAAGGAAATATTGAGGAATATGGTTGTGAGCTGTCTGGATGTTGTTAGAATAAATAAGAATGATGGCTTACATAATGGAATTTTACCGATTATTTTTAGCGTTATATTTATCTGTTACTTTTTTTTTTTGTCTTTTCAAGTATTTGTAAGAACACTCTGTCAAGTCTTTTTAAATTCTATTGACTATCAAATGTATAGCATTTGAAATGTGAGAGAAGAAATAGAAAAAAAGGTGAAGGAAAGAGAATAGAAAAATGTGAGAGGGAGAAAGACAGAAATAGAGAGTGATGAAGAGAGAGAGAGAGAGAGAGAAAGAGGGGGAAGATGGGGAAATACAAATGCTTCAAAGAAGGAAAATTGTGTGAAAAATGTGTATTTTTTTATATACGGATGATACCATTATAGTTATCACAAAAATCTCACTAATCGTTCAATAATAATAATAATAATAATAATAATAATAATGATAATAATAATAATAATAATAATAATAATAATAATGATAATAATAGTAGTAGTAGTAGTAATAATAATATTGATAATAATAATAATAATAATAATAATAATCCTTTTTGCTATACCAGTTGTGTACTGGGGTCGATCTAATGGACTGACCCCCTCTCCCAAAATTTCGGGCCTTGTGGCTAGAGTGGAAATGAATAATGTTCGTACAAAGGTGGCGAGCTGGCAGAATCGTTAGCATGCCAGACAAAACGCTTAGCAGTACTTCGTCAGTCTTTACGTTCTGAGTTCAAACTCCACCGACGTCAACTTTGCCTTTCATCCATTCAGGGCTCAATAAATTAAGTACCAGTTACATAGTGGGGTTGATCTAATTGACTGGTCCCCTCCCCAAAAATTTTGGTCCTTGTGCCTAGAGTAGAAAAGACTATTTATCTATTTACATCCACGTGGAATTTGTTTCATATTACATTTAACTACAGTGTAGTTAACTCTGATTTTTCTAATGTTGAGTCAATTCATTCTTTTGTATTTTTTCCTTTTTTTTGTTCCTTTGCCTCTTCTGTTTCATGTGACATTTAGAATAAAATTAGCAGAGAGGCTTTTATTTATTTATCTATTTTTTGTTTTTGTGAATGAATGCATTACTTACTCTCTAATTAAAGACAATTTCTTTATTAACAAAATCTGATAAACTTCATTGATCAATTTTTTTGTTTTGCTTAATTATATATACTCTTTTACTCTTTTACTTGTTTCAGTAATTTGACTGTGGCCATGCTGGAGCACCGCCTTTAGTCGAACAAATTAACCCCAGGACTTATTCTTTGTAAGCCTAGTACTTATTCTATCATTCTCTTTTTGCCAAACTGCTAAGTTACGGGGATGTAAACACACCAGTATCAGTTGTCAAGCGATGTTGGGGGGATAAACACAGACACACAAACGTATACATGCACATACATATATATACATATATATGACAGGCTTCTTTCAGTTTCTGTCTACGAAATCCACTCACAAGACTTTGGTTGGCCCGAGCTATAGTAAAAGACACTCGCCCAAGGTGCCATGCAGTGGGACTGAACCCGGAACCATGTGGTTGGTAAGCAAGTACTTACCACACAGCCACTCTTACACCTATATATATATATATATATATATATATTATATATATATATATATATATATATATATATATATATAGAGAGAGAGAGAGAGAGAGAGAGAGAGAGAGAGAGTGAGAGAGAGAGAGAGAGAGATTATGTACATATGTTAGTGTGCATGCACGTGTGCCATTGTGTCTGTGCCTGTGTGTGTAGTCACAAGCATGGCTATGTGCTTAAGAAGCTCACTATGTAACCATGTGGTATTGGGTACAGTCACACCACATGGCACTGTAGCCTTGGGTTGACCAATGCCTTGTGGGTGAATTTCGTTCATAGAAACTGCACAGAAGCTCATCATATATACAATATAGATATATATCACTTGTAGAAAATATAAATCCCAAGAAGAGGCACACTCTAAGATGTAGAGCAGTAAATATCAAAAATGGTGAAGGCTGCTTTATGGAATTAATTTAGGTTTCCCATCTGTAAAGGGTTTAGCTTTATGGTACATCGTCAGACCCAAAAACCTGTTGGCCTATAACCGCTTCAAAATATTTTGAAGAGGTCATAGGTCAACAGGTTTTGGGGTCTGACGATGTACTATAAAGCTAAGCCCTTTATGAATGGGAACTCAGAATGTAACAACAGACGAAATACCTATTTCTTTATTACCCACTAGGGGCTAAACATAGAGGGGACAAACAAGGACAGACAAACAGATTAAGTCGATTTTATCAACCCAGAGCATAACTGGTACTTATTTAATTGGCCCCGAAAGGATGAAAGGCAAAGTTGACCTCAGTGGAGTTTGAACTCAGAACGTAGCGGCAGACGAAATACGATATGCATTTTGCCTGGCATGCTAATGTTTCTGCCAGCTCGCTGCCTTTCAGCTTCCATTTATCAAATCCCCTCATAAGTCTTTGGACAGTCTGAGGCTATTTTAGAAGACACCCCAAGGTGTCACATAGTAGGTCTGAACCTGGAACCATCTGGTTGTAAAACAAACTTCATACCTATTTCTTTACTACCCACAAGGGGCTAAACACAGAGAGGACAAACAAGGACAGACAAACAGATTAAGTCGAT
>NC_042999.1:16314841-16329841 GCF_006345805.1 Octopus sinensis
ACTGATCAGGGCCATTTGCCTGCCTGCTCTGGCCCCTGTGCCAGTGGCATGTGAAAAACACCCACTACACTCACGGAGTGGTTGGCATTAGGAAGGGGATCCAGCTGTAGAAACATTGCCAAATCAGACTAGAGCCTGGTGCAGCCTCTATGGCTTCCAGACCCCGGTCAAACCGTCCAAGCCATCAGTGCCGCCTGACTGGTGTCTCTGTTGGTGATACGTAAAAGCACCAACTGATTGGGGCCGTTTGCCAGCCTGCTCTGGCCCCTGTGCTGGTGACACGTAAAAAACACCCACTACACTCACAGAGTGGTTGGCGTTAGGAAGGGCATCCAGCTGTAGAAACACTGCCAAATCAGACTGGAGCCTGGTGCAGCCTCCATGGCTTCCAGACCCCGGTCGAACCATCCAACCCGTCAGTGCCGCCTGACTGGCATCCGTGTCGGTGATACGTAAAAGCACCAACTGATCGGGGCCGTTTGCCAGCCTCCTCTGGCCCCTGTGCCGGTGGCATGTAAAAAACACCCACTACACTCACGGAGTGGTTGGCGTTAGGAAGGGCATCCAGCTGTAGAAACACTGCCAAATCAGACTAGAGCCTGGTGCAACCTCCATGGCTTCCATACCCCGGTCGAACCGTTCAACCCATGCTAGCATGGAAAACGGACCTTAAATGATGTTGATGATGATGATGATGATGTTTCATGAAATGATTTGATATTATTTGATCATTGTAATTCTTTTTCCTTGATGTTGCACAAATTTTGTCTCTGGGTTTGGATTTACTTCTCTCAACCCTATGTTTTCAAGTAACAATGTGTTAGCAGGTTGATAGTAAAGTGTTTGCAACTTTACAACCATTTAATTGCATGTTGTTTTCATTTGCCTGTCTGTACATGGCACGTTATCTCTTAATATTGTTTTTTCTTTGATTTTGTGACTACATTTGCATTCTGCAAAAAGAATATCAGGATTCAATGAAAAACAGGAATTTTCATATTTTCCTTGTTCATATTGATTTAAATTTTCCCCAACATCTAAAAGTGGTATTAGAATTTCATGGATGCATATGTTAAAAAAATTTGTTTAATCTTGCCATGATTTGATGATAATTTTTAAAAGATGAGTTAATTCCCAGCGCTATAATGCATCTAAACCATATCAACATTCCTGGATCCCCACCATCAATTTATCGCACAAAGCCTTACTGATATAAAAGAAATTATATTTTTGGATTATTCTCTGGCACTTTTTAAGAATTTGTTGTTTTACATTTTCCTTTTTTTTTTTTATTTATTTATGAAGCCTACCACTTTCCTTTTTTAACTTGTTTCTGTTCTTTCCTTGTTTGTATTTGCAATTTAAAAAATTTTTTTTTTTGTCATGGAGGTAATTAAAATGCAGACCAGAGCGACAGACTGGCATTTGTGTTTTCTAAAGTAAAATCTGCTTCAATTCCAGGACAGTCTCTGAAAGCCAAGAGAAATGGAAAAAAAAGGAAAAGTTTTTTAAAAAGTGTATAACAATAATGGTATAAAGATTTTAAATGTGTCAAAATTTAGGAAGTTAAAATAAATTAATATTTCAGAAAATGAGAATTGTAATGACTAAGATGGATAAAATACAAACTTAAGAATGAAATTGCACCTTTACATACATACATACACACACATACATATGAACATACATATATCTATATATCTATGTCTATCTATCTATATATCTATATCTATATCTATATCTATATAAGAAATATTGAATTTCTAAATCTCTCGTAGAGACATGTACGGTGGTGGGGGCGATAGAATGGTTGTATACTGTCAATCTAACAAGAACGTGACAGTAGGGGGTACACCACCGCTGTATAGCCCTAGGAAGCATCGAACGCCTCCTGATAGCTTTGACACATTTTTTCCGGGTGTTTGTCTCCCCTTCGTATATGTATATAAGGACACAGGGAAAAAATGTGTCAAAGCTATCGGAGGCTTCGATGCTTCCTAGGGCTATACAGCGGTGGTGTACCCCCTACTGTCACGTTCTTGTTAGATTGACAGTATACAACCATTCTATATCTATATATTATCTATCTATATATATATATATATATATATATATATGTGTGTGTGTGTGTGTGGTGTGTGTGTGTGTGTTGTGTGTGTGTGTGTGTGTGTGACCCGCGTGTGTACCGTTGGCGATGTTTTTTCTCTGGCTTCCCTTCTTTGGATCTTTCCTTTTCCTATGTTTCTGACGAAGAGCTCTGCTCGAAATGTTAAAACCCTCCTTCTTTACTTCCTTCCTGAGCATCCAATAATACTATACTTGTTCCACGTCCTCGCGTTGTTGTGTTTCCTCTTTGTAGATTAACTATATTATATAATATATATATATATATATATATATATATATAGAGAGAGAGAGAGAGAGAGAGAGAGAAGAGAGAGATATCAAATTAAATACACAACTGAAAGTGCTACTAATAGTTTCATGCTATTATGACACTCGAACAAGCATATTTATGATATATTCCATGTATTTTAAAGCAATCTTTGAGGCTCTGTTCATGCATTATATATATATATATCATCATCATCGTTTAACGTTCGCTTTCCATGCTAGCATGGGTATATATATATATATATATATATATATAACTGTGTGTGTGTGTGTGTGTGTGCGTGTGTGATGATGGTGACAATAGATAAATATATATAAATTTTACTCTTAATGCACCTGAAGAAAATGTTTTTTTTTTACATGATGTAATTGCTTTGTTCATCAATAAAGGATGTTTGAAACAGCTGTAGTGAACCTCAGCCAATGTGTGTTATTGTTTATATATATATAAATGAAAGTCTTTGCGAAAAATTACTTAATACATTTTTTTAGTATAAAAGAGATTTAAAAAATTTATTTATTAAAAATGTTATAAAATCTTTTATTAGGATGTTCGTAACCTTTTTTGGAAGAAGTTTTTTTCCTAGTGTGTGAGTGCTTTCGATTATATATATATTATACATGGTTGTACTCAGTCAGTCATTTCACCTGGCTTGGTTTTAGAGTCCTGCTGCTGATGAGGATCATATATAAACACATGCCTCTGATAAAGTCACTTCTGAAGATACGTTAGTCTTTCTAAAAATCATCATCATCATTGTTTAACGTCCGTTTTCCATGCTAGCATGGGTTGGACGATTCGAATGAGGTCTGGAGAGCCAGTGGTGCACCAGGATCCAATCTGATCTGGCAATGTTTCTACAGCTGGATGCTCTTCCTAATGCCAACCATTCCGAGAGTGTAGTGGGTGGTTTTTACATGTCACTGGCACAGGAGGCAGTCAGGTGGGCTTGGCATTGATCATATTCAGATAGTGCTTTTTATGTGCCACCGGCACGGGAGCCAGTCAGTGGGTACTGGCATTGACCATGTTATTAAATAAATATTAAATACAGTATTAATTAACGTCACCTGGCAAAACAGCAATAATGTTCATACCATACTGTAGTTCCAGGTTGTATCAATCGGTATTTGTCTCCGGGAAATAAATAAAAGAGGAACAGAAGCATATAATCTGTTGTTGTTTGTTCCTTCTCAAGCCATGCCTGGCTCATAGGGCCAGTTTCCCGGTTTCCTTGGCGTATAGGTTCCCCACCAGGACAGGACACCTGCAAGATGCAGGAGGAAAGAGTGAGAGAAAACTGTGGCGAAAGAGTCAGCAGAAGTTCGCTGAGCCATATAGAGCTTAGGTCTTTCGCTCATGAACACACACATCACCTGGTCTGAGATTCCAACCCACAATCCTTCGACCATGAGTCCGCTGCTCTAACCACTATACCATGTGCCTCCACTTAAATGTATATACATGTAATAATTAAAACCTAGGCTACCCTGGGTTGTTTTTATGTTAGCCTAAGAATTCAGTAAATTGTTAGAGAAACCTAGGCTGCTTTTATACTAGAAAAATAATTTGAAATACCATCCGAACGTGGCCGTTGCCAGCGCTGCCCCGACTGGCCTTGTGCCGGTGGCATGTAAAAAGCACCATCCGATTGTGGCCGTTTGCCAGCCTCGTCTGGCACGTAAAAAGCACCATCCGATCGTGGCCGTTTGCCAGCCTTGTCTGGCACCTGTGCTCGTGGCACGTAAAAAGCACCCACTACACCCATGGAGTGGTTGGCGTTAGGAAGGGCATCCAGCTGTAGAAACATTGCCAGATCAGACTGGGCCTGGTGCAGCCTTCTGGCTTCCCAGACCCCAGTTTTACCGTCCAACCCATGCCAGCATGGAAAGCGGATGCTAAATGAAGATGATGATGATGACTGTACTGTTGCCTATTCATGTCAAACAATTGATGGCTGACATTGGTGTTACTTGTTGAGGCTGGTGTAGAAGGAATGATTGTGGTTTTATAAAACTGGCTACATTTAGATTGTATCTATTAAAAGTGGAGGCGCAATGGCCCAGTGGTTAGGGCAGAGGACTCGCGGTCATAAGATCACGGTTTCGATTCCCAGACCGGGCGTTTGTGAGTGTTTATTGAGCGAAAACACCTAAAAGCTCCACGAGGCTCCGGCAGGGGATGGTGGTGATCCCTGCTGTACTCTTTCCCCACAAGTTTCTCTCACTCTTACTTCCTGTTTCTGTTGTACCTGTATTTCAAAGGGCCGGCCTTGTCACTCTCTGTGTCACGCTGAATATCCCCGAGAACTACGTTAAGGGTGCACGTGTCTGTGGAGTGCTCAGCCACTTACACGTTAATTTCACGAGCAGGCTGTTCCATTGATTCGGATCAACCGGAACCCTCATCGTCGTAACTGACGGAGTGCTTCCATCCATCCATCTATTAAATCCTCTTCCAAGACTTTGGTCAGTCCATATGTCTTTTTAAAGCTATTCTCCTTACTCTCTTTCGGCTTTCAGAAATTGCCCTGCAATTGAAAATACATTCTACTTTAGAAATAGAAATGCTGATTTGTTCCTCTGGTTTGAATTTTAATTACTATGGTGACAGAAGAGGGAAAAGAAAAGAGTGTAGAGCTTGAAAAGACAAAGAGTGAAAAGAAACAAGTCAGAAAAGAAAAGTGGTTTGCTTCATAAAATGCCAAAGAGAATCAACAGGAATTTTAAAAGAATGACAGAATTTATCCAAAAATATAATTTGTAGCTTTGTGAAGAGAAGAAAGAACTGGTGATGATCCTTGGTGGAGGTATGGGGGATTGTAAGAAGAGATGATGAAGGAATATGGTTGGGAAGAAGGAAGAGGAAATGGAGATGGGACAGGATTGAGAACAAGGTGAAAGGGTGGGTTATATGAGGGAATTGCCTAAATCTCTCTCTCTGCCTGTCTATCTGTCTGTCTGTCTGCCTGTCAATTGATCTATCTGTCTGTCTGTCTGTCTGTCTGTCCATCTATCTATCTATCTATCTATCTATCTATCTATCTAATCTATCTATCTATCTATCTATTTATCTATCTATCAATCTATCTATCTATCTGTCCGTCTGTCCATCTGCTTGCTTGCCTGCCTGCTTGTTTCTGTCTGTCTATCTATCTATCGATATACACACATGCACATATCCATCCATCTTTTATCTTCTCTTGTACTTGTGTCAGTCATTAGACTGTAGCCATTCTGGGGCACTGCCTTGGAGAATTTTTAGTCAATGAAAAGCACAGAACTTATTGTCTTAAACCTGAACCACCAAGTTATAGGGATGTATATATACATACAAACATACATACATACATATATATATATCATCATCATCATCGTTTAACGTCCGCTATATATGTATATATATATATATGTATATATATGCAGGCGTGGCTGTGTGGCACCTTGGGCAAGTGTCTTCTATTATAGCCTCAGGCCAACCAAAGCCTTGTCGGAAAACTGAAAGAATACCATCATATATTATATATACTATATATATATATATATATATATATATATATATATACATATGTATATTATATCTATGCGTGTGTGTGTCTTTGTGTCTGGTTGTCAACCAGTGATGGGAAGACAAAGACAGTGTTTGTGTGTTTACATCTCTGTAAGAGTAAGCACCAGGCTTGCAGAACATAAGTCCAACTGTCGATTTCTTTGACTAAAAGGCATTGCTCCACATGGCCCAGTCAAATGACTGAAACAAGTAGAAGCATAAAAGAATAAAGGAAAATAAACTGCAGCCCTCATAACTGGTAGGCAAGTATGGCTTGGCACCAAATAGCATGATTTTGGCAACCGTAGCTGTTCATGTAATCATCAGCGGAGAATGAACTCCTTTCCCTCTCACCACCTGTCCTTGGCATAGGAGAACACGCAGACTGTTACAGTTGATGAGAGAGAGAGAGAGAGAGAGAGAGAGAGAGAAAGAAAGAGAGTGAGGGAGAGAGAGGATAAGGTTGCTTGAGTAACCAGTTTGTAGTCATTACAGTGGAGTAGACCTGAGCAATGAGAAATAAAGTGTTTTACTGAATGTTACACTGACAGGAATTGAACCGACAGTCTTGTAATTACGAGCCAAATGCTTTAAACGCTAGGCCACAAACGTTCAATCCCTTGATATGAATTATTATTAAATTGATTGTGGGGAAAGAAAATGCGACTTTTCCTTCACGCAGCTTAAATATGATATGATGTGGTGTGATATGATAAGATATAATATAATGTAACGAAATATGGTATAGTATAATATAGTATAATATATAAATCTCTACCACTTCATATATATTTGCTATACCTTGCAGGCATATTTATTTCCAAAATTTCGAAAAATAATTAAATAATAAATATTTACATAAAATTTGAAATTCTGCAGTAATTTATTCAAAGAGAAAGAGGGAGAGGCACAGAGTGACAGAGGAAGAGAGATTGAGAGAAAGAGAAAGAGAAAGAGAGTTAGAGAGAGAGAAATAAGTTGAGAGAAGAGGGATATGGAGAAAGTAATGTGAATACAGAGAGTATATATTTATATATAATATGTGATATATATATGTGTATATACATATATATAATATCTATATATCCATCTATCTATCTACCTCTCTATATATATGTAATCTATCTATCTATCTATCTATAATATATATATATATATATATAATATACATATGTATATATATCTATGGTGTGTGTCTTTGTGTCTGGTTGTCAACCAGTGATGGGAAGACAAAGACAGTGTTGGTGTGTTTACATCTCTGTAAGAGTAAGCACCAGGCTTGCAGAACATAAGTCCAACTGTCGATTTCTTTGACTAAAAGGCATTGCTCCAGCATGGCCACAGTCAAATGACTGAAACAAGTAGAAGCATAAAAGAATAAAGGAAAATAAACTGCAGCCCTCATAACTGGTAGGCAAGTATGGCTTGGCACCAAATAGCATGATTTTGGCAACCGTAGCTGTTCATGTAATCATCAGCGGAGAATGAACTCCTTTCCCTCTCACCACCTGTCCTTGGCATAGGAGAACACGCAGACTGTTACAGTTGATGAGAGAGAGAGAGAGAGAGAGAGAGAGAGAGAAAGAAAGAGAGTGAGGGAGAGAGAGGATAAGGTTGCTTGAGTAACCAGTTTGTAGTCATTACAGTGGAGTAGACCTGAGCAATGAGAAATAAAGTGTTTTACTGAATGTTACACTGACAGGAATTGAACCGACAGTCTTGTAATTACGAGCCAAATGCTTTAAACGCTAGGCCACAAACGTTCAATCCCTTGATATGAATTATTATTAAATTGATTGGTGGGGAAAGAAAATGCGACTTTTCCTTCACGCAGCTTAAATATGATATGATGTGGTGTGATATGATAAGATATAATATAATGTAACGAAATATGGTATAGTATAATATAGTATAATATATAAATCTCTACCACTTCATATATATTTGCTATACCTTGCAGGCATATTTATTTCCAAAATTTTGAAAAAATAATTAAATAATGAATATTTACATAAAATTTGAAATACTGCAGTAATTTATTCAAAGAGAAAGAGGGAGAGGCACAGAGTGACAGAGGAAGAGAGAGTGAGAGAAAGAGAAAGAGAAGTTAAGTTGAGAGAAAAGGGATATGGAGAGAAGTAATGTGAATACAGAGAGTATATATTTATATATATATATGTGTATATATATATGTGTATATACATATATATATATATATATATATCCATCTATCTATCTACCTCTCTATATATATGTTATGTCATCTATCTATCCTATCTAATAATATATATATATTATATGTGTATATATATATACATATATATTATATATATATATATATATATATATATATATATATTATATATACGTATATATATATATATATATATATATATATATGTATATATATATATATATATCTATGTATATATGTATATATATGTATATATATATATGTGTATATATGTATATATATATATATATATATATATATATAGATATATAGATATATATATATATATAATATCATATATATATATATTATATATATGTATATATATACATATATATATATATATGTATATGTATATATATATATATATATACATACTGATAGAATTAAAAGAGGGAATGAAGCAAGGGGCTTTGGGCAGAGAGACGTGGGTTCTGGGATAGAGAGAAGCTGTTAAGAGTGGATGAATTACGCGATGTTCCCCTAAGGTATCCTCAAGACAATAAATCAAGATAGAATAAAATTTGGTGCAGCCTATCATAACGAAATCAAGATTTATTATTGTTAAATTTCTATGTCATGCTGCCTGAAGCAGTAGCTAAGGTAAACTTTAAATTGAAAGGATACCCATCCATATATGCATGCATACATACATACATACATACATATGCACATATTATATATATATACACACATACATATATATATATACTTATATATACATGTATACACACATATATACATATATATATATATACACAAACACATATATATATATCTACATACATACACACACACACATATATATATATACATACCTACCTACATATAAACATATATATATATAGGTAGATAGATATAAATATATGAATGTATATATGTGTGTATATATATATTTACACACACACACACACATATATATATATACACACACTCAGATGTATATATATACATATTCTTATATATATATATACATACATATATATGTATATGTACATATATATATATTCATATATATATATATATATATGAACATATATGTATATATACATAATACAAGTATACATATGTACATACATATATTCACCACCACCATCACCCCCCCCCCACCACCATCACATCATCATCATCATCATAATCATCATCATCATCATAATCATCATTATCATCATAATGATCATCATCATCAACAACAACAACACTGCCATTGTTTGCGTGAATTTGTCTCCCTAATGAAGGTCCACTGACGACCAACTGAAGCATCAACTATCGAATGAAACACTATTTCTTAATTGAAAGGATCAAATTTTTCAGAGGATGGTATAATGGCTGTTGGGTTTAGAGGCTTGCTTTGCAAACATGCAAATACGAAGATTTTGGGTTCTGTCCCACTGAATGGCACCTTGAGCAAGTGTCTTCTATTACAGATACTGGTTGAGCAATGCTTTCAGAATGAATTTGGTACATGGAAACTGTGTGGAATCCAATAGTGTATATACATACATATATTATATATTATTATTATTATTGTTATTGAGTGAGAGAGCAGTGCATGCCATCAAAGTGACACTGGGGTAAAAATATACAAAGCCCAGTATACCCATCATGACTACTCATCTGATAAGGGTACACCAGGCACATGCATCACGACCATATGTGCATGACATGGTGATCTCATATCAAGATAAACAGCGTATGACCTTGCAGTGGGGCCCAGTTAGAATTTTGTTCTGGTCAAGTAGCTCATCCTGCTCAAAAGGTCCCTGAATAAGGATTGTTTAAGGATGTTGAACAAAACACCCATGTTTGAAAAGGTAAATTATTGAAACCTCTAAGAATTCCTTTCAACATATGGTTGTGATGCTCCCCCACTACTTCTGCTCGTGATCAGAGATGCATATATCGTCAGCCACTAAGGGACATGATGCCTGATGAAGACTGGAGGGTATAACAGCGGAAACGTTGTGCTAACAAGAAACAAGATGAGGACAAATATCCGTCAAATGTAAATAATGTAAATAATGTAAATAATGTACATAATTCCTCATCTCTTAAATATAGAACTAATATTATGATACATTAAATACATTATAATCATCATCATCATCATCGTTTAATGTCTGCTTTCCTTGCTTTCATGGGTTGGATAATTTGACTGAGGACTGGCAAACCTGATGGCTGCACCAGACTCCAATCTGACCTGGCAGAGTTTCTACAGCTCGATGCCCTTCCTAATGCCAACCACTCCAAGAGTGTGCTATTTGCTGTAGCCCAGCAAAGAGTGGGTACTTTTACGTGCCACCTGCATAGGTGGATAAAGCAACTGAAAACCAAAGTACATAAATAAGGATGCAAAAATAGCACCTACAATTGCTAGAAATAAGAGCTAAAAACTATAACTCAAATAGCCACACAAAATCGCTAACCTTATGTGATGTTTAAAGGGACTGCAAACAGCAAGCCATAACATCTTACTTCAGCAGGATAAAACTCACTGAATCAAATAATTTGATGCATACATAATTAACTGTCTTCATTTGTTGCTTGTAATGCAATTAAGAATGAAGAATTTATAAGTAATTCATGAAAAAACGAGAATAATAATTAAGGTAAGATTTATTGCAAATTTTAACTTTTTGGAATAGATTCTTAACTAAAGAAATATCTAGAGGAAGTTTGTCTGCGATTTAAAAATTTCTTTAAGATTTGAAATGAAGATAGAAGATAATCTTTGTAGAATAACTGAAAGGCTTTTAAATTTTTTTCTTTAAATGATTCTGCTTCAATATTCTACTGTATGTAAAGAGTTTGTCTGCATATGGAAGTTTGGTTGAATATTTGTCGTCAAGGAAATAAATAATTAAAGTATGAAATCCAGATTAGAGATCGGATATACATATATGTTTTTGTTTATTTTTTTTTATTTAATTTTCGAATTTGAAAGAAAGTGGAAATTTATTTAATTTTCTAGAATACGTAAACGTTTCAAAATTGAAAGAATTTTTTTTGCGTCGGGGAGGGGGGGAAAGATAATGAATTAGTTTAGAATATTAAACATATGAATCTGAAGAGAATTAAAGGAAGGTAATTGCATTTATGATGACAATGACAATGATGATGATGATGATGATGATGATGATGATGATGATGATGATGATGATAATGATGATGATGGTGATGATGATGATGATGATGATGATGATGATGATGATGATGATCATGATCATGATCATAGTGATGATGATGGTGATGATGATAGTGATGATGATGACATTGATGATGATGATGACACCAATTACAATGATGACAATGGTAATGATAATGGTGATGGTGATGATGATGATGATACTCTTTACTCTTTTACTCTTTTACTTGTTTCAGTCATTTGGCTGTGGCCATGCTGGAGCACTGCCTTTAGTCAAGCACATCGACCACAGGACTTATTCTTTTGTAAGCCTAGTACTTTTTCTATTGGTCTCTTTTGCTGAACCGCTAAGTTACGGGCATGTAAACGCACCAGCACCGGCTGTCAAGCGATGTTGGGGGGGGGGGGACAAACAGACACACAAACACACATATATACATATACATATATACAACGGGCTTCTTTCAGTTTCTGTCTGCCAAATCCACTCACAAGGCTTTGGTCGGCCCGAGGCTATAGTAGAAGACACTTGCCCAAGGTGCTATACAGTGGGACTGAACCTGGAACCATGTGGTTTGTAAGCAAGCTACTTACCACACAGCCACTCCTGATGATGATTATGATGATGGCGATGCTGCTGCTACTGATGATGATGACAATGATTATGATTGTGGTAATGCTAACAACAGCACTGATTGTCCACTGGTAATAATGTTGATGACAGCTATTAGGATGAGAAGGAGGAGGAGGAGGAGGAGGAGGAGAAAGGGGAGGATGGGACAACAATGATGGTGATAATGGAGATGATGCTGACGATGACGATGACGATGACGATGACGATGACGACAACGATGACGACAACAACGATGATGACGACGACGTGATGTTGACAGTGCTGTGTTGACAAATGACGATATGTAATTAATTATCTTCTCTAAATATTTTCCCCAATTAAAAATTTCTATCAGCCATTCGTCTGTTGGTTGAGTTCAATATTTGTCACAAGATTAGGTATTGTTGCAAAATATAAATATAGAAATATTAATTTTTCTTTTCCTTGCAGTCATGTCAACAAACGGTATCTGATTAATTCTTTGACGACTTCTGTGTATTTTCCATAGAACTGTCTTGTGAATTCCAAGTGTTATTTCCTCCTACTTTTCTGTTGCTTTCCTGCCAATGTAATTTTGCATGATACCACCATATTGGTTACATACAAACAAGTTTGTTACACCTGCCTGGTTATTCAGAACATGAAAATACTGGAAAAATATCCATAAAGAATTTTGTCCAATATTTTAGCATCCCTGCCAGTCCACCACTCGGAATTGGTACTTTATGTTACCAAACACCAGAAGATTAAAGGGCAAAGTTCATCTTTGTCGAATTTGAAGTCAAAAACATAAAGAGACAGAACAAATATTACAAGGGATAGATATATTTTAAACAATATTTCTTTCTTTCTTGCCCAGAGGGCGCTAAACATAGAGGATACAAACAAAGACAGACAAAGGGTTTAAGTCGATTACATCGACCCCAGTGCATAACTGGTACTTATTTAATCTACCCCGAAAGGAAGAAAGGCAAAGTTGACCTTGGTGGAGTTTGAACTCAGACTGTAACAGCAGACGAAATACGTATTTCTTTACTATCCACAAGGGGCTAAACACAGAGAGGGCAAACAAGGAGAGACGAACGGATTAAGTCGATTACATTGACTCCAGTGTGTAATTGGTACTTATTTAATCTACCCCAAAAGGATGAAAGGCAAAGTCGACCTCGGCGGAGTTTGAGCTCAGACTGTAATGGCAGAGGAAATACCTATTTCTTTACTACCCACAAGGGGCTAAACACAGAGAATACAAACAAGGACAGACAAATGGATTAAGTCAATTATATCGACCCCAGTGCATAACTGGTACTTATTTAATTGACCCCTAAAGGATGAAAGGCAAAGTCGACCTTGGTGGAGTTTGAACTCAGACCATAGCAGCAGATGAAATACTGCTGAGAAATTTGCCCGGCATGCTAACAATTCTGCCAGCTCGCCACCTTAATAAATATATTTTGAAAAATATTGCATAGGCATGGGTGTGGTGGTGTGATTAAGATATTTGCTTCCCAACCACATGCTTCCAGGTTCAGTCCCACTGCATGGCATATTGGACAAGCATCTTTTACTCTTGACCAAAATCTTGTGAGTGGATTTGGGATAGATAGAAACTAAAAGAAGCCTGTTATGCGTATTTGTGTGCATGCGAGCATGTGTGTGTGGTGTGTGTGTGGACTTTGCTTTTCATCCTTTTGGGATCGATAAATTAAGTGCCAGTTGCATACTGGGGTCGATCTAATCAACTAGCCCCATCCTCTCCAAAAATTTCGGGCCATGTGCCTAGAGTAAAAAAGAATATTTATATGTGTGTATATCTGTGTGTGTTGGTGTATGTCAAGCAACATGGCTGGAGTTTGAAGTTTAGCAATTAATAAGAAGTTTCTATTCCCCAAACTATTACACAAAGTTAAACCTCTTTGTACTTCTTGTACTCTACCAAGGTTATATAAAAAAGAAGAGAAACAATACAGAATACAGCTCAATATTGTTTCACTTTATTTTATCTTCTTTCATTTCCCCACTTTATTGAATCTTATGCTGTTTTATTTTATTCTGTTTTATTCTATTTCTTCTCATCTTCTTTCCTACCCATCTTATTAATGGCATTACCCTGTTATCTTACTAAATATATATATATATATATATATATATATATATATATATATATATACGTATGTATATATGTATATATATATGTATATATGTATATATATATATATATATATATATATATATATATATATATATATGTATGTATATATATGTGTGTGTGTGTGTTTAAATGTTATCAATTTCTTTTTTAAAGCCAAAACAATGCAACTTATTAGAAATAATATAAGTTAATGGTTTGTAATTTTACTTTATATTTCAATATATTAAGGTTAGGACCACTTCTTCCCTACCACCACAATAACACACACACACACAGACACACAATTATCCATACACATACACATGCATATTTACAGAGAAAGAGAAAGAGAAAGAGAGAAAAGACATGAGAGAGAGAGATTGATTGTTTGTTATATATATTTTTGTTTAATTTTCTTTTTTTCAAAACATTCAAATAAGTAGTCATTTCGTTTCTTCCATACATAATTTATTTTTTTTAATAAGAAATATTGGCACATTTTCATTTTCCTGGTCCCATGAAAGTGTAAATAGTCATCTTGTCAGAAGTTGGTGTTTTTCTCAATCAAAATTTGTGTTTTTTATTTGCCAAATAAACAAGTAAAAATTTATTTTTGATGGAAGGTGGGGAAGTGAGTATAATTTTGATGAATATCATGTTTTCTGTCCAATAATTTCTCAGTTTGATGATTTGTGCAAGAGATAGATTTCTTTAGGAAAATACATTTGCAAAGGCAATTCCTTAAGACAGATTCATGATATTTGAAGAGAAGAAATTCCCCTTATAGACAACATAAGTGTTAAGTTTACACTTTACACTTGAAGTGTAAAGTGGCTCTCAACCAAGGCCATGTGATACTTGGTGGAAATCGATATAAGATCTTGTTAAAATTTATCTGCAGTAAATTAGTTATACATTTGCAATGCACAAAATA
>NC_042999.1:16339841-16357341 GCF_006345805.1 Octopus sinensis
GCAGAAAAGCTGAGCTACATCTAAATCTTAATCTAATTTTCTTCTGGTTACATTGGTTCGTCCATCGAGGTGACGATGTATAAATGAACGACAGAAGCAATATTGTAGCTGCTACACATACTACTGAGACAAACATAGACTTAAAAGTGTTAACTTTGGACTCCATTTTCAATAATAATTGGCCATAATCACAAGTGATTACCATTGATCTACTTCAAATTGAATCAGATGTTAAGCAAAATTGCCCCCCCCCCTGTTTTCTTGCTATCTTGTCCTTCTTTTCTTGGTTGCTGATTGGAATCACGAAGAATGCATTTAAATATCAATGACTAGGTCATCGCAGGTGAACTCTTTAGTAATATTTTGTAGTTCACAGAGACTATTGTGCAGTTCTTTGATAAGAAGTCAATAATAAGAAATCTATAATATTATGTATATAGTCGAATATAACTAACAGTATTTGTGAATTTGTAAGCAAGCTAAATACTGTATGTGTCACTGTGTTAAAAGAAAAATCCTTAGACCTTATACTCAGCATATAAATATATGATGCTTACAATACTGTGTACAATAACAAATATATCATAAAAAGGTCAATATGAAGAGATGGATGTATGACCCTCAATATTCATTAACTAGACGGTATAAACCAGACTGTTAAGTTGATTGTTAATGGTCTAAAATGCATCAACAGATCTCAGAACAGATAGCATTGATTAACTGACAATTGAAAGGATAATAATGGAACAAGTCAGTAATAACATTTTTGTGTTGTATCTTGGGAGGGTCACTGTGTCAATAATAAACATATGCACTGAGGCAAGTGTAAACAAATCGAAATTGCTGACGTGGCCGATGACAGTGCTGCCTGATTGGTTCTCGTGCCAGCGGAACGTTAAAAGCATATCTGAACGTGGGGTGTAACCTGTCCACTTATGAGTACCACTCATTCATTGGACAATGAACTTTGCGTGCAAAGACCTATTGAGGCAAGTGTAAACGAATCAAAATTGCTGATGTGGCCGATGACAGTGCCGCCTGATTGGCTCTCGTGCCAGTGGAATGTTAAAAGCACATCCGAGCGTGATCGTTGCCAGGGCCATGGATTGGCTCCCATGCCAGTGACACGTGAAAGGCTAGCCTGCTGCGTTACTTATTTCTTATTTCTTTATTACCCACAAGGGGCTAAACATTAGAGGGGACAAACAGATTAAGTCGATTACATCGATCCCAGTGCATAACTGGTACTTATTTAATCGATCCCGAAAGGATGAAAGGCAAAGTCGACCTCGGCGGAATTTGAACTCAGAACGTAGCAGCAGACGAAATACCTATTTCTTTACTACCCATAAGGGACTAAACATAGAGTGGACAAACAAGGACAGACAAACGGATAAAGTTAATTACATCGACGCCAGTGCGTAACTGGTACTTAATTTATCGACCTCTAAAGGATGAAAGGCAAAGTCGACCTCTGCGGAATTTGAACTCAGAACGTAACCGCAGACGAAATACCACTAAGCATTTCGCCCGGCGTGTTAACGTTTCTACCAGCTCGCTGCCTTTCATTGTAAGGCAGCCTACTGTCTTACATTGGCTTAAAAATGATGAAGTAATTTTACTCGATTTTTCATTATTTCAAAAATTAATTGGAACAAAGGCAGTGTATTTCAGCAGAATATGGCAAAAAAGTGTTAAATTAAAACCTTTAATCAAAATTTCATGTTAATTCATTTTCTAAACACGAGCTTATTGATGACAAAATTATTTCGCTAAAATTTTCATTCTTGAATTTCAAAAGAAATATGATGGCAGAAAGGTTAAAATTATCTAAATAAAAAAAACCTTCCATTAAAATTTTGTTAAGTTATTCCAAATCCAAGCTTATAGTGACAATGTTATTCTGCTAAATTCTTCATTATTTTAAAAATTAATTGAAACACAAGCAGTATATTTTAAAAGAAATTTACAAACAAAAATGTTAAAGTCATCTAAATAAAATCCTTCCAATAAATTTTATGTAAAGTTCCAACTTTACATCTTAACGACAATATTATTTTACTAAATTCTTGCTTATTTTAAAAATTAATTGAAACTAAGCCAGTGTATTTAATAAGAAATTTACACACAAAAGTTAAAAGTCTTCTAAATAAAAACTTTCCAATAAATTTTGTGTCAAGTTATTCCAAATACCAGCTTAATAATGACAATATTATTTTACTAAATTCTTCCTTATTTTAAAAATTAAGTGAAACGAAGCCAGTGTATTTGAAAAGAAATTTACAAACAAAAGTTTAAAGTCTTCGAAATAATAACCTTCCAATAAATTTTGTGTCAAGTTATTCCAAATACCAACTTAATAATCACAATGTTATTTTACTAAATTCTTCCTAATTTTGGAAAATTAATTGACAAAGGCGTATGTTTCGAGTGAAAAATAGCTTAACAAAAGTGAAAATACTAAAGCCGGGTTTCCTTATTATTCTTAACATTGACAGTAAACAAATACTTATAAAGACAATTGAACTGTATTACGTAATATTTTCCCAGGTATTTGTCATGTTAGTAACTGAATCTAATTTGATGGTTTAGAATAATGGTTTAGAACTTCTGAAAAGTCTCTAGTGAGAGAGATAAGCTGATTACCATTAATCACAATTTCTTTAAACATTAAGCGAATGTTGCAACAATGTTGTTGAGTAGTGCTAGTTAGCTCTTCTTTGGCAGAAATTTATGGTGACCACTTGGCAGAGGTATATACATTGAGAACATAAAATTTGCTATACTCTGTCTTATTGCGGTTATAACAGAGATTTGATGTAATATATGTGTTGTTACGACGATTGCGATAATTTGACTTCTTTTGGTTGTGTTATTTAACATCTAGCTTCTTCAAGTATCATAAATAACAGACACGAATGTAGAAGAGTTTTAAATTCACCTTTATAAATCAGTATCTTTTGTCTTTCACCTGTTTCAGTCATTAGACCGTGGCCATGCTGGGGCACCACCATTGAGAATTTCTCGTCGAATGTATCAACCCCTGGACTTATTCTTATCTGAAGCCAAGTACTTATTATATCAGTCTCTTTTGCTGAACTGTTATGTTACAGGGATGTAAACACACCAACACTGGTTGTTCAGTGGCAGTGGGAGACAAATACACACACACGTATGCGCACGCGCACACACATGTATCGAAATCAAATCAAATTCGCAAATTCAATGACTGGCACCCGTGCCAGTGGAGCCAACCACTCTGGGAGTGTAGTGGGTGCTTTTTCGTTCCACCGGCATGAGGGCCAGTCAGGCAGTACTGGCAATGGCCACGCTCAAATGGTGCTTTCTGTGTGCCACACGCACAGGAGCCAGTCCAGCGGCACTGGCAACGACCTCTCTCGAATGTTTTTTTAATGTGCCACCAGCACAAGTGCCAGTAAAGCGACGCAGGTAACGATCACGCTCAAATGGTGCTTTTTACGTGCGGCCAGCATGGAAGCCAGTTTATTGCTCTGGCAACGATAACGCTCAGATGGTACTCTTTGCGCTCCACTAGCACAGATACCAGTCATCGAATTTGATTTCGATTTCTGTGTTTCTTTCAATTAATTTTAGATATAACAAAGAATTTAGTAAAATAACTTAGTTATCAAGCTAGTGTTAAGAACATAAATTGTACGAATACAAGTTGGGTCACTCTGCCACGAAAGCTCTATGAAACATCAAGCGGTTTTTTGGTAATGATTCTGTCGACATTAGAACTGTTCAGAGAAGGTTCCAAAGATTTCGTTCAGGAGATGAAAGCCATAAAAATGAATCAAGAGGGAGACCAAAATCAATTATTCGACATGATGAATTGAATGCTTTGGTTAAATGAAATCCAAGAACAACGGTCTGAAAAATCGGATCAGAGCTCCAGACATCTCCTGTAACTGCTTCTTGATATTTGAAGAAAATTAGAAAAGTCAAAAAGATGGATAGGTTTTTTCTCCATCAACGTAATGAGTTTCAAAGAAACACGCGGTTTACAGTGCGTTTCATGTTGATTTCTTGTTTGGAAAGAGAACTATTTTTGTGTTGACTCATTACGTGTGATGAGAAATGGATACTCTTTGATAACAATAAGAGGACAGGACAAAGGTTAGACGCAGGAGAGTCACCAAAACACTAACCAAAACCACCATAGCACACCAAAAAGTCGATGGTCACTGTATGGTAGTCAACAAAGGGGGTTATTCATTATTCATTTTTGTGACAAGGAAAAACTTTGACAGCAACATCCTATTGTCAGGAAATTGATTGTATGCATGAAAAATTAACAAAGAAGCAACCCAGATTAGTGTAAAGAGATGACCCAATTTTACTTCATGATAAAGCATGGCCTCACACTTCTCAAGCTGAGGTCCACAAGTTGCAAACCCTGAATAATTAAATTTTGGCTCATCCTGGTATCTCTCCTACTGTTTATCATATATTTAAACACTTTGAGTTTGCTATATGCAATAAAACATTCTTAAGTAAAGAAGAGGTAATTGAAGTATTCAAACAGTTTATCAGTGTAAAAGATGACAGATTCTTTGAAGATGGAATATATGCCTTAGAGGAACGTTGCATGAAGGTTATAAATGAACAAGGATCATATTTCGATTAAATAAATAAATATTCTAAAACTTAAAATATATATACCTATATATATATAAGAAAATAGAGGGGATCAATAGGTAGTATTTATCAACTTTTAGGCATAATATCATATCAATTTATTTATTTATTTATTTACTAAAATGAAAATTACAACAATATACATGCTTGTATAACATATTATGGTTTACATATATAATATAAAGATACCAGTAATTACTAAAATATATACCATACAGGAATAGAAATTGGGAAAATATTTTACAGCTGTTTCAGCTAAGAGGCAAAAATACCTCATTCTACCTTTATCACTCCAGTAGAATGAAGTAATTAGTAGATGAAATTAAGGTACTTGGGTGTTTCTCTAGGCTTCGTCAGAGATCCATCTCTCTCTCTCTCTCTCTCTCTCTATATATATTATATATATATATATATATATACAATGAGCTTCTTTCAGTTTCTGTCTACCAAATCCATTCACAAAGCAATTGTTGGCCTGAGTCTATAGTAGAAGTCATTTGCCCAAGGTTCCACACAGTGGGACTGAACCCAGAACCATGTGATTGAGAAGCAAGTTTCTTACCACACAGCCATGCCTGCACCTACATGTTTAGGATTTGAACTTAATACTTATGAGCAAACAGTTCCATTAATCTTTTTCAGTGAAACCATTCCACTTTGGCAACTCTGATCTTGTAAATGCGAACAATTTAATTGGTCAAACACGGTTAATTTTGTTAGTTCAGCTGCCTCAGTTCCTTGATACCACATCAACTTTTTCCCTTGGCCTAATTCTATTTGAATCAACAATCAACGGAAGATATTTTCTTTTTTATCATACATACACCAACAGATTTCTTCAATCTCTCCCTCTGTCTGTCTGTCTGTCTCTCTCTCTCTCTCTCTCTCTCTCTCTCTCTCTCTATATATATATATATATATATTATATATATATATATATATACACACGCCTCTACATGATACATACATACATGCATACATATATAAACACACAGAGACACACAGATACATATCTATGCATATACATAAACACACACACACATATGCACGAACTCTTACACAGGTCCATGTGTACACAAGCACTTTAACACACAAACACTCACACACATTCATGTATACACATTCACATATACGTACAAAAGCTACACACACATACACACATCTGTACATATACAAACAGCAGGATATAAGCATATCTGTCTGTCTGTCTATTTATTTATCTGTCTAACTATCTATCTAGCTAAATATTATATATCTCGCTTGCTAGCTATTATATATATATATATATATATATATATATATTATATATATATATATATATATATATATAATATATATATGAGTCAATGGCAGACAGAAACAAAATGCAACTGAACGAGGGAAAATTTGAGCTGATGCATTTTGGAAGAAATTCCTCACTAAAACAGCCATACCCTCTTCCTTCAGGGGAACCACTCACAGCCTCTAACAATATCAGAGACCTGGGTGTAATTGTCGATGACGATCTCAGTTGGAGTGCATACATCAACAAGAAGGTCGATATAGCTCGTAGGATGAGTTCCTGGATCTTAAGAACTTTCCGGTCCAGAGAACAAGGTGTCATCATACCACTTTCCTCCTCCTTTGTACGGCCACACCTCGAATACTGCTGCCCACTGTGGTCTCCTCATACAAGACAAAACATCTCGAGGATTGAATCACCCCAGAGGGCACTCACTAAACAAATTGAAGGCATGGCTGCTCTCGATTATTGGGACCGCCTTAAAGCCTTGAAACTTTACTCTCTCCAGCGTCGCCGTGAGCGGTACATCATTTGTACGATGTGGAGAATATACCGCCAACTTTGCCCAAACGACCTCAACATTAGCTTCAAGGTTCATCCAAGACTGGGACCACGGACCATACGTCCCCTGCCCAATTCAAGATCACATCATACATGTACACTGCAACATAATTTCTTTTCCTTAACAGGCCCTGCCCTATTTAACATTGTCCCGAAAGAGATCAAAGAGGAACAGGATCCCATCAACTTTAAACGGAGTCTGGATAGATTCCTTCAAGGAATACCAGATAAGCCACCCATAATTGGATACAACTCACCCAACAAAAACTCACTACTTGAATGGACCATAAACAAAACTTGACTTAAACAGGATTCAAATAATCCTATCAGGTGGTGCTATTAAGTTAGACATGGCCTGGACCAATCTTTGGTCGAAACATATCTAAGTTCATCTAAGTTTATATATATATATATAGGTGCAGGTGTGACTGTGTGGTAAGTAGCTTGCTTACCAACCACATAGTTCCAGGTTCAGTTCCACTGCATGCCACCTTGGGCAAGTATCTTCTACTATAACCTTGGGCTGACCAAAGTCTTGTCCTTGTGAGTGGATTTGGTAAGCGGAAACTGAAAGAAGCCCGTTGTGTTTGTATATATATATATGTGTGTGTGTGTGTGCGTGCGTGTGTATGTTTGTGTGTCTGTATTTGTCCCTTGCAACATCGCTTGACAACCGATGCTGGTGTGTTCGCATCCCTGTAACCTCGTGGTTTGGCAAAAAAGACCGATAGAATAATTACTAGGCTTAGCAAAGAATAATTCTTGCGATCGATTTGCTCTACTAAAGGTGTTGCTTCAGCATGGCCGCAGTCAAATGACTGAATCAAGTAAAAGAATAAAAGAATGTATATATGCATAAACAGTTACACACATGCAGATGTATACACACATGCACACACACGTGCACACACACACATACACCCCCAAATACACACATGCATATGCTCATATACACATATGCACACAAGCCCTCAGACACATACATATATACAGATATATACACTTGCACTACATACACAAACATGTACACAGACAAGTTTACATATAAACGGATATGCCCAAACACGCACAAACACACACGCACACACACACACACACACTCACACACACGTAATTTCTTCTGCGTATATATACATAGCTGTACTTTCAAAGTCTTCTCTTCTGTATCTGTTGTTAGTTTGACATTGCATTAAGTTTGTTAATCTGAAACATATGCGGGAAAACACGCTTGTAGGTACTGTGGAATATTTCGGTGGTGCCATCAAGTGATTCGTTTATATTTTTGGAACCAGTACCAGAATAAAATAAACTTTTAGCTAATATATATATATATATATATATATATAATATATATATATATTTTGTTTTTGGTTATAATCACCCCACATAATTTTATGGGTAAGACCATAAAAAATTCTGGTGCATCTAAATTAAGTACCATATTCATTTGAATCTAAATTGTTTTGCTGAACTTATACATACATACATATATATATATATATATATATATATATATATATATATAGATAGATAGATAGATAGATATAGTCGCGTGTGTGTCTTTGGGTAACGATAACATTATTTTTTTTATTCAATATCATATACGTTTATAACTTACACACAGACATCACATATATATATATATATATATATATATATATATATATATATATATATACACAGGCGCATATATATATATATATATATATATATATATATGTATATATTTCGTTTTGGGATTTGGTTTGCAAGATTCTTTATGAGTTCGTGTGTTGAAGCATATTCTGTTGCGTCTCGGGAGAGTCATTCTCTTTTAGTACCTTATTATTTAACACACTCACCGGTAAAATTTCCACTTATTTCGTCTTTTTTATTTTCCTAAAATTTTCGTTGCGTCTCGCAACCTTTGTAAGACGCAACGAAAATTTTAGGAAAATAAAAAAGACGAAATAAGTGGAAATTTTACCGGTGAGTGTGTTAAATTATAAGGTACTAAAAGAGAATGACTCTCCCCAGACACAACAGAATATATATATATATTATATATATATAGATATATATATATATATATATATATATATATATATATATATATATATATATATATATATAATATATATATAATATATATATAATTTTGGCATTGTAAGCTACACCAATGCTAGAACGGGACGACACTGCATAGTGCCAAAGATCCCAGCAATGCCATCACGCTTCAGGACCAGCTTCTGCAACAGCCTGGGTTTCAAGGGCCCACAGCTTTTTAATATTCTCCCAAAGAGTCTGAGGAACTTGCACAAAGTAGATGTAGCGGTTTTTAAATCAAAGCTGGACATCTTCCTGTCAAGAGTCCCAGATGAACCTACCTCACGGCAAGAGGTGCAAATGAGAGTAGCTATATCAAACTCCATTCTTCACCAAGTGCCACATATTAGACGAGGTTCGTCGTAATAACAGTGTAGCACAAAACGGCGGTGCATCAGCATGGCCGCAGCTTTGAGCTGAAACTAAAAAAAAAACACAAAAAAATAACGTCAGAAGTAGCCTATAGAAAGAGGATGGATATTTTTTTAGTGAATGTTAAATATAAAAAGAAAATTAATGTTTCAATTATATATATTGATAGAGATTACTTATATGAACTAAAGGTGTGTTTTTGCCAATGTTTACATCAGTATGCAAATTCTACAACCGTGTTTCTGGCACTGGTTCTCTGTAATTCTGAACTATTTTTCATTATTTTTTCTAAAAATCCCCTAGTAAACACGGTTATAGAGGTGCATACTGATGTAAACATTGGCAAAATCATACCTTTAGTTCATATAAGTAATCTCTATCAATATATATAATTGAAACATTAATTTTCTTTTTATATTTAACATTCACTAAAAAAATATCCATACTCTTTCTATATGCTACATCTGACGGTATATCATATAACGTTTTTTCAAACAATATTAATAGCGTTCAGTAAATCACTATATATATATCCATCATTTTCTCTCAAAATGTCTTATTGACGAGTTTCATTTCTTCACTTCCCTGAAGAGAAGATTACATTGCTTTACACCATTTATTCCTTTGGAATAATATCAGTGAAATCTTTGAAACATGTGTCGGAAGTAAAAGTATTTGAATTATACCTGCGTAAACTATATATATATAAATTTTATTTCGTAATGAGATATAAAACCAAGGCTGAGTAGATTTTAGAACATTTATAGATCTATAAATGTTCTAAAATCTACACAGCCTTGTTTTTTTTTTATCTCGTTACGAAATAAAATTTATATATACACACGCTGACACATGACCAACGTTGAACCCCTTATTCGCATAATCACCGAACCTGGAACTTAATTGCGGTCCATCTATAGCACTTATTCAGCTTTGGGTCTCAATGACACCATTACCTTTCATAACCCTATCTATCTATATATATATATAAAATATAGGACAATCAGTAAGTTGTCATTATAGTACTCAGAGTTTTGAATGTTGGAGCGAGGAGTTACGATGCATTCTCGTCGGCTATTAATGATAGACGCTATGAAAAACCGTTGAATAAAAGGGAAGTTACTCTAATAGATAGAAAAAAAGAAAAAAAGATAAAAGATAAAAACACACTCAACCATATTCTTACAATACATAGACAAAACATCCTGCGTTCATAACGTCTACATACGTACACACACACACAAACATATATCTACATACACATATACACACAAATATATATGTGCACGTACATACTCATAGATACACACATATCTAAACATACATGCACATATGTATATATATATGTGTGTGTGTGTGTGCGTGTGTGTGATGTGTGTGTGTATGTATATATATATATGTGTGTGTGTGTGTGTATATATATATGTATATGTATATATATACATATATATATATGTATATATAAATAATATATATATCTATATGTATATATAGACAAACGTATGTACATACGTATATAGCTATGCATATATCAGTACAGGACTTCACAAAAACGTAAAGAAACATGAAATACTAAAATAACGTTGGGTACGCAAAATACGAGAGAAGCTTACGTCCAGTTGACGTAAGTCAAAACCTCTCTCATCCAGCTTTCTATTTCTTCAACAACACCCATGCTAGAGTCAACATAATTTGGTAGATGCTGGATTAATCTTATAACATAGAGAAATGCCTTTTTCTTGATATATCAGTAGAAAGTTGCAAATATTTAGCCTACTTTTGCATTCCCAGAATAAGTATACACTGGGACCTTAACAAAACGCTACCTCGCAGTGTTTGATAATTTTGTTGTAGTGAATACAAATTACCTCCGTGACTGGATCGTGAAGTTGAACCCTTCAGTTATAGAAGAAACTGAACAACCATATTTTGAGAAAGAAACGTATTAAAATTGGAATTTATAAGAATTTTCTAGACTTTGATAATTGTTTGCTTCCTTTTAGTAAAAGTTACATACCTAACAAACAGTTAAGAGACAAATTTCTTTGTTTTAGTATAGTTGCCGAAACAGACTTGAATACTAAAAATAAGGCAATATGCATAAATACACTAGTTGTTCCTGTAATAAACTACAGTTATAATATTCTCATTTGGACGCTAAATGAACTAGCAAGATTACTTAGAAAACAAGAAAATAATGACTGCATTTAGAATACACCATCTAGAATCAGATATAGAAAAATTATATTTATCACGAATACAGGAAGCTAACCACCGCCGGCAACAAGAAAATTATAATATAAAATATCGATTCAAGGAATATAAAAATATTTAGTAAAAAATAATGGAAAACTAACATAAATAGTTACAAAACATGAACAAAACAAAAGCAAACTGTTGTCTGACTTGAAGGAAGCCAATAAACACAAAACAGAAACAGAAATGACGACAGTGGTAAGGAGAAAGAAAAATTAACGGCAGAAATTGTGAAATAGTTAAAACGAAGATAAAACACTCTTACTTCAGAATACCATATTTAAGCAATGGTATAAAAAAAACCTTTCTACACAGGATCAAGCATAACTATGTGGTTAAGAAGCTTGCTTTGTAACCATGTGGTTTTGGGTTCAGTCCCACTGTTCGTCACCTTGGAAAGTGTCTTCTGCTAAAGCGTGAAGTCTTGTGGATGAATTTGGTGGACGGAGATTGTGTGGATGTCCGTCGTATCCATACATGCACACACATGTGTGTGCGTATGTATGTGTCTCAGTGTTTGTCACCCATCACCACTTGATAACCGCTGTCGGTCTGTTTACGTCCCCGTAGCTTGACCCGTCGTATAGATACATGCACACACATGTGTGGACGTATGTATGCGTTTTAGTGTTTGTGTTTGTTACCCATCACCACTTGATAACCGCTGTCGGTTTGTTTACGTTCAAGTAACTTGGCCCGTCGTATATATACATGCACACACATGTGTGTGCGTATATATGTGTCTTAGTGTTTGTCATTCATCACCACTTAATGACCGCTGTCGGTTTGTTTACGTCCCCATAACTTGGCCCGTCGTATACATGCACGCACACACATGTGTGTGCGTATTTGTTTTATTTTTTGTTTCTCACAAACTACCACTTGGTAACCGCTGTCGGTTTGTTTACATCCCCGTAACGTGGCCCGCCGTATATATACATGCACATACATGTATGTGTCTTTCTGTCGGTTTGTTTACGTCCCTATAACTTGGCACGTGTGTACATACATGTACACACGTTTGTGTGCCTATGTATGTGTCTTAGTGTTTGTGCTTGTGTTTGTCACCCACCACCACCACCACCACAACTTGATAACCGCTGTCGGTTTGTTTACGTCCCCGTAACCTCGTTGTTCGGCAAAAGAGACTGATAGAATAAGTACTGGGGTCGAGTTGTTCAACTAAAACCTTTCAGGACTTATCAATGTGGTGCCCCAGTATGGCCATGTTCTAATGATCGAAACAAGTAAAAGATAAAAGAAAGCTAATATAAGAAAAATCGAACAAGGCGCGAATAGGCAATGATACATCGTAACATTTGTTAAGAAGTCAGTACCCGAAGCAGAAACTCTGGGTACTTGGTTGTGGTATAGAAACAAAAAATTTCTACATGTTTTGCATTATTTACATTTGGTGATAAAGTAAGACTTTAAATAATAAAGTAAGACTGAGTCAGTATGTGCCTTAAACCTGTACATCTCTTAGAACTGTATGTCCCTTAAACACTTGGAGAACAACTTATTGGTGTGATTCGAAAACGGTTTGTTTCCTACGTGCAGGTGATTGAACTTCGATGTTAAGTCTCATTGGAATTATTAATGTTTTTTCAGTTAGGAGGAAAGTCAGAGCCAATGATCCTTCCTAGGGCCTCCGAGATTGGTGAATGGGAAAGAAGAAAGTATTTTTAAACCGGAAACATGGTGTGCATGCTTTCAACAGAGTGGATTCTGCTAAAGTCACACAAGTGCCAGGTTGTAGCATAGGGACAGACGTCGGATATAAGCCAACCACCTAAACAACCGACAACAGGATTTGATCTAAAAATCTCAAAGGGCTGAGAGAAATAGCATAAAACAAACAAATCCAATCTATTACTGCTCCACCTATCCATCGCCCAAGATCGATATTTTTTTCATCGACAATGAAAGAATGACGGTAAAGTTGACTTCGGTATGTTTCAAATTCAGGGTGTAGAGATTTGGATCAAATGTTTGAGGCATTCAATCTAAAGCTCTTATGACAAAACCAATTGTCTATCTGTAATGATTTTCTGTAATGATTCCACAACCTATGAGATTGTTTATATGATCGGTGTTTAAATGTATTTTCTTTGCTTTATTTCAGAACTTTTCTTGAAAAGACTGATATGTTACTCATTGCTACGAGAAATAGTTGATTACCAAAAGCTACAACTATTTGCAGTGAATAGATCACATCTATCTGCCTAACATACGGCCCATTGTTCATTAACCTATGGATTTCAAACGGAAAGGTAAACACTTTACCCCAGATGTATCTAAGTATTCCATTTTACAAAATTCCTCTCTATTAATAATGCTAGAGCAGTAGTGAATCCGTAATTAAAATCCTATTCCTAAACCTGTTCTTTAAGACATGTCTGAAAATAGCTTCCTCATACTATAAAATAACACTGTATATTTTTGGAAAATGCCCTGTAATTTAGGTTATTGCAAATCCTAAACGATTTGTCAGAAAATATTAGACTTTCCAGTATCAGAGATGCAGATTTTGACAATGGTTATCTTCTCCGACTTCATCGAATTAAGCTAAATAAACTAACTCTATTGAAACAGAAGCTGTTCAGCGACCATCTGAGATATTGATTTCATGAGATATCTGTTTGGCGTAGTATTTTCAGGTAAACTATTGAGAAGACGATTAAGTCACTGCTTCAAGACTAATGGCACACGTCCGGGTTATTTCTTCGAAAGCAGTGCTATGCTGCCGTCTTATGTTTCCACAGCTAACATGAAATATCAATCTATAGAACGACATCACATATTTTATAAAATGAAAAAGCGTGGATTAAGTTACATCAATAGATATTGTATGAATTACGAAATACTTGACTCAAATGTAAATGTGATAAAAAAAATAAAATGGTAAGAACAATATGGCTTTTGTCAAAAAGTAAAACAAACAACAAAAAACAACGACAATAATAATAATAATAATAATAATGATAATGATAATAATAATAATAATAATAACAATAATGATAATAATAATAATAATAATAATGATAATAATAATAATAATAGTAATAATAATAATAATAATAATAATAATAATAATAGTAATAACAACAATATTATAATAATAATCAGACGAAGAAGACGACCAACAACAACAACAACAGCAACGACAACAATGTCAAGAACAACAGCAGCAGGAATGATAAAATACAATATTTGATCATATTGATTTTATTCTTGTGTTGATTTCATAAACAATATGACTTTACGAAGCAGAACTAAAATAATAATCCTCAATATTTACCAATCTTCTTGAAGGTGGAGACATGTTGAGTTAATATATTATATAACTCTTTTTTTTTTGGCAATATTTATATTCTAAAGTCAGAATTCTGTCTACATACCCGTAAAGCTGTCGCCGTGCACATAATAACATCGATGAATAAATACACACTGTATAATATATATAAGTATATATATATATATATATATATATATATATATATATATATATATACACACATACATACATACAAACATAGGATATGTATATATATGTGTATATATATATATATATATATCATACATACGTACGTATATATATATATATATATGTTCGTCCTCTTGAGGTTTGTTGTACATGTATTTTAATTTTGCAGTCTTATTGTTACGTCTTGTTTGTGTTCGTACTCATTGTCCCGCTGATGAAATTTTATTTAATTCTCTCGCAGGAAGGCCTATTGGATTAGTTTCTGTTATGCCTTCGAAACATGCCTGACTCCTCTAGCGACAGCTGATGACGGGGGTTTGTCTTGTGTAACCTGTCCGTATTTGGTTTTCGTTTTCCGTTTCTTGTTTTTTGTTTTTTGGCTTTTTCTGTTTCTACGTCTTATGTGATGTCCTGTACTTCCGTATAATTATTTATATATGCATGTATATATACATGTAGATGTAGGTACGTACATATATGTTTGTATGTATGCATATATTTTATTTATCTCCTTATATATATATATACATACATACGTACGTATATATATATATATATATATATATATATAGGTATTTTTTATTCTTTTACTTGTTTCAGTCATTTGACTGCGGCCATGCTGGGGCACCGCCTTGAAGGGGTTTTAGTCGAACGAATCAACCCTAGGTTTTATTATTTGTTTGAAGCTTAGTATTAACTCTATTGGTTCCTTATGCAGAACCGCTAAGTTACGGGACGTAAACTCACCACCACCGTTTGTCGAGTTAAAGACAGACAAAGATGCGCGTGAGCGCACACACACACACACACAAACAGGCACACATAGATTCACATACACATGCACACAGAACCACATATATATACACGACGGGCTTCTTTCAGTTTCCGCCTACCAAATCCACTCAGAAGGATCTGGTCGGCTCGAGTCTACAGCAAGAGACACTTGCCCAAGATGCCATGTACTGGGAATGTACCTGAAATCATGTGGACCAAACATAGAGGAGACAAACAAGGACAGATAAAGGGATTAAGTCGTAACTGTTACCTAATTTATCGACCAAGAAAGGATGAAACGCAAAGTCAACCTCGGCGGGATATGAACTCAGAACGTAACTGCAGACGAAATACCTATTTCTTTACTGCCCACAAGGGTCTAAACACAGAGAGGACATACAAGGACAGAAAAACGGATTAAGTCGATTATATTGACCCCAGTGCGTAACTGGTACTTATTTAATCGACCCCGAAAGAATGAAAGGCAAAGTCGACCTCGGCGAAATTTGAACTCAGATCGTAATGGCAGACGAAATACGACTACGCATTTCGCCCGGCGTGCTAACGTGTCTGCCAGCTCGCTGCCTTAAGCTGTGGGAAGATCTGATAATACAATTTCGTTGATACAGATAAACTACGACAGAACAGACATATGCTCAAGATATTGAATCTCCGAACATACTGACTTTCTCTCGGGCATTACACATCTAATCAGTGCTAGTCAATGTGTGCTTTCATTTTAAAGATGTTCTGATGTGATTTGAGGGATGTTTACCTACTATTTCTTGTAGGTCAAGCGACAACATAGTAGCTTCCTTATTGGTTCATGAAAAGTTTGTTCCCATCCTATGTATAATATTAGTATTTTAGTATTACTGAAGTCGACTAGTTTATCAAGTCTCCACTACAAGAGAAATATGTCGGAAACTTGTATTCAAGGAAAATATATAATTAATGATTAATGACTGAAAGAAACGAATAATAGGAAAACAAAGTATGGTAGCACGATTCTGCAACAATATTAGCGAGTTGTACATTGTAAATCTGTCTTTTCAGAGATACTCTTTATTTATTTTGTTCTTTTTCTTGTGTCAGTCATTGGTTAGCGGCCATGTTGGGGAACAGTCTCGAATGGTTCTAGCTTATGAAATAGCACCAAATACTTAGGTTTTTAAACCCGAGTATTTACTTTACCGGTTTCTTTTCCCCGAACTATTAAGTTACGCGTGCGTAAACAAACCAACACCAAATATCAAGTGGTGAGTGTGGCAGCAAACGCACCATACATATACACACACGCGCATATATATATATATATATATATATATACACACACACACATTTCGTTTTTGTATTTGGTTTGCAAGATTCTTTATGTGAATGCGTGTACTGAAGCATATTTTATTTTGTCTGTGGAGAGTCATTCTTTTTTAGCGTCTGTTGCCATTAATAGCTGACGAGAATGTATCGTTACTCTTCGCTCGGGCACTCGAAACTCCGAGTATAATAATGACAACTTACTCCTTGTTCTAATTTATAACATGTATAAATAATCCTCTATTTCTTTAATATCGAGGTCTCATTCTTTTGTTGTTACATTTTATTATATATATATATATATATATATATATATATATATATATATATATATATATGTATATGTACACGACAGACCGCTTTTCCAGATTCATTCAAAAGCAATGATCAACCTGAGGCTACTGGTTTAGAATTACTTCAAGTAGAAAATTGAGCTAATGTCTTGAGTATAATGAACATTTAATCCATATGCAGTTTATCAGTAAATCAGCGAACGATATTAATAAGCCAGTAAATATGACATCCACAGATTTTGTGGGCATACTACATAGTTAACACTATATCAACAAAGTAGTGGACGTACCAGTAAATCAGTGAACAATGACATCAACAAACCAGTGAACATGATATAAAACCGATGAACATCGATATCAGTGATATCAGTGATATCAGTGAAAAGTGATGTCATCAAATCAGTGAACATT
>NC_042999.1:16362341-16379841 GCF_006345805.1 Octopus sinensis
CAACTGTACCAAATGATGCAGAAACTTACAAAAAAAAAAGAACCAAACAGCCTAGATTAATCAACAGACCCACTCCTATTTTATTGCAAGACAACACCAGACCACACATCGCAAAAATGACATTGGCGAAACTACAGAAGTTGGAGTTGGAAATTCTCCCTCATCCACCATACTCACCTGATCTTGCCCCCACTGACTACCACTTCTTCCAGAATTTGGATAACTTTTTGATAGGAAAAAGATCTAATTCCGACAATGCTGTAAAACAGGCCTTCCAAGATTTTATTGACTCTAGATTGCCAAGATTTTACAGTTGCGGGCTGGACAAAGAGTGAAACTAGTAAAAGCTGAGAAGTAAAACAACACGGAAATCTAACATGCGAAGTAAAGTAAAGAAAAGAAGAAGTATATCTTAATCATTAATATAATCAATAACAACACGATAAAACTTGTTAAGGTCATCTCTAAAGATTTTCTTCAGAAATTAGAGCCAGCGCAGATGTTTGTTACGACTTTTCGTATCCGAGACGCCAGATGTAAATAAATAATGAGATTGAGATGATATATGGGCAAGGAGCGTATATGACATATATGCTCATAATCCATTTTTCATCTTCGATCTAATTGTTGTTGTTTACGAAACGTCCGAACAAAAATCAGCGCTGGCTCGAAATTCTATAAAAACATCTGTAAAGATAACTGTAACAAGTGATGTAAAACGCACTGCTAACACAGTAGAACATGGTATTAACTTATAAAATCGTTTAATACTCTTTATAGTGAATTATGGTTGCATAACAAAATACCGTGTCCCTTCAAGTCATTAATGCGATAAAACCGAAGAAAAATAGGGGGACAAGTACTGCAGAAATATAACATAATTGAAAAAACATTCGCAAGATCAAAGAATGACTGAAATAAGAGATTCTCGGTAAATTGCAAAGAATTCATCGCCATGCACAGCGAAAACAATTCTTTGAGTAAAACGAAGTGAAATAATTACCCAAAATGATTTAAGCAAGAACTAGGTCAAAATTAAATAGGTTTGAAAGCTGTAATAACAACAATAAGAGAGATAGACGAATTCTGGTTAGAAGTATGAAATGGGACGAAATTATCACGGATAAAAGTTTTCAAAATAACGGACATAAGCAACTTGTGAATAGTCGCAGGAGGTCATAATGACACAAGAAGTTGTCAAAAGGCAGAGAAAATATTAAGTAGAGAAAAACATAAGAATATATATTTCTTTACTGCCCACAAGGGGTTAAACATAGAGGGGACAATTAAGTATATAGGCGCAGGATTGGCTTACCAACCACATGGTTCCGGGTTCAGTCCCACCGCGTGGCACCTTGGGTAAGTGTCTTCTACTATAGCCTTGGGCTGACCGAAGCCTTGTGAGTGGATTTGGTAGACGGAAACTGAAAGAAGCCCGTCGTATATACGTATATATTTGTGTGTGTGTGTGTTTGTGTGTCAGTGTTTATCCCCCCAACACCGCTCGACAACTAGGCTTATAAAGAATAAGTCCTGCGGTCGATTTGCTCGACTAAAGGCGGTGCTCCAGCATGGCCGCAGCCAAATGACTGAAACTAGTAAAAGAATAAAAGAGTAAAAGAATATGAAAAGACCCTAACTATCTCAAAAAACAATTCAGAAGAACACAAATTGCTAGCAGATGTGTTTTAATATGATACTGGCGTAGTCAGCGAAGATAGTGACTGGCATCTTGAAAAGAGAACCATCTTCATACACAAAACTAAAGACACAGTAAACTCCAATACAGTGTCAACACGTGTCCCGCTTTTCTGACTCAAGAATGTTTTCAGTGAAATAATAGGGCAGTGACGGGCGCATGGGTGGCTGTGTGGTGAAGGAGTTCGCTTTGTAACCACGTCGTTTCGGGTTCAATCCTACCGTGCAGCAACTTGGGCAACTTTTTTTTTCAATAGTTTCAAACCAGCCAAGTCAAGCTGAATGAATTTGGTAGACCGTCGTTGCTTAAGTCATTAGACTGTGGCCATGCTGGGGCACCGCTTTGAAGGGATAGGGTTAGGCAATGCTGGGGCACCGCTTTGAAGAATTTTTTAGTCGAATGAATCAACCCTCCAGTACTTACTTTTTTTTAAAGCCTGGCACTTATTCTATCGGTCTCTTTGTCGAACCGCTAAGTATCGTTTTTTTTCTATAGTTCTAAACCAACCAAGTCAATCTGAATGAATTTGGTAGACCGTCGTAGCTTAAGTCATTAGACTGCGGCCATGCTGGGGCACCGCATTGAAGAATTTTAGTCGAATGAATCAACCCCCAATACTTACATTTTTTTTAAAGCCTGGCACTTATTCTATCATTCTCTTATGCCGAACTGCTAAGTTACGGGGAGCTTACATACAGACCAACTGTTTCCGGGGAGTTGTACTATGCGAAAATGATATTATTGTAACTACTATTATAGTGCTGACTAGGATCACCGTAAAGAGAGAAACATTAATTAACAATATTAATATGCTCGTAAAAGAAATAGGAAATAGAGATTTGCAAAAGCTCAGGTTTACAGATACGTTGGGATCAATAAACTTAATGCATAAGTAACGGAAACGATTAGGGAAAATATTATAGATGCATTAGATTAATACTTAAAACAGAGATAATTACAGCAAATAGGCTGATAGGCATCACTACTCTAGATGTTCCAGTTATAAGTTACAGCTATGAGATTCCCAATTTGGTGATAAACGAGCTTAGAAAATTACATTGTAAACAAGAAAAATAATGACTGTATTTACAACATGGCAGCTAAAATCTGAGGTATAAAGATTATGTCTACTACGAAGACACAGAAATGGAGGCCATAGAAAACTTATAAGATATCGACTCTCGGACAAGAAAAATGCAAATAAAAAAGAAAAGATAGAAAAATGTTACGAAACAAGAAGAAAAATCTTTTTTGTCTTCAAGGAAGTAAATAAATACAAAACAGAAGTTGAAATGACAGAAAGTTGAGAGAAGAAAGGAAAAAAAAAAAAAATACAACAGAAATGTGAAAAAGAAAAACTGGAAAGTATACAAAAGTAGATTTACAGAATGTCATGTTAAAGCGTTGGTTAGAAAAAGCCTGTGTATGGCCGATACTTAAATATTAAATAGGATGCGAATAGACTATGAAATTTTGTATATAATGAAGGAGAAAGCTTCAAGTAATTGCAGGATATGTGGAGTTTGGGAAGAAATAATTTATCAAGTTATTTATTGTTTCTCAGTCTTACACGTGTGATAGATTTACGTTGATACGCTTGATGTTAGACTAACAAGACAAGGGACCTGGGAAATAGGAAGGGGGCCATACCCTGGGACATAGTAATTTACACATATTACGTTAGACTAACATAATGATACTCCACTTGAAGAGAGGTGATATAAATATACGCATGACAAGGGACTCGGGAATAGGAAAGGGGCCATACACTGGGACATAGTAATTTACATACATTATGTTAGACTAACATAATGATACGCCGGACGAAATGCATAGCCGTATTTCGTCTGCCGTTACGTTCTGAGTTCAAATTCCGCCGAGGTCGACTCTATCTTTCATCCTTTCGGGGTCGATTAAATAAGTACCAGTTACGCACTGGGGTCGATATAATCAACTTAATCCGTTTGTCTGTCCTTGTTTGTCCTCTCTGTGTTTAGCCCCTTGTGGGTAGTAAAGAAATATATATAAATATACATAAGACAAAGGGCCCGGGGAATAGGTAAGGGGCCATACCCTGGGACATAGTAATTTACATACATTATGTTAGACTAACATAATGATACACCACTTGAAGAGAGGTGATATAAATATACACAAGACAAGGGACTCGGGGAATAGGAAAGGGGCCATACCCGGGAACATAGTAATTTACATACATTATGTTAGACTAACATAATGATACGCCGGACGAAATGCATAGCCGTATTTCGTCTGCCGTTACGTTCTGAGTTCAAATTCCGCCGAGGTCGACTCTATCTTTCATCCTTTCGGGGTAGATTAAATAAGTACCAGTTACGCACTGGGGTCGATATAATCAACTTAATCCGTTTGTCTGTCCTTGTTTGTCCTCTCTGTGTTTAGCCCCTTGTGGGTAGTAAAGAAATATATATAAATATACATAAGACAAAGGGCCCGGGGAATAGGTAAGGGGCCATACCCTGGGACATAGTAATTTACATACATTATGTTAGACTAACATAATGATACACCACTTGAAGAGAGGTGATATAAATATACACAAGACAAAGGGCCCGGGGAATAGGTAAGGGGCCATATCCTGGGACATAGTAATTCACACACATACAGAGAAATCAAGAAAATTGGCTGGTATTCTACATAAGGAAAATCAGAATTGAGTGCATCTCCTAAACGAAATATCAGTCCCAGAAGACAATGAAATATTTCACATCCTCTGTGAAGAGGGCCAAAGAATGAGAACGGTGTCATACATTGAGATATGTCAATCTACGCAGAGGAATCAAGATAATCAATATATAGGACTACTTTATCTCTAAATTTGGCTGCTATTTCTTGCACGTTGATTACCGTGTAGAGCAGTGATATCAAATCGTGTTCCATATGGCCATTGGCAGGAGTGTGGGGTCTATATAAGATTTTTTGTTGTTAAAATGAATGCGTATTAAACTGGATATACTTCAATGATGCGGAAAAGATTTTAGCTATTTATTAATACAATTAATAAGCGTAGGAGTGGCTGTGTGCTAAGTAGCTTGCTTACAAACCACATAGTTCCGGTTTCAGTCCCACTGTGTGACGCCTTGGGCAAATGTCTTCTACTATAGCTTCGGGCCGACCAAAGCCTTGTGAGTGGATTTGGTTGACGGAAACTGAAAGAATCTCGTCGTATATATATATATATATATATATATATATATATACGTGTGTGTGCATGTGTGTGTATATGTTTGTGTGTCTGTGTTTGTCCCCCCCCAATCGCTTGTCAACCGATGCTGGTGTGTTTACGTCCCCGTAACTTAGTGGTTCGGCAAAAGAGATCGACAGAATAAGTACTAGGCTTCCATCAGTAGTCAAGCAATGCTGGGGGACAAACACACACACACACACACACATACACACACACACACACACTTATATATACGATGGGCTTGCAGTCTCCGTTTACCAATTCCACTCACAAGCATTGGTCGGCCCGAGGCTATAGTAGAAGGCACTTGCCCAAAGTGCCACGCAGTGGGACTGAACCCGGAACCATGTGGTTGGTAAGCAAGCTAATTACCACACAGCCTCTGCTGCGCCTATATGATCTTTCGAAAAGTCCCAAATGGGGCTCGCTGAAAAGAAGCATATTTATCCTTTTCTATTGCTTTTATCCTTTCGGGATCGATTAATTAAATACTAATTGCGTACTGGAGTCGATCTAATGGACTGGCCCCTTCCCCCAAAATTTCGGGCCATGTGCCTAGAGTAGAAAATGATATAGATGGGAAATACCCACAAAAAACAAAAAAACTTTTCAAAACAGTCAATATTTTTGTAGTTCAAAAGTTGCGATTTATAACATAAAATGTACTCTAGAATTAGCCAGAGCTAATAACCTGTTCTACTCTAGGCACATGGCCCGATTTTTGTTTTGGGAGAAGGGGGCCAGTCGATGAGCTCGACCGCAGTGCACAACTGGTACTTAACCAGAGCTAATAATGACAAACTTTTACTAAATATTGTTAAACACACCTCTGCAAATGCATTGTACATAAGAAATTCACTTCAAATACAACAAACAACCGGCATGGAGCCGACGGCAGGCAATGAGTTAAGACAATCAGAATATCGGATTACTTTGCTTTAAAATTTGGCTGCTATTTCTAGCATGTTGATTACCATGTACAGGTTCTCTCGTTTCCTTGTATGGATAGAATGGGTGTTCCCAATAAGTAAAAAAGTACGAAAGCGATATTAAAGGATGACATATAACGACATTTTGTTTGTTCTGTCACAGAATCATATTTTGCTGAAGGCTTTATATATACAGGGAACTATATTTGCTGCGAACTATTTCTATTCATTCAACTCGATAGACTCGTAAACTCTATCAATTAAAACAACTCATTTATATAGCTGTGCGAAACCTCAAAAGAAAACCATTACTCCACCTTTAAAAGCATTATAAATTTATAGGTATGGTTAATAGCTTTTAAAATAGAAGGAAATATATTTTGTTATCTAAATACAAATTTTGCAGGTTTCTCATCTTACACGAAAGCTAAAGCATAAAACAAAAGTATAACAAACAAAAAACAACTACAAAACAATAACAATATAAATCCGCATAAAATGCTACACTATTTGTTTTGCCTGTTAGTATCTATCATATATATATATATATATATATATATATAATATATATAGTATATATATATATATATGTATATATATATATAGATATATATATATACATATATATATATATACATATATATATACATATATATATATATATACATATATATACATATATATATATATATGCATATATATATATATATATATAATATATATATATATACATACATATATATATATATATATATATATATATATATATATATAATATATATAATATAATATATATATATATATTATATATATATATACACACATACATATATACACATACATATATATGTATATATGTATATATATATATATGCATATGCGTGTGGGTGTTTTATCCTAAAGATAAAGCACATTTTCCCAAGCAACAAAATTCATATATTAGAATATTAAAAATATTTGTTGGCCTTATTCAAACATGTTTCCATACAGACATGCATGCATACATGCGTACATACATCCATATGTACATACATACATACATACATACATACATACATACATACATACATACATACATACACACACACACATATATATGTAGGGAGAATTCACAAAAAAACAAAAGACGAAGACAGGTGGTGTGGACAACAAACAGATGTATTAGTTTAACGCTCGGGAAGTGAAAAAAGTCTTTAACGTTTCGAGTCTACGCTCTTCCACAGAAAGGAACACAGAAAGAAACAGGGAGAGAAAATAAAAAAAATGTGTAGTGGCTAGCGATCTATCATGGCGATATATACATACATAGATAGATACATACATACATATATACACACATATAGACACAGGGTGCGATGGGTAAATTCTCGCCATTTTATACTTTTAATTTCGCACATTGTTTTGATGTTGTCGACAACACAGTAAAGTAGGGTCAGTTGGGCAACGTCTGTGACAAAAACAGCGCCGTGACGCAATTCACTCAGCCGGAAATTTGGAAATGACATGCTGTACTGTTTGGCATCCACATCAGAAGCTCCAATACGAACATTTCAGAGTGTTTGGATATCAATCTATGGACATATACCAAGAGTGATAAAAACCAAGTCTCGAGTCAACATGGTGTTTGGAGTGATCACTAGTGATGGCGACGTTATGCCTCCATTCATCTTCTCACACGGCCTCAGACTCAACACGGTGACCTACACCAAATGCTTGGAGGAGGTAGTGCTTCCCTGGGTTAAGATGGTGGCTGTTGGAAGACCCCATGTCTGGCAACAGGACTCTGCAGGAGAACCCAGTCATATCTGTCAAGACAGTTTCTGCGACCACATCAGCCCAAACATCTGGTCGCCTAACACCCCAGACTGCAACTCCCTTGATTATTATGTGTGGGGCGCAGTTGAGAGAGAGAAATAAATCCACTGATCACAAAAAATACTGCTTATATCTCTCTGAGATATTTAGAAATGTAATATTTCTATTTTTTTGTGATCAGTGGATTTATTTCACTGGAATTATATATGTTTACAAGGTCTAGACAATCATCTGCAGCTAGCAGACCATGCTACTCCAGATTGATGACGAGCAAGACCCAGATGCAGGCTTAGCTGGATGGGGGTGTTTGTCTCCCCTTTGTAAACATAAGGACACAGGAAATATGTCAAGGCTGACAGGAAGTGTTGATGTTTCCTAGGGCTAAATAGCGGCGGTTAGATTTCCTTTATGGGACTGTCACGTTAAGTTGACAGTATACAACTGCTCTATCTTCCACCACTGCTTATATCTCCCTGAGATATTTAGAAATGTAATATTTCTATTTTATATATGTATATATGTTTACTATATGAATATATAAATGTAAGATCCAAGGATATATATGCGTGTGTATGCATATACTATAATATGCTTGTAGCTGTGTTTGTCCCCCGCCACCATTGTGACAACGTATGTTGGTGTGTTTACGAACCTGTAACTTAACAGTTCAAAGAGAGAGACCGATAGAACAAGTATCAGGTTTAAAAAAAAACTATAAACACTGAGCTTGATTTGTTTGACTAAAATTCTTCAAAGTGGTGCACCAGCGTGGCCGAAACCTAATGACTGAAACAAGTAAAAGACAAACGGTATATATGTGTATATATACACATACACACAGACACACCCAGACGCGCGCGCGCATACCTTCATACAATGAAATGTGAACTAGACATTGAATACGTTGAATGTTATATAGTAATTTAAAGGCGTAGGAGTGGCTGCGTGGTAAGTAGCTTGCTTACCAACCACATGGTTCCTGGTTCAGTCCCACTGCGTAACACCTTGGGCAAGTGTCTTCTAGTGGATTTGGTAGACGGAAACTGAAAGAAGCCTGTCGTATATATGTATATATATATGTGTCAACATCGCTTGACAACCAATGCTCGTGTGTTTACGTCCCTGTAACTTAGTGGTTTGGCAAAAGAGACCGATAGAATAAATACTAGGCTTACAAAGAATAAGTCCTGTGGTCGATTTGCTCGACTAAAGGCGGTGCTCTAGCATGGCCACAGTCAAATGACGAAACAAGTAAAAGAGTAGGAGAGTCACAAACCACCCCAGTTCTTCAGAGTTTTTCATTTCCGTTCTTCCCACTTTGGACGATTATGAAATATGGAACATTATGAAATGATTTTATAAGAAAGAAAAGACGTTATTCGAATATTTAAATACTTTTTTCTCTTTTTCTCTTTTACTTGTTTCAGTCATTTTGACTGCGGCCATGCTGGAGCACCGCCTTAAATCGAGCAACTCGACCCCAGGACTTATTCTTTGTAAGCTCAGTACTTATTCTATCGGTCTCTTTTGCCGAACCGCTAAGTGACGGGGACGTAAACACACCAGCATCGGTTGTCAAGCAATGCTAGGGGGACAAACAGACACACAAACATACACACATATATATATATATATATATATATATATATATATACATATATATGACGGGCTTCTTTCAGTTTCCGTCTACCAAATCCACTCACAAGGCTTTGGTCGGCCCGAGGCTATAGTAGAAGACACTTGCCCAAGGTGCCACGCAGTGGGACTGAACCCGGAACCATGTGGTTGGTAAGCAAGCTACTTACCACACAGCCACATGAATCTATATAATATTTTTTTTATTAAAAATAAATTTTTAAAACCGTAAAAGATACGCTCGTTGCATATGAATGGGCGAGCTGAAAGGTAAGTATGAATAAAAGAATGTAAAAGAAGGAATAAAGCAAAGGCTACAGAAGAAAGGAAGCATGGAATTAAAAGAATGAAAGAATAAAGAACAATAAAAGAACGGCAAGGAAAAGGGGTGGAAAATATTTAAAACGCAAAGAGAAAGAAAATGTGCATGGGTGTTTACGCGTGTGTGAATGCGTGTTCGTGTGCGTGTTTGTGTTTGTATCTAAGATAATCTAACACTTCAAAGGGAAACAGGAAAATATAGTCCATGGATGTCTTCCGAACTGTGATTTATTTTTCATCTATAAGAAATGCTGCACTTTGTGCAATGTTTAATTTAGTTTAAGTTATTTACTTTTGGTTATGTCATACTGATGACTTCTAATAAGAATGAAATGGCGTTACATGATTACTTGTAGCTAGAAATTTTATGATCATTGTAATGAGTAAGCAAAAGAAAAGTTAATTATGTGTATCCCATGCATCTTTTTCCTTGTTCCTCCTTTGAAAATTTGAACTCGTGACCACTTTAAGGTTCATCTTGAAATAATTATCTTTCTAAGGCTAGTTGGCTACCTGAGGACACTATGTGAAATATTTGAGATTTTCTATATAAGGAAACTAAAATGGTGGCAAAGAATGGCTTCGAAAGTTCCGTAAATTCGAGGAAGAAATCACATAGCCACCTCTTTGGAATAGATAATTACAAGGTATGTAGAAGGGTCTTTTGCATAACACTTGTGAGTCTTGAAATGAATAGAAAACACCTCCCTGAAACGCAGCTTTCAACGTAAGTTAAAACGGAAGAATTCTTGTGTATACGGAGCAATTTTTAAAAATTAATCTAATTTTAAACGTTGTGTGTCCTTTGTCTGAATATTTGAAAGCATAGATATGCTGTTAAAGTCGTGACTTGAAACCGTTTTTTTGCGGGGGATAATCCGGTATAAGACTTAAATGGGATCTTTTCGGTTTGAACGGCAGTTTTTTCTAGCGGTGTCATATGAAATTGTCACGCATAATTATGACCCTAGTATCGATCTATTGCACTTCAATCTGTTTTAGGGTTAGGAGTAGGGGGAAGGGTATATTTTTTTCTTCACAAATGTAAATAAACCCAATCTGTTTCTTAAACGAGGGACATATTCATACGGCACAGAATGTTTTTTTTACCTCAATAGACGTCAGTGATTGGTTGAAATTGCAGAAACTGAAGAAAAAAACAACAAATATCTTACAAACTATAGAATTTTCTCAATCAAGCTAAGAGAAAAAGATGTTTTATAATCACATTCTACCAGTATACGAAGTTAAAATTTTTTTAGTTACCTAGAAATTATGTTAAAAACTGCCGTTCAAACCGAAAAGATCCCTTAAATGTAGTATTATTGTCTAGACGTACCTTAGTGTAATAAAGAAAATACTTTCAAAAGGCAATAGCCATGGAGATGATAATTATGTAAATCAATGCAATTCTATGCTGACAAACAGACAAAACATTTGGTTTTGTAGAACTATTTTGAAATGAAATGCTTAACTAAATGCTTCAACTAAAAATATCACGGCCTTTGGGATTCGTCAGAAAATGAACCGAAATTAAATTTGAAATTCTTCGGAAATGTCTTGTTTTACATTTAAAATAAAGGCTGTGTTATACCAGAAATATTTCTTGGTTCAGCCACACACTCTTTGACATTGCAACAATTAGTATTTTGAATTTTTATGAAAAGCGGTTATTGCGGAGTTTAGACTGCATCCAAAGAGAGACTATTAAATAAATTAAGTGAAATAAAATTACTCATCATAGACACTATCAAGTCTTTGGTACAAAGACGTACACCGTCTCCTCTTTATATTTGTTCTACAGATAATTTAACGGCCACTATATTTCTGGAGCAGACTGGTTTGGGTTATTTCTCGTCAGTCACTTCCGACACACACGTATATCGTCTGCCCATCATCCATGCTGCGTTCAACCCCTCTAAGTCCCACGCTAAATATTACAGCTCCTTCTACTTAACAACAGCTGTTTTCTGGAATTTTAGCCCTGCTCACGACTTTTGCTGCGGGTACGAACTAATAGCAATTTAAGCGGCATGTTGAAAAACAGCAGTTTCACCAGCCTCCGAGGGAAATTATTTCTACAGACCCAGTAAATGAAATTATGAATGCTCATATTTGCGAGTGTGAGAAGCCGTAGTTTCTTATTTCTTTATTGACCACAGGGTGCTAAACATAGAGGGGACAAACAAGGATAGACAAACGGATTAAGTCGATTATATCGACTCAGTGCGTAACTGGTACTTAATTTATCGACCCCGAAAGGATGAAAGGCAAAGTCGACCTCGGCGGAAATTGGAACTCAGAACGTAACGGCAGACGAAATACCTATTTCTTTACTACCCACAAGGGGCTAAACACAGAGAGGACAAGCAAGGACAGACAAACGGATTAAGTCGATTATATTGACTCCAGTGCGTAACTGGTACTTAATTCATCGATCCCGAAAGGATGAAAGGCAAAGTCGACCTCGGTGGAATTTGGACTCAGAACATAGCGACGGGCGAAATACCTATTTCTTTACTACCCACAAGGGGCTAAACACAAAGCGGACAAACAAGGACAGGCAAACGGGTTAAGTCGATTATATCGATCCCAGTGCGTAACTGGTACTTAATTAATCGACCCCGAAAGGATGAAAGCCAAAGTCGACCTCGACGGAATTTGGACTCAGAACGTAACGACAGACGAAATACAGCTACGCATTTCACCTGGCGTTCTAACGTTTCTGCCAGCTCGCCGCCATAAGTGTGAGAAGTCGTAGTTACTGTAAACATCTCATTAGATGAGACATTTTTATGAGCAATCACTCACAGATATAAACTCTGATAATTTCGTACAAATTTACGCCACTGCATAATATTTTAGGATCATCAAACAATTTCACTCTGTTTTTTGTTATGGCCCAGGATGAATATTTAAGAACGCAAAGTGATTTTCTTGCATGCATAATTATTTTCATATCAGATTCGCTGATTGGTAACGATGATGTTGGCGAAGACTAAAGCTTTGAGAAGCAGCGGTTTAGTTATCAAAAGATAGAAATCAATAATATCGAACCGAGTAAATTTACGCTCTTGCATATATCGCTTATACTACTAAACCGTTTTATTACAGACACTCTATTATTCCATAAAAGAATAGAAATAATATTCCTTTTATTCTAATCACAATAGAACCATAGAGAAGCTTGTTAAATAGTCCTAATGCAGAAGACTGCTTTTTTTTCTTCACAATTTCCATTTAGCTCCTTCGCTGCCATTTTTTGACGCAATCTTCATTTGCTTAGATTTCTCTTTTGTACAGTTTAGATTAACTTACACGCGCGGAATTTTCATCTCGTATCTTAAAAAATATTTAAAATCCTATTTTCTTCCCTTTATGCTCGATATTTTTCTTTAAATGTTATCTATCGTTCATTTTGTTATATGTCCTTTATTTCTCTATACTTTCGTATATTCAATACATATTTTACTCGCTTATTTATACACATCCCCTCCTATCTTTTTATTATCAAATAAAATCTTTATTTATTGTCAATGTGCATATTTATGTATTCGCATATTTACATATTTGCTAATTCTCTTAATCTCTCTTTTCCCTTGGTTATAATTTCTTCTTTTATGAAACCGGTAAAAACACAATCAAGCCAGCCATTTATTTGAATACAACTGTATGGTCAACTAATGAGATTATTTTTGTCCCACATAATCCCTTTAAAACGCCTGTATATATATATATATATATATATATATATATATATATATATATATATATATATATATATATATGTATGTATGTATGTATGTATGTATGTATAAATACATGCATGTATTATGAATATTTATTCATATTTATATTTTTACACATATACACACATAAAATAGAATATAATTATATAAATATGAATATATACTTTCATAATACGCGCATATACATTCATATAAATATATATACACAAAATATATGTATGTTCAATATATACTACATGTTTATAAAAATTTGTAAAAATCAACCTAGCATGGCCGCGGCCTTCAGGCTAAAAGATTTTAAAGAATTTTAAGGAATTATATGTGTGCATACACATATATGTATGTAGATATATACATTATAGATACTCATAGGCGACGTATACATAGAAAATGCGTATATACATATATATGTATATACACCATTCACATTACAGATCTACATCTACCCTATTTGCACCAAATCCAGAACTACTTACCTCTTTTACTCATAATCTTTTTACTCAGGGACCAGTAGACCTGACACCATTCATTAATCGGTGTGCATTCAAAGCAATGATTAGTAATTTTACAAAACCGGTATGCTTTTGAATCTCTCTAACAATTCACAATAATGACTTTTATTACTTTTATTCCTACCTCAGTTCATCTAACTGTATATATCTATCGTTACTTTTCATAAAAGTCCTTTACTTCTTTTGATTTCCAATGTGCATTTTCACTTATTTTTCTTCTTACTTTCCCCCTACATTTCCACGTGTAGTTTCTATTTTCTTTCTGTAACATATTTCTGGTTTCCTTTTCTTCCACCTTACTGTCTCCCCCCTCTCTCTCTCTCTCTCATTCTTCATTCTTTCTGGTTTCCTCATAACCATTCCCTTTTTTCTCTCCTTTTCTCTTGCTCCTCCTCCCTCCCGTCGTTGACAGCGACGAGAGCTCTGCTACTGTCTTTCTGACCTGGCTTCCTTGAAGTGTTGACGGCATTTTGTGTTGCTCCTTCGCCGTTCTTAAAAATAGCGTTCGTAATACCTAATCTCGCTCGGCTTAACAGCCCTTCTTGTCTTGTTATTCTCCTTGTCCTGTCTTTTACTGTTTATATTTTGTACTGTCGTTACTGTCATGTTTTTGTTACCATTTTTACTCCTCCGCAAAAAGATCTCAAATTTTATTTAATTTGATTTTCGCGGGAAGGAAAGTTTCTATCGAAGATGCGTATCGCCTTCACCTTCGAAACGCAGAGAAGATGAAACCATGGCGACGGAAGAAGGGGAATTTTCCTTGTGTTATTTGTCCTGTACTCCAGTTTCTTGGTTTTGTGTTTATGTTTTCGCTTCTCATTGTGTTCGACGTTTTTTTGGTGTCCTGTACCCATATATGCATATATATATAAATGTAGAGATAGGTACGTACATATATGTATATATGCATATATTTTATTTATTAATTTATTATATATATATATATATATATATATATATATAGACACAGAGACAATGAGACAATAATATCCTGTGCATGAAGTCAAGATACAAGGTATCTTGATTCAATGTACACTATTAATGACTAAATATCTTATTTAGATTAAACTAAAACGCTGGTAGTTATTTTCCATTACATCTTTCTACTATTTAGATCCTGACTCTTATTTAAGCGTTGCCACTTACCATAGGATATTATAGTAAAATACTCTGATGGTATTTTATCTACTTCTCCAAGACAGTAATTGTTTGTCATTGATATCAAACTATTCTGCCCTTTTGTGTGTGTCAACTGACACACTGTATGATTAAACGTGTAAAAGTTTTTAATGTAACAACGGCTGACGAGATGAATTCTCACAAAATACGCCATAAGGTTATATTCCAAAAGTTACCTCGCTGGCACGTCATAGTATGTATTGCATATTTTCTCCCTGTAGTGCAGTTGAAATTCATTTTCGTGCTTTATTAATTCACTTGGATGTAAAATTTAGCGCTGGTTAACGGTTGAGATATTGTTTACCGTGAATGATTTAAATATCACGTTTAGATAACCTTGGTATACTCCTCTGTTCCTATGCATCTCTTTCTCCCCCCCCCTTTGTGTCTCTCAGTATATATATATATCAATATATGTATATATATATATATATATATATATATATATATATCATATATATATATATATATATATATATATATTATATATATATATCGATTATATATATATATATATATATATATCAACCAGCTCAGAGGAGACCAAGGACCAGTTCTACAAAGATCTCAACTGTGTCCTAGAAAATATACCAACGACTGAAAATATCTACCTTCTAGGGGATTTTAACGCTCGCGTGGGATCTGACCATGATTCGTGGCCCATTGTGTTGGACACTTTGGTATTGCAACATGAATGATAATGGTCAGAGACTACTCGAATTCTGCACATACCACAACCTGTGCATCACAAACACATTCTTTACCAGCAAGCCATCCCACAAGGCATCCTGGAGACATCCAAGATCTCACCACTAGCATCAGCTGGATCTCATCATTACACGGAGATCCTTTCTGAGTTCCACTCTATTGACCCGCAGTTACCACAGTGCGGATTGTGACACAGACTAATTAGAAGCCGGGTGAGGATTCTCCCTAAAAAAGTCCATCGCTCCAAGAAAGTGGGCCGACCACGCATCAACACCGCCAGAACCTCGGACCCTACACTGCGAAAATGTTTTGCTGCTTCTATCAAGGTTGCCCTCAGTAGCTGCCCAACCTCCTCTGCTGAAAGTAGGTGGGACTATATCAGGGAAGCCTTGTATACGACATCATTGGATACTTTCGGCATGAGAGAAAGGCAAAACCCAGATTGGTTCAATGCTGGGCTCTCAGAGCTGGAGCCAGTTATCGAAGCAAAGCGTGCAGCTCTGGTGCAATACAAGAGTGACTCTTCTACAAAGTCACTCGAAGAACTCAGAAAGGCACGAAATAAAACCCAACTGACAGCCAGATGCTGTGCAAATAGGTATTGGCAGGAAATCTGTCAGAGTATCCAGTCAGCTGCTGACAGGGGCGACACCCGTGGGATGTATGCCGGTTTGAAGAAGGCCCTCGGTCCATCCGCAACCATGTCAGCCCCTCTGAAATCAACTACTGGAGATCTCATCAGGATCAAGGCAAGCAATGGATAGATGGGTGGAGCACTACCAGGATCTCTACTCACGGGAGACCACAGTGGCTGAGGCTGCAGTCGAGAGTGTCAAGATCTTGCCAGTCATGTGCGAACTTGACAGTCCGCCATCTATAGCAGAGCTCACCAAGGCTGTTGACTCCCTAGCAAGAAATAAGGCTCCGGGAAAAGACGGCATCCCCTCAGAGATCATCAAAGCCGGCAAAAAAACCATCCTGCTTCGGCACCTTCATGAGCTTCTGTGTCAGTGCTGGGAAGAGGGTACAGTCCCTCAGGATATGCGGGATGCCAACATCATTACGCTCTACAAACACAAAGGTGACCGTGGTGATTGTAACAATTACCGTGGTATATCCCTTCTAAGCACTGTTGGAAAGACCTTTGCCCGCGTTATCCTGGCCAGGCTACAACTACTTGCTTCTCGAATCTATCCGGAATCGCAGTGTGGCTTTAGAAGAAGCAGATCAACTATCGATATGATATTCTCCATACGCCAACTTCAGGAGAAGTCCAGAGAGCAGAAAATGCCATTATATATGGCCTTCATTGATCTAACAAAGGCTTTTGACTCGGTAAGCAGAACAGGCCTCTTCCTCCTGCTCCAAAAAATCGGATGTCCACCAAAGCTGCTGAGGATCATCAAGTCTTTCCATGAACATGCAAGGCACCATACAGCACAACGTTTCAACATCAGCCGCCTTCCAAATAAAAAACGGGTAAAGCAAGGCTGTGTCCTCGCTCCTACATTGTTTTGCATCTTCTTTCTTCTCACTTTGCTGTCACATGCCTTTCAGACATCAGATGATGGAGTGTTTCTGCACAGTAGAAGTGACGGGAAACTGTTCAATCTCTCGCGCCTGCGTGCCAAGACCAAAATCAGAAACGTCCTGATCAAGGAGATTTATTTGCTGATGATGCCGCTCTGGTAACACACAAGAAGAAGCCCTCCAAAGGCTCATTA
>NC_042999.1:16384841-16402341 GCF_006345805.1 Octopus sinensis
ATATATGTATATATATATATATATATATATATATATATATATATATATATATATATGTATGTATATATATATATATATATTATATATATATATATATATATGTATATGTATATATGCATATATATGCATATATACATAGTGGGCAAACAAAAATATGAGACACTGCGTGGTGATTTTTTATATTTTGATAGGCCTGATATTTATTCTATTAGTTTCTTCTTGTGAAACCAGTAAGGTATGGGGATGTAAATAAACGAACACCAGTTGTGAAGCAGTGATGCGGGAGGAACACAAAGACACACACATAGACTTACATATATACATACATATACATACAATTGATTTCTTTCAGTTTCTGCCTACAAAATCCACTGACAAGGTTTGGTCTGAGGCGTTAGCAGAAGACACATGCCCAGTTACCACACAGTGGGACTGAACTGAGGACCATGTGCTTTGGAATGAAGTTTGTTACCACACAACCAAACCTGCACCTATGTATGTGTGTGTGTGGGTGGGTGGAGGTGTGTGTGGGTGGGTGGAGGTGTGTGTGTATGGGTGGGTGGAAGTGTGTGTGTATGGGTGTATATATGTATGCATGTATATATGTGTATATATATGTGTATATATTACATGTACATCTATATATACATACACATCTAGACATACATGTATACATATACATATATATCTATAGAAATGCATCTATACATATACATGTATACATATACATCTATACATATACAGCTATACTTATACATGAATACATATACATCTATATATATACATGTATATATATATATATATATATATATATATTATATATATATATATATATATATACATATACATCCTTATACATACAATAGAGAGCTGTTTTCATTTCACTTTTAACACGTAATACTGAAATAGTGGAGAAGATATGATATTGCTGTGGGCCCACCCTAGGCAAGAAGTTAAACATTTTTTTACCCATGACACTACATGAACCCTAAGTAAGACATGTCTAAAATTTGAATGAAATTGGTTGCGTAGTTCTCAAGTTTTAGGGATTGATACAAACAGACAGACAGACACACATTCGCAGTTTTATATATATAGATATACTAGGAAGGGATTACCATTAGCTAAGGACTTGGAGGAAGCAATGGAATCTGTCTCTGCAGCTCAGGTGTCGGCCAAGAGACTGGCGTTAAACCAGCATCTCGAAGCCCAACATATGGGTTGCATTGTTGGAGCCAGGATTCGTACATTGGTTGTGAAGGAATCAAGACAGCAGGATGGGCCCGAGTGGTGGAAGCCCAACGTGGCAATGATGGCACAATTCGATCTTTGATGAACCAAAGTGGTAAGTTGATAAACGAGCCAGAGGAGATGCGTGAGGTCTTTCAGGAGCACTTCGCCCAGCTTTTCGGGGTGGGGGTAGCGGACCGCACAGTAAGAGGGACCTAACGGATTTCCTCACCGGGCTACCGCGCCTCTCGGAGCTTGACGCGGAATGTTGTGAAGGGCCGATCACGCCTGAGGAGGTAATTGAGGCTATGGCGCACCACGACGCGAGTAAGGCACCGGGACTGGATGGTCTACCCTGTGAACTGTATAAGAGGATGCCAGACTTGTTCGGGCACCAGCTGGCGAATGTCTACGTGAACTGACAGCAGAATGGGTTCATTCCCAGATCTGTGCGCCGGGGAATGGTGAGGCTTGTCAGAAAGGACCCGAACAAGTGGGGACTGCATTGATAATTTTCGGCGCATCACTCTGCTAAACACAGAGTTGAAGATTTTGAGCAAAGTGTTCTCGAAAAGATTGGCACGTGTCGCGGATGGCTTGATCGGGAAGGCACAGGCATAGCGTCGACTGTGGGCCTGTAGGTGTGTACAGTCGCCTCAATGCCGCCCAGAGCTTTGCCCATGGCACTCCATGGACCCTAAGTAAGGCATGTATAAAATTTGAATGAAATTGGTTATGTAGTTCTCAAGTTTTAGGGATTCACACAGACTCAGACACACATTCTCAATCTTACATATATATATATATATATATATATATATATATATATATTATATATATATATATATATATATATATATTATATATATATATATATATGCATATATATATATATGCATATATACACATCCATTTTACGGAGATATAGAATAACTGAGAAACAAAATATGGAAAGAGAAATAAATAGATAAATATATATATATATATATATATATATATATATATATTGATACGGAAGGAGAGATGGAGAAGGGGATGGAAAGATTGAGAAAGAGAGGAGTGAGAAAGACAGAGAGAGAGAGAGAGAGATAGAGACAGAGAGAGAGAGCGACAGAGAGAGAGAGAGACAGAGAGAGAGAGCGACAGAGAGAGAGAGAAAGAACTTATGTTTGAGTTAAGAAGTTTGAAGGAAAACATTTGATTCTGTGAAAGGAAATGGACTGTTGGTCTATTTAATATAACTCATTTCTGGAACTGGGAAACAGAGAACGGAGACGACAACAGTGTCAAGAGCAACAATAACAACAACAACAACAACTACAGCTAACAGATGCATCATAAGCAAAAAGTACCAGTGATAATAATGAAAATGATATTAACAAGAATGAAGATGATGACGGTGATGATGATGATGATGATGATAATAATAATAATAATATTAATGACAATAGAGATAATAATAACGATTACAACAGCAACAACAATAAAGATGATGACGGCGACGACGACGATGATGATGATGATGAGACGACGATTATGATGATGACGATGACGACGATAGTGAGGAAGGTGATGACGACGACCATGACCATGACGATGATGATAACGATGACGATGATGATTATGGTGAGGATGATGATGATGATGAGACGACGATGGTGACGAAGATGATGACGATGACCATGACGACGATTATGATGATGACGATGACGACGATGGTGAGGAAGATGATGACGATGACGATGACCATGACGATGATGATGATGATAATGATGACGACGATGATGATGACGATGATGATGATTATGGTGAGGACGATGATGATGATGATGAGACGACGATTATAATGATGACGATGACGACGATGGTGAGGAAGATGATGACGATGACCATGACGACGACGATGATGATGATGATGATGATGATGAAAACATCAATAACAAGAACAATAGCAACAACATTATTATTATTATTAATAATAATCATAATAATAATAACAACAATGATAATAATAATCATAATAATGATAATAATAATAATGATGATGATAATAACAATACTAGTAACAGAAGCATCATCATCATCACCACCAGCACCACCACCATCATCATCATCATCATCATCATCATTGCCATCATCTTCATCATCATCATCATCACCATCATCATCATCATCATCATCATCACCATCATCATCATTGCCATCATCTTCATCATCATCATCATCACCATCATCATCATCATCATCATCATCATTATCCTCCTCCTCGTCGTCGTCATCATCATCATCATCATCATCATCACCATCATCATCATCATCATCATCATCATCACCATCATCATCATCATCATCATCATCATCACCATCATCATCATTGCCATCATCATCATCATCATCATCATCATCATCATCATCATCATCACCATCATCAACATTTACTGCAGTGGTAAACAAAAAAAACCATATTGCTTTCTGCCATGCAGAAAAAAAAAAGAAAAACAGAAAAACAAGAATAGAAACAAAAACAACAGCGAAAATAACGCAAAAGCAACAACAACAACAACAACAAACATAGCCATTAATGTCATTCGGTGACATTCCAGGAGTAAAGAGTAAATAAAAAAGAAAAAAAATGCAATGATTCCGGATATATTCGTATTAGTTTTCTGCAACAGAACTGAATGCGAAAATAAAACAAAAATAACAAAAGAAAAAAAGCAAAAAAAAAGAAGAAAAAAAAGCGAGTGAAACGGCTCAATATACTGATTAAGTAATGGATCATATATCAATTGTTATTTGTCATCATGTACAGCATCATCCGCATCGTGAATGTCACCATCACCGTCGTCGTCGTCGTCGTCGTCGCCATCATCATCATCATCATCATCATCGTCATCATCATCATCATCATTGTCATCAGTATCCTCCTCCTCCTCCTCCTCCTTATAATCATCATAGGTATCATCTTCATCATCGTCGTCGTCGTCGTCGCCACCATCATCATCATCATCATCATCATCATTGTCATCAGTATCCTCCTCCTCCTCCTCCTTATAATCATCATAGGTATCATCTTCATCATCGTCGTCGTCGTCGTCGCCATCATCATCATCATCATCATCATCATCATCATTGTCATCAGTATCCTCCTCCTCCTCCTCCTTATAATCATCATAGGTATCATCTTCATCATCGTCGTCGTCGCCGTCATCATCATCATCGTCATCATCGTCATCATTATCCTCATCATCATTGCAGTCATCATCATCATCATCGTCATCATTATCCTCCTCATCATCATCGTCATCATCTTTACGGGTATCATCATCATCGTCGTCATCGTCGTCGCCATCATCATCATGATCATCATGATCATCGTCATCAGTATCCTCCTCCTTATAATCATCATAGGTATCATCTTCATCATCGTCGTCGTGACCGTCATCATCATCATCATCGTCATCATTATCCTCATCATCATTATTGCAGTCATCATCATCATCGTCATCATTATCCTCCTCCTCGTCGTCGTCATCATCATCATCATCATCATTGTCGTCATTATCATCATCGTCATCATCTTTACGGGTATCATCATCATCGTTGTCGTCGTCATCACCATCATCGTCATCATCGTCATCGTCATTATCATCGTGATCATCCTCGTCATGGTAGTTGTCATCGTCATTGTCCTCCTCCTCCTCCTCCTCCTCATCATCATCATCATCATCATCATCATCGCCATGGACATCATCGTCCTCAACCTCAACACCCATCGCCTTCTTCTCCTGCTCCTACTCATCCCTTCAACCTCTCCCCTCTCCTCCTCATTATCATCACCATCACCATCATCACTACCATCCATCCAAATTCAAAGCAATGCTTCCCCCCTCTCTTCTTCTTCCGGGTTTTGCTTGCATTAATAAGAGACTGGCAACACTCAAATGCTGATCACCCTACCAACTGTTGAATTAATAGGTTATTTGCGAGAACATATGTGTGCTTAGTTATAGCTGTCACATTATTCTCATTAGCTTGTCCTCTGTGGTATCTTTAAAATGTGTGGAATTCAGTTTAAACACATGCATTAAATTTTTAAACTTTAGGATAGCTTAATCTCTTAAAAGAGAATACAGAGACAGTCAGAAAATCTCCACAAAGGCGTCATTTTATCAGTAAACTTAATTCTTTTTTCACTGCTATGGCAGACTAGACCAGTTTTTATGGACAACGAAAGTTGCGATATATCTCTGCATAAGAAAGTATGATGGAAGCTACAACATGCGGATATCATTGTTTGGACTATCATAAGGTGGCAAGTTAGGAAAATGGTTAGCACGCCAGACGAAATGCTTAGCGGTATTTTTTCGAGCTGGCAGAATCGTTAGCGCACCGGGCGAAATGTTTAGCGGTATTTCGCCTGTCGTTACGTTCTGAATTCAAATTCCGCCGAAGTCAACTTCGCCTTTCATCCTTTCGGGGGTCGATAAATTAAGTACCAGTTACGCACTGGGGTCGATGTAATCGACTTAATACCTATGTCTCTCCTTGTTTGTCCTCTCTATGTTTAGCCCCTTGTGGGTAATAAAGAAACAGGTATTTCGTCTGCCGCTACGTTCTGAGTTCAAATTCCGCCGAGGTCGACTTTGCCTTTCATCCTTTTGGGGCCGATAAATTAAGTACCAGTTACGCACTGGGGTCGATATAATCGACTCAATCCGTTTGTCTGTCCTTGTTTGTCCTGTCTGTGTGTAGCCCTTTGTTGGTAGTAAAGAAATACGTATTTCTTCAGGTTTAACGTTTTGAGTTCAAATTCCTCTGACGTCGACTTCGCCTGTCATTCTTTCACGGTCGATAAGGCGGCGATCTGGCAGAATTGTTAGCACGCCGGGCGAAATGCTTAGCAGTATTTCGTCTGCCGCTACGTTCTGAGTTCAAATTCCGCCGAGGTCGACTTTGCCTTTCATCCTTTCGGGGTCGATAAATTAAGTACCAGTTACGCACTGGGGTTGATGTAATCGACTAGCGCCTACCCCAAAATTTGAAGCTTTGTGCCTAGAGTAGAAAAAATTATGAGTTTAAGGCTGTGAGCTGGCAGAAACGTTATCACACCGGGCGAAATGCTTAGCAGGATTTCGTCTGCCGCTACATTCTCAGTTCAAATTCCGCCGAGGTCGACTTTGCCTTTCATCCTTTCGGGGTCGATTAATTAAGTACCAGTTACGCACTGGGGTTCGATGTAATCGATTTAATCCTTTTGTCTGTCCTTGTTTGTCTCCTCTATGTTTAGTCCCTTGTGGGCAATAAAGAAATAAGAATCGTTAGCACAGTGGGCAAAATGCTGAGCGGTATTTCGTCTGTCTTTGTTTTCTGAGTTCAAATTCCGTCGAGTTCGACTTTGCCTTTCATCCTTTCGGGGTCGATAAATTAAGTACAACTTGCTTACTGAGGTCATTGTAATCGACAAGGGCCCACCCCAAAATTTCAAACCTTATGCCTATAGTAGAAAAGATTATGAGTTCAAGGCGGCGAGCTGACAGAAACGTTAATACGCCAGGCAAAATGCTTAACGGTATTTCATCTATCTTTGTGTTCTGATTTCAAATTCCGCCGAGGTCGACTTTTCATCCTTTCGGGGTCGATAAATTAAGTACCAGTTGCATACTGGGATCGATCTAATCGACTGACACCCTCTCCAAAAATTTCGGGCCTTATGCCAAGAGTAGAAAAGATTCTTTCGCGGTCGATAAAGCAAGTACCAGCTGAGTACCGGGTGGTCTATGTAATCAACTTGCTCCCTCCCCACAAATTTTAGGTTTTGTTCGTGAAGTAGAAAGGTTTATTATCACAGGCAGCGAGATGGCAGAATCGTTACCGCACCGGACAAAATCCTTAGCGGCATTTCGTCCGTCTTTACGTTCCGAGTTCAAATTTCGCCGGGGTCGATTTTGCTTTTTATCATTTCGGGATCGATAAAAAAAAACATTTGAACACTGGGGTCGATGTAATGGACAAAATGCTTTGAAGCATTTCTGCAGGTTGAACGTTCCAAGTTCAAATTTCTCTGAGGTCGACTTTGCCTGTCATTCTTTCACGGTCGTTCAGATAAGTACCAGTCATGTACTTGGGATCAGTGTAATCGACTTGCCCCATCTCCCCAAATACAGGTCTTATTCCTTCGGTAGAAAAGTTAATTATTAGGGGTGGCGAACTGGATAAAGCCGTTGCCAATCCGGACAAAATGCGTAGCGGTAGTTCGTCTGCCGCTACGTTCTGAGTTCAAACTCCGCCGAGGTCCTCTTCGCCTTTCATCCTTTCGGGGTCGAATAAATAAGTACCAGTTACGCACTGGAGTCAATGTAATCGACTTAATCCGTTTGTCTGTCCTTGTTTGTCCCCTCTGTATTTAGTCCCTTGTGAGTAGTAAAGAAATAGGTATTTCGTCCGTCTTCTCGTTCTGAGTTCCGATTCCACCCAGGTCGTCTTTGCCTTTCATTATTTCACTGGGGCCTAACTAATCGACTTAGCATCTCCTCTGAAAAGGCTAACCATGAGCCAATATTTGAAACCAGTATCATTCATGCAGTTAAGGCAGTGAGCTGGCGGAATCGTTACCGCATCGGGCAAAATGCTGAGCGACATTTCGTCCGTCCTTACGTTCTGAGTTCAAATTCCGCCGAGGTCGATCTTGCCTTTCATCCTTCCGGGGTCGATAAAATAAATACCATTTGAGTACTGAGGTCGATGTAAACGACTTGCCCCCTCCCCCTAAATTGCTGGCCTTGTGCCAAAATTTGAAATCAATATCATTCATACAGTTAAAGTGAGAAGCTGGCAGAATCGTTACCGCGCCCAGCAAAACGCTTACCGGCGTTTTGTCCGTCTTTACGCTTTGAGTTCAAATTCCGTTGTAGTCGACTTTGTCCTTCATTCTTTCGAGGTCGATAAAACAAGTTGTAGTTGAACTGATTAACACCCTCCTCAAATATTGCAGGCTCTGTGCCTACAGTATAAAAGAATGTTATTCATTCTGGTGTATTGTTTCTGTGTTCTGTTCTAAGGACAGTCGATTGGTAGATGCTTTAGAACGCCCGACAAAATACCATGAATTTAATTTCTGCTTAACGTTCCGAGTTCACTTCTTTCGAAGTCAGCTTCGCCTTTTATTCTTTTGGAGCCAATAAAATTAAGTACCAGTTAAGTACTGGGAAACACTCCGTCGGTTACGACGACAAGGGTTCCGGTTGATCCGAATCAACGGAACAGCCTGCTCGTGAAATTAACGTGTAAGTGGCTGAGCACTCCACAGACAGGTGTACCCGTAACGTAGTTCTTGGGGATATTCAGCGTGACACAGAGAGTGACAAGGCCGGCCCTTTGAAATACAGGTACAACAGAAACAGGAAGTAAGAGTGAGAGAAAGTTGTGGTGAAAGAGTACAGCAGGGATCACCACCATCCCCTGCTGGAGCCTCGTGGAGCCTTAGGTGTTTTCGCTCAATAAACACTCACAACGCCCGGTCTGGGAATCGAAACCACGATCCTATGACCGCGAGTCCGCTGCCCTAACCACTGGGCCATTGCGCCTCCACAGTTAAGTACTAGGGTCAATACAATCAAATGCTCGTCTCTCTTACAATTCCAAGTAGTGTGGCTGTGTAAAAACGATTGCTTCCATAATCGTTTTACCACTTCTTTGATTATCGTAACGTTAAATAACAGCTTTGATTTGAAACTCTCTGAAACAATATTATTCAACGACACCAAAAATGGATAACAATGATGTTAAAACCATCTGTATTTCCAATTATTGCTGCTTCAGATCTGCGGATGTAGGTCAGTTAGTGCTGGTCTGATTATTTAAATATCAATAAAGTAAGAGATAAATACCCAAACACTGACATATTTTCGAACATGTTGGCTCGTATTTCATTGCACTTCTGTTGGAATTCAGAGAATACTAATGCCATGCCTATTCTCGACAACAAATTGATGTAAAGAACTACTTTCTCTTCTCTTTTCCCTGTTCTTCATATCCAACGCCATATATGTGTGTATATATATATATATATATATATATATATATATATATATATTAATAAATGAAATAAAACATATGCATATATATAAACATATATGTACGTACCTACCTCTACATGTACATATACACGCATATATGAGTACAGGACACCAAAAGGACGTCGAACATATATATATATACATACATTCATACACACATACAGGCACAGGCGTGGCAGTGTAGTAAGAAGCTTGCTTCCCAAGCACATGGTTCTGCGTTCAGTCTCACTGCATGGCATCTTGGGTAAGTGTCTTCTACTGTAATCTTGAGACGACCAAAGACTTGTGAGTGGACTTGGTAGACGGAAATTTAAAGAACCCCGTCGTATATACATATATATATTTTTTTAAACACACATACACACACACACACACATATAGGGAGAATTCACAAAAAGAAAAACAAAAGACGAAGACAGATGGTGTAGACAACAAACAAATGTATTAGTATAACGCTCGGGAAGTTAAAAAGTCCTTTACGTTTCGAGCCTACGCTCTTCCACAGAAAGGAACACAGAAAGAAACAAGGAGAGAAAATAAAGAATGTGTAGTAACTAGCGATCTATCATGGCTCTCTCTCTCTCTCTCTCTCTCTCTATATATATATATATATATATATATATATACGCAAAATAAGAAAATGGAGAAATACACTGCACTCACAACCCCTATCTCAATTTGTATATATATATATATATATATATATACGTGTGTGTGTGTGTGTGTGTGTGTGTGTGTGTGTGTGTGTTGTGTGTCGGTTTTTATCCCGCACACCATCGTTTGACAACCGATGTTGGTGTGTTTACGTCCCCATAACTTAGCAGTTCGCAAAAAAACGATAGAATAAGTACTAGGGTTACAAAGAATAAGTCCTGAGGGTCGATTTGTTTGACAAAAGGCGGTGCTCCAGCATGGCTGCAGTCAAATGACTGAAACAAATAAAAGAATATAGGAATATATATATATATATATAGCTTGTTTTAAATCTCTCAGCGACAGATATACAGTAACAGCACCGGACAATAAAGTTTATTTGCCACCAGAATGTGGCGATCCTCTAAAAGACGATGCTACTGTTGTTTAATCCCCTGGAAAACATCTTTTCCGGCTGGCTATCGACACACAGTCGATGATGATGATGATAATGACGATGATGACGATGATGATGATGATGATGACTACGACGACGACCACGACTATGTTGATAACAGCAACAACAGTGCGATCACCTGACCAGACATAGGAAACTGGACACTGTTGTAGTGAATAAAAAAGAAAGAACGTATGATTATCGACATAGCATGCCCCGGTGACAACAAGATCAATGTGAAATAATAAATAATAATAAATGTCCTGATGCTGTACCAGGCAGTGGTTCTCATGGCTTCTGATCTTAACTGATTTACATTGTTTTGTCTTGGTATAAAAGATGGGCTAAAGCAAATATTCTGCTTAACACCACAGATTTACTTGTCAGTTGTTTGACCTTTACCAGTTGAGCGTGTCCCTTGGTGGCTGACGATATGTGCATCTCTGATCACGAGCAGAAGTAGTGGGGGAGCATCATAGCCATGTGTTGAGAGGGATTCTTTGAGGTTTGAATAATTCACCCCTGGAAACATGGGTATTTTGTTCAACGTCCTTAGGCAAACCTTATCCAGGGATCTTTTTAACAGGATAGGCTACTCGACCTGACGAAAATTCTAATTGGGTCCCACTTGTAGGGTCATGCGCTATTTAACTTGATATGAGATCACCATGTCAAGCACGTGATGCATGTGCCAGGTGTACCCTTATCAGACGGGTAGTCATGATGGGTATATTGGGCTTCGTATATTTTACTCCAGTGTCACTTTGATGGCATGCACTGCTCTCTCACTCAATAAAAATAATTATTATTATGTAAGATTGGTGAATCGATCGTGGTCAAAAAGTCGATTAGAGTCTAGCATAAACAAGACTTGTATAGAAAACACAACTGAATCGATAATTGATCAATAAAGTTTATTAATCAATGCACCAACTACACTTCGTCCCATACCGAGATTAGACGGGAAATTCCGATAAAATGACAGATGCTATACAACTCCATTTAGAAAGCAACATTATTATTATTATTATTATTATTATTATTATTATTATTAATATCATCATCATCATTATTATTATTATTATTATTATTATTATTATTATTATTATTATTATTATTATAAGAATCGATTATTATTATTATTATTATTATTATTATTATTATTATTATTATTATTTTATTGTCTTTGCACAGCTTCTGACGCTGGAGATACACTACCGTGTCAACTGTTAACTTCCAGTGAAACCCCTTAGTTTTCGAGCACCAACCGGAGTATTCGAGTGGTTCCAAGCTGTGCTGTTTTCTGCAAGTGCTCTACTCTTATTGCAGCCCCTATTTGTTCCACATATTTCTCGAGATTTTTACTCACAGTTAACAGGGCTCCAACAATTATTGATACTATTAACACCATTTCCAGCGACTACAATTACTTATTATTATTATTATTATTATTATTATTAATATTATTATTCAGTAGTTTTATTTTTATAGCGTGCTTTCACTTCACTACCGAGCGCAGCTCTGTGTGCCTTGGGTATGTGCTGTGATTTGTTGTGATACTCTGATGGTTATTGTATGGAAAGTGTTCTGCGTAGGATGTGTGCAGTGCCTAGTAGTGCAATTTTCTGTATGTTATACGTGTTTGTAAGTCCTGGTGTTTTTGTTATGTATTTGTCTGAATATTTTTTTATCCTGCCTAATGCACCTACTATGATATTATTATTATTATTATTATTATTATTATTATTATTATTATTACTATTATTATTATTATTATTATTATTATTATTATTAATACTGTTATTGTTATTATTGTTGTTGTTGTTATTATCATCATCATTATTATTATTATTATATGAAAACTCAGTGCTTATTTTGCTGCGTTCGATGGAAAGTGTCAGCTGCCCACACCCAACAGACTAAGGTGACACTTGTTTACTGGTCATGCTTCAAGAACCCTGCAAAGAATTCCTGCAATTCCAGGCAATGCTGAATTTTGTAGGTGTTTTACCTTCACACTTGCACCTATCTTTTTCAGCCATGTCGGTAGCTGAGTGCCGATACTTCCAAGTGCACCAATTACTATTGGTTTCACGTCTACTCTCCTCATTAACCACAACCTTCATATTTCCCACTTTAAACCGTCATATTTATTTATTTATTCTTTCTTCTTTCACATTGATCCTGTTGTCACCGGGGCATGCTATGTTGTTAATCATACATGTTCTTTCTTTTTTTATTCACTACAACAATGTACAGTTTCCTATGTCTGATCAAGTGATCGCACTGGATCATTACATCCCACAGGATTTTGTAATTCTCATTTTCGGTGAGTCCTTCTGGAATTTGTTCATACCATGTTTTTGCTCTTTGTAGGCCGTGATTTCCTGACTATAAAGGTATCGCGAAAGGCCTGGTTGGCAGTCTAATCTTCCAAGTTCTACAGGGCTTAGAAAAAAAAAGGACCGTTGCAATAAGTGTGTATATCTGAGAGGGGAATATGCTTTGAATAAAGTCATAACTTACTAATCCTCGGGTATATTCTTTTACCCAAAGCCAGAATCTTTTCAGCACCTCTTTAATGGAAAGAGTAACCTTCACAATTTTATTGAATTAGGTGCATATTTTGCCATAAAAGGAACACGCTACTATCGTTCTATTTTATCCATGGTAGGCACTGCCTACCATGACTAGCTAGGCGGTATGTCCCTGATATATATATATATATATATATATATATAAATCTAAATTAGAAAAAAAAACACCTTTTATCAGTTCAATAATGGAAAAATAAAATATAAGATAAAAACATATACCAATGATTAAGTAAAGTACAAGATGATAAATATAATGTATATAATCGGTATATGTATATATATATATATATATAATGAACAGGTTAAATAATTTTCCGTGGTTTTTTAGTCAACCAACAATTATTTGCCGGTAAATGTCGGTATGTAAATATGAATTTTAGCGTCAGGAACTTCTGTAGAGTTCAGTATATATAGTAAATATAATTAAATTATTTCCACTTGTAGAAAATGGAAATAAACAGTTTTTGACTGCCATTTCTAATTCCTTCGGTATGCAGCGGAGCAACCTGTTGCCTGCCCTTTTAATTATATTTACTATATATATATATATATAAATTCATAAGTAAAAGAGTCAAACGGAAGAGTAAGTACGGTTAGGCAGCTTTTTAATCGCTACAAATGTTTCGATACGTACAGATCCTCTTATATACAGGATTTAAAGTTAAGTTTAAATTAAATTAGTTAACGATTTACCTGAATAAGAAGATCTGTATGTATCTCCTCAGGCGATACTCACTCGCTGTCTCTGTAAGCAAATTTAGATTTCCATGCTACAACATCCATGGCTTCTTCTTTGAAACTAACAAAACACTGATGGTTTCAATTCGTTCGGTATGAGTGTGTTATCACGTTCGACATGAGCTGCAATGTGCACGTTGTTTGTTTATTTATTCCGTTTCAACCTGTTTACGAAAAATACATTCATCGAGCTCTATTTGTACACTTATACATTCTTAACAGATCACACCTCAACTGACTATATCCATACATGTGGAGGCGCAATGGCCCAGTGGTTAGGGCAGTGGACTCGCGGTCGTAGGATCGCGGTTTCGATTCCCAGACCGGGCGTTGTGAGTGTTTATTGAGCGAAAACACCTAAAGCTCCACGAGGCTCCGGCAGGGGATGGTGGTGATCCCTGCTGTACTCTTTCACCACAACTTTCTCTCACTCTTTCTTCCTGTTTCTGTTGTACCTGTATTTCTAAGGGCCGGCCTTGTCACTCTCTGTGTCACGCTGAATATCCCCGAGAACTACGTTAAAGGTACACGTGTCTGTGGAGTGCTCAGCCACTTACACGTTAATTTCACGAGCAGGCTGTTCCGTAACCGACGGAGTGCTTCCATCCCATATTCATACATATATGTATGTATGTGTGTGTGTGTGTGTTTTACATTGGAATGTGAAGACGCAGGCTGGAAAGCGGAGCATTTTCCAATCGAAGTTGGATGTAGAGTGTTTGTTGGACACAGTGTGAGACGACTGTTGTTATCGTTAGGCCTAATTCATCGTAAAGTCAGACCAATATCCAAACTACAGTGGAGAAGGCTAGCCACTTAAAAAAAAGACGATGAGCAATGGCTAGAGAAATAGTGAGCTTTATCTAATAACCAGCTGATCTAGCAAGTGGAGCCTAATATATATATATATATATATATATATATATATATATATATATAATCACCGTGACCGACCAGGCTATCAGATGTTGCTACACATCGCTGGTCACAATGCGCTTCGCATTGTTGTAGCCTTCAAATGACGCCAGCCCGCTGGCTAAGCGAGCTGGCCAACATAAGAAAGAGTGAGGGAAAGTTGTGGCGAAAGAGTACAGCAGGGATCCCCCCCCTGCAGGATCCTCGTGGAGCTTTAGGTGTTTTCACTCAATAAACACTCACAACACCCGGTCTGGGAATCGAAACCGCGATCCTACGACCGCGAGTCCGCTGCCCTAATCACTGGGCCATTGCGCCTCCACACACACACACACACACACACACACACACTAGGGCAGCGGACTCGCGGTCGTAGGATCGCGGTTTCGATTCCCAGACCGGGTGTTGTGAGTGTTATTGAGTGAAAACACCTAAAGCTCCACGAGGATCCTGCAGGGGGGGGGATCCCTGCTGTACTCTTTCGCCACAACTTTCCCTCACTCTTTCTTATGTTGGCCTGCTCGCTTAGCCAGCGGGCTGGCGTCATTTGAAGGCTACAACAATGCGAAGCGCATTGTGACCAGCGATGTGTAGCAACATCTGATAGCCCGGTCGGTCACGGTGATTATATATATATATATATATATATATAGTCAGTTGAGGTGTGTCCTGTTAAGAAGGTATAAGAGTACAAATAGAGCTGGATGGATGTATTTTGCATAATGGTACAGTTTGGCATGAGCAGAATAACATGTTGCAACTGAATAAATAAACAGACTACGTGCACATTGCAGCTCATGTCGAACGTGATGGCCCGCATACACATGCTTGCTTCCGGTATGCGGATTTCTCGACTGGTAGCACTTGCATGTGCAAGTTGTTTGCAAGACACATATATATATGCAATCTCAAGATTAATCAGCCGAAATTGCGAAGATGATCCGGTTCTTGACTGAAGATTGAAGGCTTCGAATGTCCCGTCCGTGTTTTTTGTATCGTCTTCTAAATGTTTTACGTTCTTGTCCCAGTTTGTATTTTTTTACATTTACACACACACACACACACACCACACACACACACACACACACACACACACACACATACACATTTATATATATATATATATATATATTGTTATATTTCGGAATGGTCATATTGCCAGTTTAGCCAATATTTAAACGTATATATATATATATATATATATATATAATATATATATATATATACAGAGTTTCCGTGTAGTAAATTAACTCACAAGGCATTAGTCATGTCGTATCTATAGCATAAGAAACACACTTGTCCAAGACACAGCACGCAGTAGGACTGAAACCGAAAGCATATGATTACAAATCGAGCTCAGCATAAATTAATTACTTCACTACGACTTCATGGGATGGATTTTAAGTCTGCTACAAAGCTTTCAACCAGTTTATCTTTTACTATTTATGTCCCGCAGTATTATTAGAATACAAATTGATATTCAAAACTATAATGTTATTTTGAATATAGCCACATATCTATTAGTAGAAATGAATATCTTAGCTCCGCACAAATCAATAAAGATAGATACTGGTTGAGAAGCAGGACTGCCAGAATATATCCGATATTCAAGAGAATCTTTCACAGTTTTTCCTCTAATGAGGATTGATCGTTGTCCATATTTTCTGATTATCTTACCAAATCATTACAAGCAATCAAAATTAAATCACTCACACTATCTTCAACAGATCGTGAATTCAACTGTAATGAAATTAATTACCTCTAAGAAGAAGGTATAATTGAGCCTTTACATTTACTCTGGCGTGCGTAAGTTCTTGTCATAAAGAACTAATAAACCTCGCTTAGTGATAGTCGACTGACAAACTGTCAATAGTTACTCTCAGTTCGATGCTTACCATTCTGGCTGACATCCAAAATATTTGAAATGCTGCTACTAAAAATAAAATTTTCTCCAAAATAAACCTGAAACCGAAACGTACTAATTTGTTGTGTTGATAAAACCTATCTCGCATTTAAAGGCTAATAAGAAATTGCGAATTTTGTCTATTGCCTTTTGGTTGTCACACAAGTACTTCCATTATTTCAAAAACTAATTGTTTGAGATGCATAGCCCGATGGCAACATTCTCGTATAATAACTTTGAGGTGACAAAAGACTCGCTGCTTTTATTAACATTATTAAAGAAATTAATCTTACATTGAATAATGACAAATATTGTAATTAGTTTTAAGAAATTTGTCTTACTTGGTCTTTACTTGGAAATTGTAGCAAACATCTCGAGCTGCCTGGTTAATACCTTTGATAGATTCTGTCCATTCACTTCGTTTTGCCCGTCTTTTTAGGATATTTTGCTTAGAACGCTAACTGGATCGAAAATTACTCTAATAAAGTTAAACCATTGTTAATTGCACAGCATGAAAAGTGATTTCCATTGAATGCAGACGAATTACCATTTATTGCTACACACATTAAATGCCAATATCGTTACATCGTCTCTGGTCACATCAGATGAAAAAAGGGGACTATTAATTATTGAGACTGATGCTTGTAGTAAAGTTATCAGTCAAGAACACTATAGCGAACTGAACGAGGACAAACTGCCGTGAAGTTAGACTCATTGGCAATCATTGAAGCTTTTCGGAAATGAAGTTCTTTCATTGAAGTGTTTCATACACTTGTAAAGACGGACCAACAAGCCGTGGCATTTCCTTTTTCAAATGGAAAATTAATTTGATGGCGACTCCTACTATGTTGATTGCTACGAAATGACCTTTAAATGAGGTTCTGATAATGGAACAACAAATTCAATTTCTCGTACAGTCGGAATAATGAATGGTATGAACAAATGTTAT
>NC_042999.1:16409841-16414841 GCF_006345805.1 Octopus sinensis
ATGTTTACAACCAGTGAAACTACTACTGCTGCTGCTGTTACTACTACTACTACAACTACCACCACCACCACAAACCACTACTACTACTATTACCACCACCACAAACCGCTGCTACTACTACTACTACTACTACTACTATTACCACCACCACCACCACAATCTCCACCATCACCACCACTACTATTACTACTACTACTACCACCATCGCCACAGCGGCGGCTGTTGTTGCTGCTACTGCTGTTGCTAACTGCTGCTCGTGTGTGTGTGTGTGTACGTGTGTGTGTATGCTTGTGTGTACATACATATACACATACACACAGATATACATACACACAAACACGCACACACACACACGTATACACACGTTAAAGATTTACACAAAGCTGTGTATTTATATAATTTGAAAATAAGACGTTTATGAAATACTAGCAGTATCGCCCGGCGTTGCACAGGTTTGTAAGGGAAATAACTATAAAGCATTTTTAGAGAGTTATAGCCAAAAAATAGCAAAAAAATGGAAAAAAATGATGGTAAATTTTTTTTTGAGATTTAAAAAAGGTAGAGTTGCGTCCCCTAGACAGTTTGTGGTTCGTATTCCTGATTCTCGACCCCATGTCGAATTTATCGATTTTTTTCAGAACTGGGGGAACTTTTCAAAATTTTCGCTGCGTTAGTTTTGAATTATGACATTGGGCTATGTGTGTGTCAAGTTTCATCAGAATCGGTTGAAAGCCGTGGTCAGGGTGAGGGTACAAGCAAACAGACACACAGAAACACGCACAGACAAACTGCCGTTTATATAGAGAGAGATAAATGTAAATAATTTGAAAATTCTGAAAAAAAGATTCGGTTCGAATTTCTAAGAGCCGTGGTATCTCCTCCATTTCAGAAGACACCAACTGATTGAAGAGATGGAAAGCAAAAGTATCATGCAACGTTTAGCTATAAATGAGCAATTTAAGACGATCACTCTGGAGAGTGTCAATAGTCTAACAACCATGTTTTGGTAAAGTACCAAAAACAGGAACTGAAAAAGCTATCAAGCAGAAATAAAAATGGAATAAATTCAAGACGTATAAGAGAAAGAAAATGAAAGAAAACCAAAAAAAAAAAAAAAGCTGAAATACAAAAAAAAAAAAAGAAAAAAAAAATTATAGAAAAATCAAATAGCGTTAGCAATTGATTATATTTGTATCTAAGAGTAATCTGTTAAAAACACTGTAGTGAAGCAAAAGAACAGCTTTTAAGAAAACTAAAACATAAAGCCTATATCTTTCAGCTTCGCTAGCTCCGATTCTCATTAAACAACCAGTGCGATGTGTCTGTATTGTTAAGGTAAGGCAAAACTGAACGTCGCTCTGTGTCGTTGTTGACGCCGAACGGGTTGATTCTGTGTGAAATGTTTTATAACGTGGAAAAGGTTCGGAGTCATTGCTAAGTAACCCAAACAAAAGTCTCTGTGGGTAATGAGATCAACTGGAAACTCATTCATATCTTAAGCAAACTCTAAAATTCTCAGTACGAACACTTCCTACACTTAAATGCTAAATGGAAATAATTCTATTTGATTTTATGTAAAATAAATAAAAAGAATATATAAATAAATAAAAATAAATGAAAGATGAAAAATAAAAAAAGTTAAATAAAAATATAAAATTCTAATTTTAGAAAGTAAAGAATTTCTCTGTTTGTCTCAGGCCTAATAAATATATTTTTTCAAACATTTAACAGGAATTTTATTACATCAAATTACCCCGTAAACCTCATAAATTAATGCGTAATGTGTTAGTGATGGTTTAAGTAGTATAGTAGTCTTAAACCAAAGTGTTAGCTGCAATACGATCTTTCTCTATTAGTTATCCTTCGATTAGCTCACAACCCAATAATATTGGTGAGAAAGCAGGAGCTATTATAACATATATGCTATTATAATAAGCACTAGATGCGTGGGATAAAGCTAAAAAACCTCAGATGCATTCTGGAATCAGATTATAGATTCTACTCTCTTTTAGCTTATCGATTTACTCCAGACCAGGAGTACTCAACTATTTTTTATCTATCGACCCCTTTGATTACTGTTTCATTCTGGTTGACCCCTACCATAGCCATTCGATGTTTAAAAACTAGTTTTATAGAAGCTTCTTTCGAGATTCCGATTTTGTTTTCCACACATTCATTTGTGTAGGTTGAGCTATGTTAAAATGTTAGAGAAAGAAACCCAGCTGTTTCTTGCAATACATACGTCTAAAGCAAAGATTTTTCAGGGCCCCTTAAAATACTATTGTGGATCCCATATTTACTATTTTGTTACGCGGACCTCAAAAATCTTATGTGACCCCTTAGTGGCCATATGGACCCCAGTTTTGAACCACCGCTCTGATCAATTGCCACCCTGAGATCAATATAAATTCAATGTCTTAGGCCATTACTATTACCGTAATTATTCGAGTATAAGTCGCGCTCTTGTATAAGTCGTACTCCTAATTTAGAGCTAAATCCCCTTCATATTTCTAGCTTTGATCGAGTATAAGTCACCTCCAGTTTGTTTCAGTTAAAATCAAGTACGGAGTAATGCGACTTATAGACGTGTAAGTATGGTTATTAAACGAATTATTCAAAAATAACCGCAAAGCAACCTCAAATTCCGGGAATCTCTCAACCCATTGGATTGTAGTGGCGCATGTGGAAAATATATTATTCTCTTGTGCATGTTATAAACAAACCGTTCTAGTATACTGCGCCCTCTGTTAGCTACAGACAGGAGGTGTATAGCTCGGTATTTGAAGAAGCGAACTACTTCACGTTACCGTTGCTGTATAGAATTATATATATACCATGTTAATCGATGAGTATATTTAAGAATTAAATGCCCCAGACGCGTATTAATTCAGTTATATGTAATAAAAATTGTCAACAGATTGATTTTATGACACTGTTTTATGAACAAGGAAATATAAAAAGGAAATGATATATCACTGTTAAATCGTCTTTTTACTTGTCTATAGTCAATGCAGTCAGCAGTTGGCATTGATATTATTGTGTTGTGTTTATAATATTCCCATTACACAACACAACACACACATACACATATATACGCTTATGAGCCAGAGTGTAAGAGTGACAGGATCATAAAATGTTTGCTGTAAACTCATAAGTTTAATTTTGCCGGTAAGCATGATATTGGCTTCTCTAAGATGACATGTTACTAGTGAATATTCCATGTTTAAAACGATATCAGTTTGAACCAAGGGATTAAGTGTCTCTCCGTAATGGCATTAAAATTGCTGCTAGTTTTGTCAAACTCCAGGTCAACATAGATCGTGTGGATAAATGTTCAAAGGCATTTCAGCTACTATTATAGATTACTCTATTAGTTTCTATCATCCAATAATTCTGGTGAAGAAGCCCGAGGTATTGTTGCGTTCTTGCAATTCTAACAAGCACTGAATGTGTAGATAAAGCAAAATGGCTATTAAGACTTATCTTCTCCTCCTTGCGTCACCAGATCGATGAACCATTTCTGGTAAATTCCTTACTAAGTTGTTATGAAACTTCGTGGGAAAAGGCTAAGAAATCTGTCTTTCATATTTTTCAAGCGTTTTTCTTTTTTTTTAAGAGACTTTAGTGTTAATCACTTCGAGGGCTCTCAGCTCTTTGATGGAGTCAAAAAGGCATCGGTGTGTAGTGTCTTCGATACTTTAAGAACCCATGCGTTCTAGAGAGAAGGGGAAAGAGATAAAGAGAAGGAGAGAAAGGGGGAGAGAAAGAGAGAAAAAGAAAGCGAGAAAGAGGGAGAGGGGTGGGAAATAGAGGGGGAGGTGAGAGAGGAAGGTGAGAAAGAAAGAGAGAGATGAGAGAAAAAGAGAGAAGAAGAGTGAGAGAGATGTGGGTGACAGACGAAGAGAGACAGAGAAAGGGAGATAGAGAGAGGTGAGAAAGATGCGGCAGAGAGAGGTGGGAGAGAGAGGGAAAGAGGGAAAATTCCGCTGAGGTCGACTTTGCTTTTCATCCTTTCGGGGTCGATAATATAAGCATCAGTTGAGTACTGGGGTCGATATAATCGACTTAATCCCTTTGCCTGTTCTTGTTTGTCCCCTCTGTGTTTAGCCCCTTGTGGGTAGTAAACTAACTCCCTCTCCGAAAATTGCTGGCTTTGTGCCAAAATGTAAAATCAATATTTAAACGGTATTATTGACAACTTTATTTGCTTTGAGATCCAACTTTCCAAACAATTTCAGAAGCATTTTTGTAGGTATGTAGATTAAAGTTGTAATTAATTATGGTGAATGAGTATTGAGGATTCAAGTGAGAGAGAAAATAAGTAGTGGTCGGGTAATAAAAGGTAAAAAAAAAGGAGTTAATATCCAACCCCAGGTTAGGGCTATGGCCCGTCAGTCCAAAGGTTTCTTTTTGTCTGTTTGTTTTTCTAGACAGATTCAGCATCCATCACCGGCTTGTCAGGCCTGTGGTGTCTTCACCATATTGCAAAGTTTTGCTAGCTCAGTAACCTGTAGGAACGGGAAATACAGTGTTTTGTTCAAGAATACAATGCATCGCCCGATCCAGGAACCGAAACCACAATCTTATGATTACGAATCCAACAACTATAACGACTAAGCCACGCACCCTTTTTAAAGCCTAGCCAGGTTCATGGTCCCGATTTCCCGGTTTCTATAGCATATGTGTTCCCCAGCTGGACAGGACGCCAGTCCATCGCAGCGTTACTCATTTTTGCCATCTGAGTGGACTGGAGCAACGCGAAATGAAGTGTTTTGCTCAAGAACACAACGCGTCGCCCGATCCAGGAATCGAAACCACAATCTTACGATCATGATGCTGACACCCTAACCACTAAGCCACGCACATCCACAAGCTGGTCATGTGTTGAAGTCAATTAATAGCGACTCTGCCTTTTCGGAAGTGTTGGCGTCATGACAAGGCATCACCATTATTATCCACGGACGATGTTGTATGCGCGTAGTAATGAAAGAACAAGGTGA
>NC_042999.1:16419841-16434841 GCF_006345805.1 Octopus sinensis
CACGCTGAATATCCTCGAGAACTACGTTAAGGGTGCACGTGTCTGTGGAGTGCTCAGCCACTTACACGTTAATTTCACGAGCAGGCTGTTCCGTTGATTCAGATCAACCGGAACCCTCGTCATCGTAACCGACGCAGTGCTTCCATATATATATGTGAAGGCACATGACTCAGTGGCTAGAGCGTCTAGCTTACGATAGTGAGGTTGTGAGCTCGAATCCCGGACCGGGATGCGTGTTGTGTTCTTGAGCAAGATACTTTATTTCACGTTGCTCCAGTTAACTCAGCTGTAGAAATGAGTTGTGACGTCACGGGTGCCAAGCTGTATCGGCTGTTGCCTTTCCCTTGGTTAACATCGGTGACATGGAAAGGGGAGGCCAGTATGCATGGGCGACTGCTGGTCTTCCATAAAAACCACCTTGCCCAGACTTGTGACTAGGAGGGTAACTTTCTAGGTGCAATCCCATGGTCAGTGTCGTGACCAAATGGGGTCCCGACCGATATATATATATATATCTGACGTGGACCACAAGATTAAAAAGACGTATCGCTCAGTGAAGTGAAGGTGCGTGGCTCAGTGAAGTGAAGACGTATGGCTCAGTGAAGTGAAGACGTATGGTTCAGTGAAGTGAAGGCGCGTGGCTCAGTAAAATGAAGACGTATGGTTCAGTGAAGTGAAAACGTATGGCTCAGTGAAGTGAAGGTGCGTGGCTCAGTAAAATGAAGACGTATGGTTAGAGCCTCGGAGGATAGCTTTCTAGGTGCAATCCCATGGTCATTCATAACCGAAGGAGGTCTTTACCTTTTACCCTTTAGGTATAAGTTTACCACTGAGCATAAAATAAATTTTATGCTCAGTAACATCTATGTCTTTTTTGAAACCACAATTGACTGTGTGTTGACCTCAAAAGTTACGGATAGTATGACGTTTATAAGAACTGAAACGGAAGAGAAATTATGGCTGACGTTCAACTCTATTCCTCCTGTATAATAACGATTTTCGCACCGATGCTGCCTTACGTGAATTCAGTTTCAGCGCTAATCCTAAATTTATCCACTATTCATATTCTGAAGCATAATCGATATCGAACCTCAATTTTCGTAACTAATGCGTCAAGAAAATGCTATTTGTTAGCTCCACATCATCCTAATCTGGTTGATCAAATCTGTGATTAAATGTTTCCCAAGTGAGGCCATCGAGTCTTTTCGGATTTTATCTAGGGTCATATTTTTCTGATGTATTCCTCCAATAAAAAAAAAAACAAAAAAAACAGTAGGATGTTATTTGAGGACAATTTCGCTGTTATCTTTAGCCGATTGATCAACTTCGTAGACCTCCCCCATTGGATCTCTAAAACTTTTCACTCTCATGATGTCTTTAAACTGCTCTATGTCTGAGAAAATTATATTTGTAATTGATACCTTATCATTCATTTGGTATGAAAATATTACGCTGTATTGTTTTTTTAAATATTTATCCATCCATTTCTGTCGCTCACTTTTCATGGGGAGGGTCATGGTGGAAGAGTCCTCATCCTCCATGGGTCCTATCAGAAACAACCGTCATTAAACTAAATTCCCATTTGCACGCCGGATGAAATGCTTAGCGGTATTTCGTCTGCCGTTACGCTCTGAGTTCAAATTCCGCCGAGGTCGACTTTGCCTTTCATCCTTTCAGGGTCGATAAATTAAGTACCACTTACGCACTGGGGTCGATGTAATCGTCTTAATCCCTTTGCCTATCCTTGTTTGTCCCCTCTAATGTTTAGCCCCTTGTGGGCAATAAAGAAATAAGAAACCTATGATCTTTTGTTAAAGCTAGATCCCGACTTAATATTACTCCACCAAGTAACGATTAGAGATTTGAAGTAAACCGTAAACACATTCACGTATTCCTTCCCAAACAGTAATTAACGCTGTCACCCAAACAAACAAATAAAAAATGCCTTTTAACAAAGGATCGTAAAGGAATTGTGGACTTTTCTTTATGCGACGGAAATCGCCACTAGTTGAAGAAAATTCGTTCAAATGTTTACTTGAAATAAGAAAAAAAATATTTTTAATTCCTTATTTGTATTTTTATGGATTTATTCGTCTTTCTGCTTTTATATCTTCTTTTAATATCAAAGATTTTGTAGCGGATCTTTATTACACTACGATTGCTAAGAAAATGACGAAAGACTCTTGTTTCTTTTGTTTCTTTTCTGTTTTGCTTTTTTTTAAGATTTATTATCATCCACCTAGAAATTGACTTTTAAATTTATTCAGCTCAAGCTGTCAGCACCCTTTTACTAATTATGTTTTTGTAACATTTTTATTTCGCTCCGTCGACATTTTTAACAAAGATGTTTTTTTTCCAGTGCGCAGAGCGCAAAACATGTTAGATGTTAGACGCTCGAGAGAAACGGTGTCAGCTGAAACACATTGGTCTGTGAGTAATTACATGTTATTAGTAAAACTATTGTTCGAGATATTGTTTATTCGCCTGTGAAATGCTATTATGAAATGCAGTTGTTGGAAAAAAAACACGAAGAAAAGCATCTTCTTTTAAGTTTAATACACAGGAAATAATTGAAAAGAAAGTTGAAATAAAGATCTGTGAGAAACATGACAAGCGAAATAATTCTGAAGAATTGTCTTTAAAAAAATGTCACCTTCATCAGTAATTTTGTTACAGAGAAAGTCAGGGTTAATATTCAAGACAGGAGTATCCGTTCTTCTCAAGGCACAAGGCTTGAAATTTTGGGGAAGGTGGCTAGTCGATTACGTCGAACGCACAACATGACTGGCAGAAACGTTAGCACGCCGAGCGAAATGCGTAGCCGTATTTCGTCTGCCGTTACGTTCTGAGTTCAAATTCCGCCGAGGTCGACTTTGCCTTTCATCCTTTCGGAGTCAATAAATTAAGTACCAGTTACACACTGGGGTCGATATACTCGACTTAATCCGTCTGTCTGTCCTTGTTTGTCCTCTCTGTGTTTAGACCCTTGTGGGTTGTAAAGAAATAGGTATTTCGTCTGCCGTTACGTTCTGAGTTCAAATTCCGCCGAGGTCGACTTTGCCTTTCATCCTTTCGGGGTCGATAAACTAAGTACCATCATCATCATCATTGTCCGACCGTGGTCGAGACTTTCATAGTCTTTTCAAATGGCTAATAATGTGTGCGCGCGCCACTACTACACACATTGGAAAGCATTGTACAACCAAGTACTAAAGAAGATCTTTCCTCCTCTATGAAACAAAGCTGTTCCCGCTGGACGTCAACCCAGTATTTCTAAGCTACGGACCCAGTGATTTATTGTAAGGTTATCTCCCTAGATAGATTGCCTTCACTACGGCTAAGGAGCCCTTTCTACCCCATTAAGTACCAGTTACACACTGGGGTCGATATAATCGACTTAATCCGTCTGTCTGTCCTTGTTTGTCCCCGCTGTGTTTAGCCCCTTGTGGGTAGTAAAGAAATAGGTATTTATTTTATCGATTCCGAAAGGATGAGAGGCAAAGGTGGCCTCAGCGAAATTTGAACTCAGAACATGAAGACAGACGAAATGCCGCTAAGCATTTCACCTGGCGTGCTAACGAATCTGTCGCTTCACCGTCTTCAAGAGCTCGTTATACGGAAAAACTACATATGTTACAACAAGCCAGCCAAGATATCTTTCTTTTATTATTTTATTCTTTTCTTTTACTTGTTTCAGTCACGTGACTGTGGCCATGCTGGAGCACTGCCTTTAGTAGAGAAAATCGACCTCAGGACTTATTCTTTTGTAAGCCTAGTACTTATTCTATCGTTCTCTTTTGCCGAACCGCTAAGTTACGGGGGCGTAAACACACCAGCATCGGTTGTCAAGCGATGTTGGGGTGACAAACACACAAAACAATCACAAACAATCACACAAAAACAAACACACAAACAATCACACATATATACATATATACATATGCATATATACGGCGGGCTTCTTTCAGTTTCCGTCTACCAAATCCAGTCACAAAGCTTTGGTCGGCCCGAGGCTATAGTAGAAGACACTTACTCAAGGTGTTACGCAGTGGGACTGAACCTGGAACCATGTGGTTTGTAAGCAACCTACTTACCAAACAGCCACTCCTACGCCTATGTACGGTGTCGTTTAACAGGCTAGAAATATCAACTAAATGCTCCTCAAATTATATCACATCATTATAAATAAAAGGAGAGGAGGGACATAATGAATAGTATTCTAGCAGATACATCTTACCCAACCACCAAAAAAAAAAAAGAAATGAAATGCCCGGGGGATCACAGCCAAAGTGGCTTTGGATCTGTGGCGCAGCTAGAGTGTGCTCCGCTCGTGGGAGACCTTGAGCGTGCCGCCCCCGGGCGCCAAAGCCTATCCTGGCTTATACAGCAGAACCAAAAGCGCTGTCCCTATAAAGACGTCGCCGTGAGCGGACCTCCCTCCCCGCCTCAACCTAGCAATGCTAATGCTTTGAATCCTAATTTGTGTCAGCGCTGACACAAACTATAACGCATTAAACAGGACAGCATAACTTAATAAACGTATTACAAGATTTATTGTTATTCTTCTGTTGTCTGAGTTTAAAATCAATCGGAGCCGGATTTATTTTTCATCTTTGGTGGACGTGGTGGTGGTGGTGGTGGTGGTGGTGGTGGTGGTGTGGTGGTGGTGGTGGTGACAGTGACAAAATGAAATGCCAGTAACAGAAAAAATTGCTTCAATTAACCGCATCATTCAGCAAAAATAATATTCGTTTCAAACTTTGACACAAGGCCAGCAATTTCGTAGGCGGTGGGGTTAAATCGTTTTAATCGACCGCAGTGTTCAAATGGAACTTAACTTATCAACTCCAAAAGGATGATAGGCAAAGACGACCTCGGCGGAATTTGAACTGAGAACGAAGAGACAGACAAAATGCCGCTCAGGATTTTGCCCGGCGTGCTAACGATTCTTATTTCTTTATTGCCCACAAGGGGCTAAACATACAGGGGACAAATAAGGACAGACAAAGGGATTAAGTCGATTATATCGACCCCAGTGAGTAATTTATCGACCCCGAAAGGATGAAAGGCAAAGTCGACCTCGGCGGAATTTGAACTCAGAAAGTAACGGCAGACGAAATACCTATTTCTTTACTACCCACAAGGGGCTAAACACAGAGGAAACAAACAAGGACAGACAAACGGATTAAGACGATTATATCGACCCCAGTGCGTAACTGGTACTTATTTAATCGACCCCGAAAGGATGAAAGGCAAAGAACGTAGCGGCAGACGAAATACCGCTAAGTATTTCGCTCGGAGTGCTAACGATTCTGCCAGCTCGTCGCCTTAATTCAGCAAAATAATAATGATTTCAAAATTTGGTACAAGGCCAGCTGCTTCGAGTGCGGGGTAGGGATCTCGGCGGAATTTGAACTCAGAATGGAGCAACGGGCGAAATACAGCTAAGCATTTCCTCAAGCGTTCTAACGGTTCTGCCAGCTCGCTGCTTTAATTCAGAAAAATAATAATGATCTTAAATTTTGCGCCGTTTATATCTTTGTCTACTCTTCTAGAAATAAGTTCCAGCAGTAATTGGGAAGTTAAACTTGCGAAGGATGGCGTCCCGTCCAGGACTGAGAGAAGTAATCTCAGTCCCTTATAGGCTTCAGAAACCGAGTTCAGTTCCGGTCTTATGAGTTCTAATGCTTATGAGGGATCTAAGCCTAAGTTATTGTCATCTTCGAGTTCAAAATTGACCGGGTTCGATTTTGTTTTTCGTCTGCTTCAAGTCATTTTTATCCATACAAAACAGAATCAAAGGTCCTTTCCATAGGCTCCTAAAGCCGGTTTCCTGGATTCTTTGGTGTATTTACCATCCCCACCAATCCTACCACGCTGGATGGGACGCCAGTCCATCCATCCATCCGTCCGTCCGTCCGTCCGTCCCACCAACCAACCAAGGATAACTCATTTTTAAGTGTTGAGTAGACTGGAGCAACGTGAAATGAAGTGTTTTGCTCAAGGACACAACACATCATCCAGCACAGAAATTGAAACAACAATCATAAGATAATGAATCCAACACCCTAACCACTGCGCCACGTGTCTTCACACACGTATATATTGCACGATCAATTTAATTCGCTATCCCTCTTCACTTCCTTGAGCCGACTTCGAAGATTCAGCCTACTAGTCGCCATTTGGCCTTTCAGACACTGGTAGATGTTTAGTAAACCGAAACTACGAAGTCACTGTCAGCATTTTCCTTGCAAAAATTTGTATGTATTCAGATAAAAATCACCTTTAATTTATTATTAAATTCGACGAGTTCAGTGCCTACATACCTCATACTTACATACCTTCATACGCCTATACCTCTTAAAGTCTAGTACGTATTTTATTGGTTTCTCATGTGAAAAGCTAAGTTACCAAATTCAGAAGGTACAACAGAAACAGGAAGAAAGAGTGAGAGAGAGAGGTGTGGAGAGAGATTACAGCGGATTTCAACAGCACTCCCTGCTGGAGTCTCGTGGGGCTTTCGGTGTTTTCGCTCAAGAAACACTCACAATGCCCGGACTGAGAACTGAAACCGCGAACCTACGGCCGCGAGTCCGCTGCCCTAACCACAGGGCCATATACATATATCTGCGTGTGTGTGTGGCAGAAACGGTAGCACGCCGGGCGAAATGCATGGCCGTATTTCGTCTGCCGTTACGTTCTGAGTTCAAATTCCGCCGAGATCGACTTTGCCTTTCATCCTTTCGGGGTCGATAAATTAAGTACCAGTTACGCACTGGGGTCGATGGAATCGACTTAATCGCTTTGTCTGTCCTTGTTTGTCCCCTCTGTGTTTAGCCCCTTGTGGGTAGTAAAGAAATATATATATACATCACAACCTGTATAGAAAGGGAAATAAGGTTAATCATCTGTCCAATGTTTGCTAAACTTCTATATATATTCAAGTGGCATACATTTCCAGTCTCGGTCCAGCTTCGTCGGAATCATTATAAACCGACTAATCATATTGAATCTGTGTTATGTCCATCTCATTGATCCTGTACCATTGATCGTATTCACTGTTCAGTTTTTATAAAGAAGCTCTGTCTATGAAATGGAAAACAGTTGCTAACGGGAAATAATGATTTCCATACTGCTGGCTGTCATTAAGTGACAACATAAATGTATACAGGACAAAATACAATATTATATGAGTATTTATATGTATGTATAATTATTTACACACACACGTACACACACACAAACACATATATATACACACATTCGTACATGTACATAATATATATATAATATATAATATATATATGCATATATGTATATGTATATAAATATATATATACATATATATATATATACATATATACATATATATATACATATATATACATATATATCTATACATATATATATACATATATATATATATATATATATATACACATACATACCTATATATATATGCATGTATATATATATATATAATATATATATATATATTATATATATACACATATATATACATATATATATATATACACATATATATACATATATATATGTATATAGATATTTATACGTATATATACACACATACATGCATACATACATACATACATACATACATACATACATACATACATACATACATACATACATTTATATATGCACACATCGATATACTATTGGCAAGGAAGTTTTAGAAATATTTGATAGCATTTGTGACTAGACAGGACAGCTATATATTTTATGGGAGGAAAAACGGTAATTGCTATGGAGATCATGTGTTTCCCGATGGCATATGCAGCGTAAACGAAGTGAACTTAAAGCAAACAGGTCATTAAAATGTGTCTGTGTTGCCATGCAGATGGGCAGTAAGTTAAGGCTCTACAATACCTTTTTTTTATATACAGGTGTCGCGGTACTGAGGTGGAATCTAGAGGAGTCTCACTAATCCCTAATCTAATTTTCATAAAAAATGGTAACGGATTTAGTCACAACACCAGCGATAATGAGGGAATCGGGTTTATTTGATACCGTGGAATCCTAATGCTTAACTACTACTTGCTTTTTTTTTTTATTGATTTCTAAAGGATGAAAGGCGAAGTTTACCTCGGTGAGATTTGAACTCGGAACGTAGAGATCCGGAAGAAGCTTCGCAAATCAATTGCTTTGGCATCACTGTAATGACTCTGCCAATCGTTGACCCCGACGAAGTTGAAGTCGAAACGCAAAGTGTTGGAACAGATGACACATGCCATCTTCTGCGATGCTCTAACGATTATACCAACTTGCTATCCTTCTGACAGACACAAAGCGAGAAATTTTGAATGAAGGGTTTAGTTGATAACATCGACCTCACTACATAACTGGTACTTTATGTGATCGAGGATGAGAAATGAATTTGACCTATGCAGGACTCGAACTCAGATCGTAAAATAACTGGAACAAAGTTAATAAAACTATTTCTCCATCGCTCTAAAGATTCTGCTAGATCATCGCCCTACTTTCTGATTTAGGGGCAAGGCCAGTAACTTTCAGGGAAGGGAGTTCCAGTTTAAAAGGATAAAGATCCTTTTCGAGTTATATAGACTCACAAGGACCGGTTTCCCCGTTTCTGTGGCGCATATATTTCCTCTATAGACGGAACGTCGGTCAGTTGCAGCATTACTCATTTCTGCCAAATGAGTAGACTGGTGCAACATGAAATGAAGTGTTTTTCTTAAGAGCACAAGGCACCGCTTGGTTCAGGAATCGAAACTATATCTTACGATCATGAAGGCGCAGGAGTGGCTATGTGGTAAGTAGCTTGCTTACCAACCACATGGCTCCGGGTTCAGTCTCACTGCGTGAAATCTTGGGCAAGTGTCTTCCAGTATCGCCTCGGGCCGACCAAAACCTTGTGAGTGGATTTGGTAGACGGAAACTCAAAGAAGCCAGTCGTATATATGTATATATATATATATATATATATTATATATATATATATATATATATATAATATATATATATATGTGTGTGTGTGTGTGTGTGTTTGTGTGTTTATTTGTCCCCCTAGCATTGCTTGACAACCGATGCTGGTGTGTTCATGTCCCCGTAACTTAGCGGTTCGGCAAAATAGACCGATAGAATAAGTACTGGGCTTACAAAGAATAAGTCCCGGGGTCGATTTGCACGACTTAAAGGCGGTGCTCCAGCATCGCCGCAGTCAAATGACTGAAACAAGTAAAAGAGTAAAAGAGTAAAAAGAGAGTATGAGTCCAACATCCTAGCCCCCACCACCACGTGATTCCATATGAGAAGAAAACTGACTGGTACTTTATTTGATCAACTTGGACAGAACACACGATAAGGTTTACTTTGGTAGGATTTTCTATAAAACTAATCGGAAAGTACAATTTAATAGTATTTTAAAGTCAGGTAGCAAGGCTTATGGTACTGCAACAGTTAGAACCCGTAAGCCGGATAGTAGTACACATAGCTAACAGAATTGGATAATTAGTAATGTTGAAATAGGTTATAGAGGTTGTACATATTTGCCTACATGGAAGGATATGTGCGTGTGTGAAAGATGAGGAAAATATAAAAAGTATTATTGTTTTACATTCTTTTCTATTGGTGAATACATGAGAAAAAGGATGAATGTAATGCATATTCCATAATGAGAACACAAGTATTGTTTTCTTTTCTTTTGAAATTTCAAAATCTTGTTGTTCTATATTTTTAAGGAGGAAAATGTTATTACAAATGTAAAAGGTTTCGAGTGCAAATGAAATATATATATTTCTATATTTGTATTAATGTATTGATTGAAAACATTAAGAAAAACGCTTGTACATAACGGCAAGAAAAATCGTAAGAAAGTTTATGTAAAATTTCAGATGCTCTTACTTTATTTTTATGGATGAAAATGTCATTCCATGTACAAACAATATATTTCTACAATTATATTATGTGTACCTACTCGTCGCGTGAAGCGAAAATATTGTGTATTGTGAGAAAGTGACAATACTTTCATTATAGAAAGTGAAAGACTACCATACTGTTTCTGCTATTCTAGAATACTTTGATTAATAAAATCCATATAATCCATAACATTTTAATTAATAAAATTCATAAAATTATACAGAGACACTGTTGTAGGGAGTGGAAATTCGAACGTTTCGGATAGAGTCCGTCTTCAGTGAAACGTTGGCAGGAGTAATGAGAGACAGCAAAGTTTTACAATAACTATGTTAGAAAAGCTGGCTGCAGCTGATAAGGAACGCAGGGCAACGGGATCTTTGTACGCGAACAAAGAGTGGTTTGGAGAAAGAGCCTGTGTGAAAGAAGCAGGAAGAAAGAAGAATGGAATGAGGAAGTGATGCGTGTGAAATTGGGAGTGAGGTGAAGGAAAGAGATGAGGTGAGTGAAGTGTTGATGGATAAGAAAATGTTTAATGAACTAAGAGCTGGTATAGGAGCAGAAGGAAAAGGCGTTTAGGTATAGGAGCAGAAGGAAAAGGCGTTTATTTAAATTTGTCGGGGACATGGCACCAAGCTCGAATATGAAATGCTGTTCCCTCCATTACCTTGAGAATGTGAATCCATGGAGTGCGGAGATGCCGCATAGTGATAAGTAAGTGTTTACAATGGAGACGTTTATTCAATTTTGGGCTTATGACAAGTACTAGTAGCAAATGAAGAGATAAACAAGTTAGTCATATCGATTGTTAATTTATTTTTGCTTATCAGTTAACCCTTCAGACCTGAATAACTTTTTTCATATGAAAAAAAAATTGTTTGACTGATTTCAAATACGTCATGCGATGTTAATAAAACAAAAACAGAAACAACATAATATATCATTGTGAAAAAACATCTATACGGTATAGTCAGAATTTTAGAAAATTACCATTTCGAGAGTAAACCTGTATAATTATATTTTCCATGACATATCCATACTGTAACTGAGATTTGATTAATGGTGTGTAATAAAGTCAAAAGGAACTCCAACGAAGGTCTTTTGAAATGAGCCAGACATATTTTGCAAATATGTAAAATCAATATTAGCTTTGGCTAATTTTCTTGATCAAAAGCTCTGTTAAGGTTGTTTTAAACATGAGTTATATTAAGTAATATAACTAACAATAATAATCATGCATTGCCTTCTCCATTTCAGTATGTAGCTGCAGACACAACAATTGATAAAACATCACTTGATTCAGCTGAGGTACGTTGTTTTAGGTAAAAAGAAAAAAGTTTTAACGAATTTTAATAATTGATATCACAAAAGTTTTGTGGATTCAACAGAGTAAAATTTAAGAAATAAACACAAATTAGTATTAGAATCATTATTCCAGGTTTCAGAATTTAATTTACTTAAGTGTTTATATATGTAGTGCAATAGAACAGAAATAGTAAAAAATTTGAATTATCAGCTTAAAATAATTCACTAAAATGTCGAATGATTCTTGTGAAAATGTTTTATTTTGTTTTAAAAACTGTTGAACATGGTTGTTAGATAATTTCAGCTATTCTCAACGATTTCAAACAAAAGAAAAAAAAAGAATGATGCTATTTTTAGCGGTTACTGAAACAGATTGTACAATCGAAATGCAAGTGCAATCGGCGGCTATCTTGCAGTAGTTTTGGTTTCGTTGTCTCAATAAATTTTAAACATTGCGAAATACCATGGGGTCGAATGGAGGGAGCACTCTTCCAGCAGTGACAGAGATTTGGCTCCGGTTTCTCTCGTTTAAGCAAAAAAAAAAAGCAGTGGATAAATGCAAACAGGTCACAAGGGAACAGCGACTAAGCTGTATCGATGAGGAAATCACGAACCGCCTGAATGCTAAATCTGAGACCCCCTTCGGTCACGACACAGACCATGGGATTGCACCTAGAAAGTTACCCTCCCAGGCACAAGTCCGGGCAAGATTGTTTGTGGAAGACCAGCAGTCACCCATGCTATCCAAGGGAAAAGCAAAGGCCGATACAGCTTGGCAGCAGTGACGTCGCAACTTATTTCTACAGCTGAGTGAACTGGAGCAACGTGAAATAAAGTGTCTTGCTCAGGAACACAACACGCAGCCCCGGTCCGGGATTCGAGCTCACAACCTCACGATCGTAAGCTCGACGCTCTAACTACTGAGACATGCGCCTTCATGTAATTTAACGGCCATCTTTGCCTTGTACTTTCGGACAATTTGATCCTGGCAGAATATGAAGCAATTCTTGAAACTGGTGAGACATGCATCAACTTGAACTCGATTCCAAATTTGGAAATGCTCTTTCACACGAAAGAACAACAATAAATGATTTCTTTACAAGATATTTACATGGTGAAGTAGACACAAACTATTGCTTCGCCTGTTTGCTGACAACTGTACCGATCCATCCAACGAAGACCAACTTTATTAAGTGTTCACTCAGTCGGAAACCTGTTCGTGGCCAATGACGAATTTCAAGGATTTATTGTTGAAGTAATATTTTTAGTTATTGATGCATTCACAGGACTGTAAATACATTCATGTAAATATCAAGGAGTACAATTTAACGGAGTTGTGCAACATTCTTGGAAAACTTCTGTTGTGCTTAAACGTTTGGAGTCATTCAATCGAAGGCTTAAGCTATTTATTGTCATGCACATTCTTTAAATGTCAGTGAATGATGGAAACTACAATGCAGCAATACAATTTGTGACAATAATGTTTGACATGGTGAGTAACAGTCAGGGGACTTCTGCGCTAAGGAAGTATTCATCCAAGCTAGAGGATCCATTTGGTGAATTTGGAAATAAAATACGAATGCCTGAAAGCAAATCAACGCCTACTCGTATCTTAACGTTGAGTGCTTGCTTCAGGTACAATACGCGTTGCTGATCTTCAAAGAATATCTGATAGCTATTCGGTTCTGTTAGAGTGCTGGTAAGAATGCGAGCTGTCACATATGATATCGAAGTTAGAGGCTGTATAAGATGGATGTTACCCTCAAAAAGAAAAGCTTATTTCTTCATAGCGTAAAATTTGGGTCAGTTCTTATAATTATATACAGACAACAGTTAGAAATGAGTTATCCTTGGTTGGCTGGATGGTTGGATGGATGGATGGATGGATGGATGGATGGATGGATGGATGGATGGATGGATGGATGGATGGACTGGCGTCCCATCCAGCGTGGTGGGATTGGTGAGGATGGTAAATACACCAAAGTAAACAGCTGAATGTGAGCAAGAGATAGACAGAAGACTGAAGCTTCTAAACAAGTTTTGAAAAATAGACGGAATGAAGAATCATTTTAAAGTCTAGGATGATATTGTGTGGAAGGCAGGAACAGAGTATTTCATCACAGAACCTGTATTAGTAGAGAAGAAATTGGTATTTAGAAAAATCGAAACGGGAATTGGGGAAAATAACTTTCCGTCAACAACCCAAGACCATTACAGACGCATATTTTTAAAGATAAATACTGTAAACTTTTCTATAAAGCAGCGCTTTTGAGCAGGTGAGTTTCGTGATATATTCAACTCTGGAGATGTTTCTTATAAAGTCGACCAACAAAAAGAAAACTTGATAAGAAATCAATTTTATTAAGGAATGATACGCTGATGACATTGATATTAATTCCTTGATAGCTGAACTTCCGGCATTTGAAGCTTCTGTGTTTGGCTGTCATTGTAGACTATCTGAATGAATAACAGCGGATGACAAACACCTAATAACAGAGATTTGTACAACTTGCCAACTTTTACTGGTAAATCCTACAACATCTGCTGCGGCTGAACGAATATATTCCTTGGCAAAACGATTAAAAGACATGTCTTCGGTCAAGAATGACACAAGACTGATTGAATTATCTGTCTATATTTTCATTTCACAAAGAACGGACAGACAAAATAAATCTGATTGCAGAAGCTGCGGAATTTGCTTCCTGAATTTAGAATAGGCTTAGAATTTCCAGAGAATCTGCCTGGTTTGATAGTAAATTAATTTGAATAATAAAGTTTTATAATTTCCTCTGTTATTTTTCTTTTCGAATGACAGTCTGTAATTGATAGCTTACTGTTTGATATGTTACAAATTTTAATGAAAACCTTTCAAACCTCCCAGGTAGAGAAATCATAGAACTGGTTTTTTTTTTCTTCTTTCTGTGCCTGCAGTTAGAATCGATATCATCTTTTAACATTAATTTAAAATTTTTGACTGGTGAAAAATAATCGTTAGAGCATCGGCCACAATGCCTGCGGTATTTAGTAACTAAACGCCTTTCTTTTTATTATTCCGAAGAAGATAAAATAGGTACCAGCGAAGGGTTGGAATCGTAATATCGACTCTTTCTTCTACCATGGTATTCTACAGACGCAAGAAATCAACGTTAGTTTACTCTTCAAGCCATAAATTTAAAACCTGAACGTTAGTAAGCGTTTTAACAACCTTCACTTTCTCTTAACATGTTAATACGGAATTTTTATTAACCCATTCCCTTTCGACAAATAGCGCCATAGCGTCTGCGCTATATCGATTGTAACATTAACACGGCCAGAAATTTTACACAGTCGATAATGCGACTGAAGATATATTACTCTTAGACTGTTACTCTTTCCCTTGCTTCGGTCATTAGATTGTGGCCATGCTGGGGCACCACCTTCAAGTGTTTAGCCGAATAAATCGACTCTGGTGCTTATTTTGTTCCGGTTTTTATTATTCTGCCCGTATATTTTGCTGAATCAGTAAGTTACGGGATTGTAAACAAACCAACAGCGATGTCAAGTTGTGGTGGTGTGGAGAAATGCAACACAGACACAAATGAACACGCATATATACACCTTTATGTATGTATGTATGTATGTGTATGTATGTATGTATGTATGTATGTATGTATGTATGTATGTGTCTGTCTGTCTGTCTGTCTGTCTCTCTCTCTCTCTCTCTCTCTCTCTCTATCTCTATATATATATGACGAGCTTCCACACAGTTTCCGCCTGTCAGATTCACTCACAAGGCATTGGTCGGCTTAGGGGCTA
>NC_042999.1:16439841-16469841 GCF_006345805.1 Octopus sinensis
GTTTCGGGTTCAGTCCCACTGCGTGGCATCTTGGGCAAATTTCTTCTACTATAGCCTCGGGCCGACGAAAGCCTTGTGAGTGGATTTGGAAACTGAAGCTGAAAGAAGCCCGTCGTATGTATGTATATATAGCCGAAATTGCTAGGATGATCCGGTTCTTGACTGAAGATTGAAGGCTTCGAATGTCCCGTCCATGTTTTTTGTATCGTCTTCTAAATGTTTTATGTTCTTGTCCTAGTTTGTATTTTTCTACATATAATATATATATATATATATATATATATATATATATATAATATATATATATATATATATATATATATATATATGTATATATATATATATATATATATATATATAGATTGATTGATTGATTCTAGTTTCAGCTCATGAGCTGTGGCCATGCTGGGGCACCGCCATTTCATATATATATATATATATATATATATATACATATATTATACACACACACACACACCACACACACTCACACACACAACACACACACACATATATATATATATGTATGTATATATATATGTGTGTGTGTGTGTGTGTATGTTTGTGCGTCTGTGTTTGTCCCCCCAACATCGCTTGACAACCGAAGCTGGTGTGTTTACCTCCCCGTAACATAGCGGTTCGGCAAAAGGTACCGATAGAATAAGTACTAGGCTTACAAAGAATAAGTCCTGGGGTCGATTTACTCGACTAAAGGCGGTGCTCCAGCATGGCCACATTCAAATGACTGAAGCAAGTAAAAGAGTATATGTATCTATACACAGGACTATCATCAGGTGCGGTCTAAAAATTTGAACCCAAAAGTATGGGATCGACCAAGATGTCCGTTTGGTGGTTTTCGACACTAAAATTCAAGCATTCAAATTTAGTACAGTAGAATCTCGAAGTACTAGTGCCCCGTTGTACGAGTAATTTGCTGTACGAGCCGAGAATCGGGCGAATTTTTGTCTACGGGCGGAAATCCGCAGTACGTGCACACAAATCGTCCTATCTTTAAGGTAATTAAATAAAGACAGTTAAGGCCGGTTACCCTGGGTTTCACGCCGATAAAGCGCTTAGGGAGAAAGTACCTCGTAGGTACTTGCTGAATGCTCGGACAAAGGGTTAAGTGCAAGTAATTGTCTACCTTATATATCTATCCGTAGTCGACGTGGTCGGCTTGTGGATTCCAGGACTTCTGTAGGAGCCTCTTGAAGTGCAAGCGGGGTCCGAAGACTTCTATCCTGTATGTGTATGTATGTATGTATAGCATTAAAGAAGGAATATGTTCTAGTTTTATCATTTTATTACAGATTTTATATATTTCTGCAAAAGTTTTCTGAAGTTTCTTTAGAACAATGAAGTTACCATATTCATACACAACGTTTCCATATCTTAGACGAATATATAATTATACACCTCATAACATGAAATACAAAATGAATTTCAGCCGGTCATAAACTGAAACTAATAATATAATATTCAACAAAAACCTCTATGAAGAACTCGCGAATTCCCTTTCAATTACACTCTATAAACATATGAATCCGTAAAGAAGATTCTAATGACTAATGTAATCCAAAAAGTTTGATTGTAAAAATGAAAGCTTTAAACTTTAGGACAACAGTTGTTACATTGGCCATACAAGTACATCATTCTCTCGTAGGTTTACTATGCATTTACAACAAATAGCAATCGCAAAACACTATACCACATACCACAAAGCAAAGTTAGAAAGATAGTAACGGTTAATAGGTATATACTGCATAAATCTCTTCATAAAAATAGCAGTTTAAATATGGCAGTTACAGTATTATTGTAACACAGTGCTAAAATAAATACGTAAACACACACACACACACAAAAATTAAGTTGCTGCTGGCATGGACGTCGGTCCCAATAAAACAAATTAACACGTGACAACTGATGTGAAAGTATAAGGATAAAAAATCCTTTGGTGATCAAGTATACAAAAACCCAAGCAGTACAAAAGAAGTGATACAGAGGCCAAATCTGTTTCAAATACCAAAGATGGGACTGTGAAGGTTTGGAAACTTTGATTATGGGAACTACTAAAATAGTAAAATCAGTTGCCACATCAAAGTCGCAGGTGAATGTTACTAATAGTTTAACCCCAGGCAGAACGTTGCATCGAAAACCAGCTGGCGGAGAATCTGTCTGCGATTAAACTAGAAGTAACATTCACCTGCCACTTTGATGTAGTAACTCGCTTTGCTGTTTAGTATACGTTACTGCTCTATCACGTCATGAGAATTTTTATCTAACTACTAAAATATTTATATGAAAATATGAAATATATGTAACAAATAATATATAACCATAACATGGTGGTCGCGTTTTCAACGAAAGAAGTGTAGAAGAAAAGCTGTTCCTCATATATACGCATACATATGATGTGCCGTACTAATACACACACCAAAAATACATACTATAAGTACTAATACATACTAGTACATACTATAATTAACCAACCCTATACATACACACGTCAGACCCCGCATACGCACTTATACTCTCTCACCACACACACACACCCACCTATACATACCAAGTCGTACTAATACATACTAATACATACTAATACTATACACCAACCCCATACATACGCACGTCCAGACCAATCTTAGACCATAATACTCTCTCATACACACACACACACACACACCACACCCTTATACATACTAATATATACACAAACCCATACATACACACATCCAGACCCCTCCCACGCATTTTAGTGTGGTCATCAACCCATTTATCAACCCTATTATATCTCCCCTTATTTCGCTCTCGCGTCTCATGTTTGATCTTGACCTCTGGCCGAAATCAGATCGCCATGTTGATTCGTTAGCTACTGCACGCATTTTTTTTCTCTCTCCTTCTTTCTGTGTTTTTCTCTCTGTGTATCTTTCTGTTGAAGAGGTAGGCTCGAAACGTTAAAGACTTGTTTTATTTATATTTCCTGAGCGCCATACTAATACAATTGTTCGTTGTTTTCCACCTGCCTTCGTCTTTTGTATTTTCATAAAGCTTCCCTAGATATATATATATATATATTAATAAATATAAGGGTAGCAAAAAAATTCTAGAAAATTCTCCGCTACCAGCGGTCTAGTGAGAGAAGAGAATAGTCAAAGACTATATAATATACATTCAACAATATAAGGAATGGCCCTAATAGGCCTATTAGGGCCATTCCTTATATAGTATATATAATATATTATATATATTATATATATACGCACATACACATACATACAGACAAATACACACACACACACACACACACACACACACACACACACACATATATATATATACACGCGGGTGGGAAGGGGCTGTTGACACAATCGTTTCATTCACAAATTGAATTCGGTGATACCAGTTGCGGATTCTAGCTCGCTCTGATACTGAGTGGAGTTGGTGCCTTCTGGTATCTCAAAATTCAATATATAATCATTTATGATTATAGTATTCTACGCTGAAGAGAAAAGAAGTTTCGGTAAGATAGAATTATTTATTATTTAATATTTAATATTTAATTCTTATGCTTTCCTTAAAACTTGATTTCGAAACGTACGTCGTGGATAACTAAAAAAATGTATGATAGATTGCAGTCAATTCATTCTCTCTTACCTGTTGTGTCTGCCTTCCAAATGCTGTTTTTACTGAGATCTCCCTTTTTAGTAGAAGAAATAGCTATAACCCTTTGACTGCTATTTCTCTAAATTCGGTATGTGGTAAGGCAACTCGTTGCTAAACCCTTATTGCTAGTATATATATATATATATATATATATATATATATATATATATATATATATAATATAAGTCTTTATTGCTCACAAGTGGCTAAACATAGAGGGAACAAACAAGGACAGACAAAGGGATTAAGTCGATTACATCGACCCCAGTGCGAAACTGGTACTTTATTTATCGACACCGAAAGGCTGAAAGGCAGAGTCGACCTCGGCGAAATTTGAACTCAGAACGTAACGACAGATGAAATACCGCTAAGCATTTCACCCGGCGCGCTAACGTGTCTGCCAGCTCGCTGCCTTTGTACACACACACACACACACACAGACACACACACACACACACACACACACACACACACACACACACACACATATATATATATATATATACTTACATAAATGTATATATGTGTATGTGTGTGTGTATATATATATACACACGCATACATATATACTTTTATGTAAGTATATATATACGTGTATTTTTCTGTATGTGTGTGTGTATCACTCACACACATATCACATACATATACCTATAAATATCTGACATTACCTATATTTATCGCATTTGTCAATACATCTATTTGGACGGGACGTATCCGATTAAACACCAGCTGGTAATATAGTATTATTGCTTTAATTATTAATTAAACACAGTGTTTACTAGACTCATCAGCATAGGCGTGTGCCATGAATCAGTCAACGGGCGTACTTACTCATTTTTAGTAAAGGTTAAATTCGCCATCTCGTACCCTACTTCCATTTCCCTGTTCTAAAATGTGTTTACTTTTACTAAAAACTTCCGGTTAGTTTTGTATACGATATGGCTGATAACTTTAACCACTCCCTATAATCTCAAGATAACATAACAAACTTTAGACGCGGAAGTCTTTACAAGTTACCGGAGCCTTTTGTAAATAACAGTTGTTTGTTTAGATTGTAAAGGAAAAAAAATTTACATTGAATAACTTCGTTTAAAAATCTGGTGATAGATTTTACCATCTTTATCGAGATACCTTGATTACGTAATAATGGTTTCAAAAATTGGCACAAAGCAAATTTTGACACACAGCGAAGGGTGTAAGTCAATTATATAGACATCAACGCTTAAATATATATATATATATATATATATATATATATATATATATATATATATATATATATACACTTCTTACATATATATATATATACTTATGGCGGCGAGCTGGCGGAAACGTTAGCACACCGGACGAAATGCTTAGAGGCATTTCGTCTGTCTTTACAGTTTTGTGTTCAAATTCCACCGAGGTCGACTTTCCCCTTCATCCTTTCGGGGTCAATAAATTAAGTACTAGTTGTGTACTGGGCTCGATCTAATCGACTGGGCCCCCTCCCCCCAAATTTCGGGCCTTGTGCCTAGAGTAGAAAAGAATATATATATAATTTTTTGTCTTCCGTCTTCTTTTTCTCTTGGACTTATATCTGTTTCTGAAAAAGAGCTTTGTCCGAAACATAAAAACTACCTTTCTTTCCTTTCCTGAGTGTCTGCTAATTCTTTGCATGTACCACGTCCTTGCGTTGTTGTTTCTACTTGTCTTTGTTCTTCGTTTTTTTTTTTATTTACTATATATATCTATATATATATATAATATATATATATATATATATATTTGTATTTAGGGATGGTCATTTTGCCAGTTTAGTCAATAAAAACACATGCACTATATATTTGGTGTTACTTTGCTTCAGCGTTATTTTTTACATTAATCGTAATCTTATTTCGGCCAGAGTTCTTTCGTCACACTCCTGTGACCGCATCAGTGGTCCTTTGCTTTCTTTTTTCTTATTTGTGTGTCTCTCCTTACTAACGTATTTTGTATTTCTCTTGGCTAAACTGGCAAAATGACCATTCCTAAATACAACAATATCTGTTTCAACGCACGATTTCACATCAAAAATCTTGCAAAACAAATATATAAACGTAAATATATATATATATATATATATATAATGATAATGTTTGGTAGTAAATCCAAACTTACAGGGAAAAATTAGATATAGGATTAAATCTAATTTTATAGTATAAATATATATATTAAAATAGAGATAAAACCACTATTAGGCAAATCAAACAGTGGAAATTATAAAGCAATACATAGAAATAAAATTAATTAATAAAAATATATAAAATATAAAATTCAAAATTTAAATTATTTAAATTAATAATTTATACTTATAAATTTATATATATATTATATATATATATATATTAATATATATAATATATTATTATTATTATTATTATTATTATCATTATTATTATTATATATACATACATTATAATATATAATATATATATATAATATATATATATATATATATATATATATATATATATATATATATATAACGTTTAAGGAATCGAACGTGGTATACGAATTGCAATAGTTGACTATTTACTCTGATCACTAATCAGACAACACTTGTAATATTAGCTCAATGCTTGACAGGATTGTAAAAATTCTAAAATAAATACTATGTGACATCCAGCTATGTACTTTATATTCTGAGTTCAAATCTTGTTGTTGTTTACTCTGTCTTTCCTCTGTCGATAAAGTAAACAGACCTCAAGTATTGGGTCAGTTAGATCACATACAGACCTCCTTCAGAATTTAATTTCTTTAATGAAATTTCATATTTGTTTAATTTATTCCGTTACTGTTATAACAAGGCGGCATTGAAGGAGAGCTTTATTGTTATAAACTTTCTATATTTAGAAGAATAAATTTGTAGCCTGTTAGTTATTTTTGTCTTCTCGACAGAAGTAGAAGTAAATAATATGGCTATAGTGGAGATGACGAGAAGAGAAAGATGAGTCTCAAAATAGTTGGTAACCAACTTTAACTTCGTTGGAAAGTAAATAAAATTCAAACGGTTTGCGTATTGGGAACGTTTACCAATGTAACATTATGAATTCATTCACCACTTTAGCATAAAGAATGTCAACAGAAACGAAAACGTTAATATAGACACATGTGAAAATAATTGCAAGAACAACAGCAGCAGCTGTAATACTGTCTATACGAAATTCTAAAATAACAACAGTAAAAAGAACGCTACAACATTATAAAAAAACACAAGCATTTGCAGTGTATACTTTCTAACTGTGATGCGAAAACCAACACTACAGAATAGAAACGTCTGTGTTTGAAGACAGTTAAGAAGAGAGCCTCATTGTTACTTAGAATTCCAATTTACAGAGATTTTGTGATCTATACGAACATAATCAGTGGGTGGGTACCAGTTTTCTTACCGTAAATCCTCGAGTATAATTCGCATTTTTTTCTCAAGTCGAACTCACTACTTAATGATTGTGGGCCCGATGATCTAACCACTAAGCAATGCGCCTTTATTGTGACTTGGTAGTTCAAATGTGCACGACCGGGGAAATTGCTGAAACCGGTAAGATCACGTTCTTATTGACTCACATTATTTCATTTATATATAAGCCTCATCCTGTCCCGTGTATTACATGTAATGTATAAGACATATTTCCTTGGTGTCTTTGCATCATATATGAGACAAACTCCCAATTTTTACCAACCAGCAGAGTAACTTAGGACATATGGAAGGAAAACTCTATATTGCTCAGAAAGCATGAAACAACGGCTAACTAAAAGTTTGAAACCAAGCATGGGCGTTTAGGACAAACTTATAAAAATGCTTTGAACAGGCAAATGGTTAATTGCCCTTAGAAAGACTTAGGATTTCAGCAAACATGTACTTGTACTCCTACATTTAACCCCGTGAAGTTAAACGGTTCATGTTAAGCGGCAGTGTTGTTTTTGGAAGTCTTAGCCCTCGATCGTAGAAACGTTTCTATACCCGGATGGCAGCCCAGCCATCTTGGACAGAAACGAATGGCTATCAATGTGTGGTCTGAGATTGGGGTCTGTATACGTTTCCGTTTTTCTTTCAAATTCCGCCGAGGTCGAATTTTCCTTTCATCCTTTCGGGATCGATAAAATAAGCACCAGTTGAGCACAGGGGTCGATGTAATCGACTTACTCCCTTCTCCAAAATTGCTGGCCTTGTGCTAAAATTTGAAACCAGTTCTTTGTTCTTTTAGCTTTTACATTTTTCAGTCATTGAACTGCAGCCATTCTGGGGCACCGTCTTGAAGGGTTTAGACGAACAAATCAACCCCAGTACTTTTATTAAATCTGGTACTTACTTTACCGAATATTCTTTTGCCGAACCACTAAGATGCGGTGACGTAAACAAACCATCACTGTTTGTCAAGTCGTTTAGGGACAGACACAAACACAATGACACACACACACATATACGGAAGAGCGTAGGCTCGAAACGTAAAAGACTTGTACTATTTCTATTCCTGAGCGCCATACTAATACAATTGTTTGTTTGTACTCCACCTGCCTTCGTCTTTTGTTTATTTCCGTAAACCTGCCTTCGTCTTTTGTTTATTTTCATAAAGCTTCCCATTATACACATATATATATATACATGCGATGGTCTTCCATCACAGTTTCTGTCTACTAGATCCACTCACACGGCTTTCTTTGGCCCGAGGCTTCCACACACTGCAGTTGAATTCCAAAGCTCTTTCCACACAACGATACCTGTGCCAATGGGGAAAAGTTAGATAGGTGAATGAGGGTCCAAATGCCAACGGCTACCTACAGCAGAACAAAATGACCTTTGGTTATTATTCGCTTCGAAATATATGATAGGGGATTGATGTCATAAATCATAGGATTAGTAATTCATGCTTTGCGACTGGTCTTGTTACTGTTACTTTATCCCAGATTAGCTTTGATCGAGAAGAACTATGGTGCATGGTCATGTTATGAGAAACCTGTTCCGGTTCAGTGCCACTACGTGGTACCTTGGCCCAAAGCCTTGTGAGTGGAATTTGTAGACGGAACTTGAAGAAAGTTCATTGTATATATATATATATATATATATATATATATATATATATATAACTAATGTCTGTCCTTGTTTGTTCTCTCTGTGTTTAGCCCCTTGTGGGTACTAAAGAAATAGGTATTTCGTCTGTCTTTACGTTCTGAGTTCAAATTCCGCCGAGGGGTCGACTTTACCTTTCAGTCTTTTGGGATCGATAAATCAAGTACCAGTTACGCACTGGGGTCGATGTAATCGACTTAATCCGTTTGTATGTCCTTGTTTGTCCCCTTTATGTTTAGCCCCTTGTGGGTAGTAAAGAAATAGGAGTTTCGTCTGCCGCTACGTTCTGAGTTCAAATTCTGCCGAGGTCGACTTTGCCTTTCATCCTTTCGGGGTCGATAAATTAAGTACCAGTTTCACACTGGGGTCAATATAATCGACTTAATCCGTTTTTCTGTCTTTGTTCGTCCCCTCTGTGTTTAGCCCCTTGTGGACAGTAAAGAAATAAGAAACGTTAGCACACCGGGCGAAATGCTTAGCGGTATTTCGTCTGCCGCTATGTTCTGAGTTCAAATTCCGCCTAGGTCGAATTTACCTTTCAGTCTTTCGGGGTCGATAAATTAGGTACCAGTTGCATACTGGAATCGAGCTAACTGACTGGCCCCCTCCCCCCAAATTTCAGGGCCTTGTTCCTAGCGCAGAAAAGATTATTATCAACGTCACTGCAACTTGTCGAAAGAGAAAAAAAAGGAGAAAGAAACGAAAATAACAACGAAAGAGAAAACGAAAAAATATAAATAAATAAAGGCGGTGCATTAAAATGAATACCTCGCGGTATTTCATTACGGTTTCCTTCGATGAAGGTTGTCTTTGCTTCATATTCCCCTGGGAGTTAACAACACGAACACGAGTCACGTACTGAGTCAATTAAATCAACTATAATACTTCGAAAACAATATATGGCTTAATGCCAACCTAACAAATGATCTTTGTTATTAGTGTTTCCCAAGTTATTTTATTGATGGTGTTTAAAAAGAGGTTGAACTCTCCTGGAGTTCATTTACCTACCAGCGTGGATATACAACATTACACTAAATTGGTTTGCTGTTGATCCTCCCACAAGTCTCGGAGGTGACGAAAAGTGTTGTTAATCAACGAATGCACTTGCTGTCCAATAGTAATCTTACTGATCTTATTAGCTTTACTGCTATCTGAACTACAATTGAGATTAAATTGATTTAATTTCACATATATATATATATATATATATATATATATATATATATGTATATATGTTATATATGTTATATATATATATATACATATATATACACATACAGTAAAACATAGGTTTTCGAACAACTCTTATCACGAATAAATAGTGCTTTATATATATCTATATCTATCTATCTATCTATCTTCGTTTTGGGATCACCACCACTTTATTATCTCCCCTTCTCCCCAGCTCTCCTGTGTGACATTCACCATGATAGATCGCTAGCCACTACTCATACTTTAGTTTCTCTCATTGTTTCTTTCTGTGTTCCTTTCTGTGGAAGAATGTAGGCTCGAAACGTTAAAGACGTCTACACCAACTGTCTTCGTCATTTGTTTTCTTTTGTGAATTCTCCCCTTATATATATAAAGCACAATATATTCACGATCCGAGTTGTTCGAACACCGAGGTACTGCTGTATATATATATATATATATATATATATATATATATATATATATATATATATATATAATACCGTGTACATTAAAACACATCAAGAGGCTTCCATCATAGGAATGCCTTGCGCTACAAAGAACAGTTAAAGTTCAAGCCACTAATTAGGGATAAATTCTCGAAGGGAATGAAAAATAAAAACATTTGCCATCTAATTCAATTCTCGGACCATGGTTTCTGATTTATTTCAGTAAAACAAAAATTTACTGAGGTCGTCTTCTTCAGCGGGTAGCGTTAGATTAAATATACACACAACGAGATCGATTCAGCATGTACACTCATTGTTTGTACATTCTAATTTTTCAAATCCTCTGCGCAGTCGCAGTCTATTGTCGGCAACAGTAGATTTAAATTTTGTGAGGAGATTTGTCTCCTTTTATAGTATTAGTGGATGGGTTGGAGCGAAGAGAGAGAGAGAGGGGGAAAGAAGAGCAATGTGGAGTGTATATGTAGGAAAAAAGGGAGAGGAATGGGGAGATAGTGGAGGTAGAAAGTGAGACAGAGTGTGTGTGTGTTTGTGTGTGAGTGTGTATGCGTGCGTTTGTGCGTGTGCCTATGTATCTGAAAGGAAGCATTTTGAACAAGAGACAAAGAGAATAGAATATATATTTTTAATTGGGTAGCTAAAGCAGATGCTTACTTTGGTTAAGCCAGCTCTCCAGGGGGTCTGAAAGAAAAAATTTTTCAAAGTGAAAAATGTGTTTTCTTAATGTGAATCGAAAAGAGAAAGAAAGAAAGAAAGAAGAAAAATGTGTCCATATCTATATAGCTGATCCGTTCTTTCAACAGAAGATGACAAGCTGATACTTGATCTGCAAAAATGGCAAGACCCGTTTTGATGAGGAATAAGGAAAGTTGTTTTTCAAAATATTGTCTTGACTTATCATCATCATCATCATTGTCTAATGCTTGATTCCCATGCTGGTATGGGTTGGAAAATCTGGATGCAAGAATCTTCTCTTTATGTGTATACATACACACACACACATGCATATACCTTAGGGTTCCAGATGGGTTTATAAGGAAGTTGATGTGATTTTCATAGTTTTAGCCATTCAGTTTGGGGGAGAAATCTGCTATGGAGTGTTGTTCCATATTTTTTCTGAAGAAGGTGTCATTCCTTGGGCATTTATAGAATGGAAAGACCTTGAATTTTCCTTCTCCACATGTTTCTAAGTGTTTACTTAGTGGAATTTTTTGTAGCTCTCCCTGTCGGATATGTTGTCGGTGAATTCTGGCTCGCTGGCATAAAGAATTGCCAGTTTCACCTATATAGTTCTCCTTGCATGTGGTACAGGTTATGCAATATATTAGGTTTTGCGTCTTGCAATTCGTGTTTGCATTTGCTTTGAATGTGTGTCCACTCTAAAAATGTTGTTTAGTTGTTTTTCTCTATATATTTGTAGATGGGGTTACTCCAGATCCCACATCGACTATCTCCACATCCTTTCACAAAGAATTCGGTTTCGTTCTCTGACGAGAATTTCGTTCTTGACAGTTGTTTTTCAGGTTTTTTTCCCTTGGCGTTTACTGTCTCTTATGCAGTAATTGTTTAATAGGTTTCCCAATTTGGGGCTTTGTAGGACTATTGGTAAGTTTGAGTGTATAATTTGAAACTTGTTGGTAACTCCAGAGTTGTGTGTGTTTATGAAAGAGATGATGCTTTCTTAGCTTTTCGTTTTTGGAGTTCTGAGTTGTGTGATGTCCAGTTTCATTGCTCTTGAGATTCCGTTTTTTTATGAATTTGAGTGGGTATTTCTGTTCTTGTAGGAAGTTTTAAGTTCATTTAGTCTCATTTGGCGTGTTTGTGAGTCAATCATTATGCTGCATATGCGTCTTGCCATACTATATAGGATGTTTCTTTTTATGTGGGATGGGTGGCAGTATAAATTTAAATATTGGTGTGTATAGTTTTTTTGTAGTAGATATCTGTTGTGATGATGGAGTTGTGTATCTTGATGTTGATGTAGGAAGGGAAGTTCGTTATAGCTGGTTTCTGTCGTGAAGTTGATAGATGGGTGCAGTGTGTTGAGGATGTTGTGGAATGTTTGTAGATCTTCCAAAAGATGGAACAGTCGTCGAGGTAGCGTTTCCACTTTTCTTGATATCTTCTCTGAAGCCTTGTTCGGAGATTTTCCCTATTTCTTGTGTAGTTTGTTCTCAAGGAAACTCATAACCAGGTTGGCATATGAAGGTGCAAATTTCGTACCCATAGCCGTGCTCTTTATTTGTCGGTATGTCTTGTTGTTAAAATGAATGCGTATTAATTGGGTGGCTTTGGTGATAAAGTCTGTTTTGAAGCGTTTAACTATGAATTCCCTGTAGTTTTCTACCCAGTATTTTATCGCCTCCAGACCCAGCGTGTGTGGTATGTTCGTGTATAAGTTTGTGACATCGAAGCTTGCAGGAATGGTGTTTTCCGGAACCATATTTGGAATGTGAGTGAGCAAGTCTATGTCATCCCTTATGTAGCTTGGTATCAGTGGGCATAAAGGTTTTAGGAGTGCATCTATGAATTGGCTTATTTATGTTGGTACTTGGGGTCCTGCAACTATTGGTCTCATCGTGAGTTCTGTGGGCCTTTGTATTCTTATATAAGATGATCAATTTGTCATTTTTTAGTTTTTGTAAAGCTTTTCTATTGAAAGAACTGACCAACTGTATAGATATAAACACATTTTTCTTCTTCATTTCTTCCTTCATTTATTTCATCTTTTCCATTGACAGTAAGAAAAAACACATTTTTTCGCATTGAAAACATTTTTCTTTCAGAGCCCCTGGTGACCTGGCTGAACCAAAGTAAACATCTGTTCTAGTCACCTACTTAAAAACATATATTCTTCTCCTTTTCACTTTGTCTCAAAACGCTTCCTTTCAGATACACAGGCACACACAACACTCTCTCTCACTTTCTACCTCCACTATGTCCCCATTCCTCTCCCTCTTTTCCTACCTTATACACTCTACATTACTCTTCTTTCCCCCCCTCTGTCTCCACCCCAATCCATTCACTAATACTATAAAAAGAGACAAATCCCTTCAAAAAATGTAAACCCGAAGAATCTATTAGAGTAGATGAAAGCGCTTGTATGTGATTTGTAAAAACATGTGACGTGTTAATAAATATTTGTTTATGTACAACCATCCAGATCTCTGAATACCTTATAATATATATATATATATATATACACATACATACATACATATATATATATATATACATATATACACACACACACACACACACATATATATATATATATATATATATATATATATATGTATATATAATTATTAATAGTAGGGAATATAGAATTCCAAGTAACATGGGAAAACAAACTCAGATTTCAAGATATATTAAATATATATGGAATTAAGAGATAGAACCTCAATAAAGTAATTAAATTAATACTGATAGATATTATATAAATTCAAATATATTATCATTAACATTGACTAAAAATTTCTATACTAAATAATATACATTAAAAATACACATTAAAACAACGATGCGCGTTTCGTGACTATGCATACGAATCTACAATATCAAAATCGACTATCAAAAATTAATATTTCTTTGATCCAACGATACATAGCCACTCTTCAGGTCTCATTATCATAAACTAAATTTACAACATAAATGAAGACGTTTTAATTATACTATACTTTATAAATAATTGATAAGATTTAACAATATTAAAGACTTCTTTTTGATGAGCACCAGTCAACTCCGCAAATTAATGTACACATGATAACCCCACAGACATGTACACACGCCCATACGCACAAACACACACACATAAAGGCCCACATAATTTCAAGCTCACCCACACATGCATATTCACCTACGACCCCTTTACGCATACACACTTACACACACCTTGTTCATATACACACAGGCGATTGCACACCTTTATTTGTCCAGGTCACCGTTATTTTCTCCCTTTCACTCAACCTCTTTCTTCCGGCCATTTCATCATTTCATCATCCCTACACATTTGATTTTTCTCTCCGTTTTCTTTCCTCTCACACATTTCTGTCAAAGAGCATAGGCTCGAAATGTCAAAAACTTTTCCATTTTTCTCAAGTTTTAATCTAATACTCATGCTTGCTCCTTTACCTGTTTTCGTCTTTCGTTTTCTGGACTACACACACTCACACATATATATATGTATACATACATATATATATATATATATATATATATATATATATATATATATATATATATATATATATATGTACATATACATATTCAAATATGAAATAAAAGCAGCGCCAGTATAATAAACATTATCAAGCACATATGCCTGCCGCGTACACACCGTGTATTTGCCAATAGGTTGCAAAGTGACGCGGTGGAAAATACTCTCTGAAGTGTCGAGTATTAGAACATCTGACATCCATGGATAGGAGTGATGCACATGGATGTTTCGCCATATTTATAGTGAAAGAGAAAGAGAGAGAGAGAGACAGAGAGAGCGAGAGAGAGGCAAACAAATAGACGAGGAAGAAATAGAGAAAAAGAAAGAAAGAGATAGATAGATAGATAGATAGATAGATAGATAGATAGATAGATAGAGAAAGCGTCGTATGCCACATGCTGGATGTGAACCAACAGCCGTGTTAGTCGATACCCACTTTATTCGGCTTGATATACCATATAAGAATTTGCTTGCCGTTTATAAAATTGCATATGCACTATGAAAGTGATGCGTAAAAGATTGAATGTTCGATGAAATTAGATGAGAGATAATAGAGCTGGACTTCAGAACGTAAAACATCAAAAAAATATGCCGTCCTTTGATCAGCGAACTCTTGTGCTTCTCTCCCCTTAAAACAAACCAAAAAACGAAAACAATAACAAAAACATAATGTAATATTAACTCTTCTGAGATTGCAATCTACCAAAATCCAACCAGGAAATTCTTTCTTGTTGCCTTTATGTTACTTTGTCTAATTTCACAGTACGAAGAACTCTCGTGTTCATTGTATATTAATGCCGCTCAATTAAAACCCATAGTAATTCTTTATATGAAATAGTTTTCCGATAACAGATGGTGACAGGGAATTTTCTAATTACGAAATATAATTAGTTATTAGAATAACCTCGCATTTAATTCCCGACAGTTAGGTTTGTTTGATGTATTCAAATGCATCACCAAGCATTTAGTATTTAGTGATTACTAATCTGCCTCTTTCAGTTTTTGCTACAGACGAGAGTCATAATTTGATACGCCTGGAACTACTATTTCTTTTCTAGTATTAAGAGTCGAATCTCCCTGTCTCTAGTTCTCATCGTTTGTTACTTTTATCGAAACAGTTTAATATATAATTTTTCATCTATTACATTGGCATTCGTTGTTTTATGTTACATAATGGAATGCTTGTAACGTTACGTCTGATTTTGTCGTGGAAAGAGAAATGATTGGAAATTAGCCAATAAAATATTGTGAAGAGTTAATGGAATAATTGCCCTTCCTAATCCATAGCCTTATTTATTTCTATTGAGAGAAGTCTACTTGTACCAACTCACACCAAATGATTTTTGCTTTTTTTAAAATTTAGACAGTGGATATCAATCATCGTTTAAATTGCGCAATTTATATATTACGACAAGTTAATTTTCGTTAAAGATATAAATTCTTCCATTTTATTTTTGGCAATAAATTTGCTTGTGAATAATTAACGGATTCGAAGTATGAAAATAAAAATGTGAGAACGAGATATATAAGTAAAAAATTTCATACATAAAATCATACTAAACTCATATTTAAAGACTTCGGTAATGCAATATTTGGTCGTGTCAAGAGGGTATTGAACCATCGATTAACATAGTTGATGGTTCGTTTCTTGTATACTTGCACTCGGTGCTGCATAACAGTGGCGTCGCTAGAATGTGTGCTGTTGTTGTTGTTGTTGTTAAGCAACAAGACGGGTAAGGGTGATTAGGTTATGGTCTAGGGCTTAGGGGCGGGAGACCCCAGACCTTGGTAAAAAAACACTTTGGTCGTCTTGTTGTAGTCGAGGGCTCTTCGTTGACGCCCGAAACCATTGGGAGATGGCTCTCGAAGTCGCTGCAAATGGAAATCTCCAGGTCCAAATTCTCGAACGGCTAGAGTGTGTGCTGCCAGGCGCGGCACATGTGTTTGTAACCGCACCCCCAATACAGGTTTATACAGAAGATTCAAATGTGTCGCCCCAATAAAGGTACCTCCTGGAGCGGAATTCTTCCATCACCCCACTAACAACATCTATGCAGAGTTGCAGAGCATTCATTTCCACAAAATTAAAACCCAGGGTATAGTCCACGTATTAGCGAAATGGTATCATCAGAAGGTAAAACTCCGTTTCACGAACTGGAGCTTGTTTGGAAACCTGTTATCAAATTTGGGCAGAGCTTTACGTTTCCACTCCAAGTTATATAGCAATGTTATATCGCCATGTTGATTCGCTAGCTTCTGCACGCATTTTTTTCTCTCCTTGTTTCTCTCTGTGTTTCTTTTCTGTGTATCTTTCTGTTGAAGAGCGTAGGCTCGAAACGTAAAGGACTTGTTTCATTTATATTCCTGAGCGCCATACTAATACAATTGTTTGTTTGTATTTCACCTGCCTTCGTCTTTTGTTTATTTTCATAAAGCTTCCCGTTATATAGCAAAAGCTTTGTTCTCACGAAATACTTTACCTAAAAAACCATATCTCTCTATAATGTGTTTGAAATCGATTATGATCTACCCGTCTGTGTTGCTTTCTCAGCATGTCTTCATAAAAATTGATCCCTCTGGGTACAGATGATCTCCACTTTTTGTGGCTGTTTGCTAGCTCTTTCTCTCTATTTTCCTTCATCGATTTAACACACTTTTAGTGTGGTTTTAGATTGGTCCATTAAGCACAGCTTTGAAGATCTTATGCCTTTTCTTCCATTGGCTAGTTTTCCAAACAACACTTACTTGGTGAATCTAAAGTCATCTATCCATATAACATACCCTAGACACCTGAGACGTATGAATCTAAATATGTGGTTTAATGATGGGACGTCTGCTCCCCGGAGCACTTTGGTGTCAAGAATTTTATGTTGCCATCCGTACTTAGAATCTTCGTCAAACGGAGCATGTGAAGAGGCAAGATACAAAAACCGTAAATGTACAACACTGGTAGATACTTCTGCCTTATCAATTGTTCTACTACGGATAATATCAAAAGCTTTGTCGAGCTCGCATTGGACTTGTCCGTCACGAAAAGAACTGTTCGAGAACAAGTTAGGCGAAGTAGTCAGACGAAAGAAATGGAGTTACTGTTTCTGAAATATAGTCAACCAATGACAAAAAATAGCCCAGAAATAACACCCACCCAGCATAACTACAGAAATGTGCTTCTTCAGGGTTTTTTCCATCATAACTTGCTTAGAAATGCGTATTTCTGTATTTCTTAAAGAAAATTTCCTGAGATATATTTTGGATGGCATACATAACGATTATGAGAAGAAGATTGAAAATTGTATTTTATGTGGACCCTTTCTCTCTAGAATTTGTAAAGTGCAATTATTTTAGTGAAAAAATTTCAGAGATACGTTTGCTAGGGCTGTTTTTCTTTCGTTTTCCAAATTTTCTCAAAATAATTATATTTTACATCCTTCAAAAAGCATGACTGGAAAATTTCTTTCAAAAATAAGTATTTTGTTACAAATCAAGTTATTAAGAAGCGGTAGGTAAGATTTGTTTGGAAAACAAACGTAGTAGGACACGTTTCTTTACAGAAGTATGCCCCATCGACTTCGTTCTCCAAGAAAATCTTGAAATTCTACTTGAATTTCCGTTATGGCTTTTTTTATGTTTTAATATTAAACTATTGTCTTTAGTCAATATACGGTGAAAGCTTATTCTATTTATTAAACTTTCTTGAAATTTTATCAAGAAAATCACAATCCACATTCTCTAAAACCTAGCCGCAAAGGAATTAAATAAAAACCACGCTAGCAAGTCCGTTGCGACGGGGAGAAAGAAACTCCCGACCAGAAGTTCTTTTCCAATCTCTTTACTCTCCTTAGGTTTGTCACGAACCCTAGCGTTCCGAAAGGTGGGACTTATTCCGGTTTTCATGAGATATAAGTGAATGAGATTACAACATTCCACCCCTTGGACAAGACACCGGTCCAAAGCAGAGTATTTCCCAGCTATTGTTGGAACGTAAATACAGCTGAGCGGACACAAGGATTGTAAAATGAAGCGTTTTGCGCATGACCGGAATGTACCACCCGGGCAGAGAGCCGAAACCGCAATCTTATGATCACTAATGTTACACCAAAAGAACTAGGACAAATGCCTTAACTAATCGTAATCTATGCTATCTAAAATTTATTTTTCCTTTTTTACGTTCTGAGTTCAAATTCCGCCGAGGCCAACTTTGCTTTTCATCCTTTCGAGGTCGATAAATTAAGTCCCAGTTGCGTACTGGAGTCGACCCAGTCGACTGGCCCCCTCCCCCCAAATTACGGGCCTTGTGCCTAGAGTAGAAAAGAATATATATATATACTTCCTTTTTATCTTATAGCTTGTTTCATTCATTCGACTACGGCCATGCTGGGGTACCGCCTTGGTAGCTTTAGCCCTATAAATCGACCCTCATACTAATTTTTATAGTCTGGTACTTATTCTTTAGTACATTTTTTTGTCGAACTTCTCGTTACAAGGACAAAAGCAAACCGACATCGTTGTCAAAGAAGGGAGCGAAAACACACTAATACGACCCCCGCCCCCACACACATATGACGAGAATCCACACAGATTCTGCCTACAAAACTAACTCATAAGGTATTGGTCAGCTGGGTGTTACAGTGTAAGGCACCCAATGTGCCGCGCGGTGGGGCTCAACCTAAAGCCATGCGGTTGCTAAGAGAGCTTAACCACACAGTCATATCTGGATAATTTTCATTTAAAAACTATGCATTATTTTAAAAAAGTTATTAGGATACAAAGTCGGAATGGGCACATTTCTGTTGTTATGCCATCTCTCCCATCTTAAACGCCATATCAACGAAGGAGCCGAGTGTCTCTACGCGGTCGCTCGATTTGTTAGATATAGCAACCAAATTTCCCTCCAGTTACCCTCTAATATAATAAAAGAAGATAACATGGTGTGATGTATTATTGGATGTACGAAAATCTGGAGTGGTCACGGGTGGACGTTTTTAATCATAGGTCTGTTCAATCGGAGAGGGTCTTAGAACTAAAGCACAGCTGTAACAACAGCTAGTATGTACGAACACACTAACGAAGAACTATTAGCGCAGCTGAGCGGAGTAGGAGCGCTGAGCCCCGGGTGGCACTTTTAAAGGGGCGGCACTTTTGGGTCTGCTGTCGGCAATATGTGTTTTGTATGGGATCCGGGGGCGGCAAACGGAAGGGCCGCCCGCAAAATTTTTTCCCACGAGAATTCCAGACCTCAGTAATGAACTCATTTGCATCAACCAACCAGAGCTCACGTTGAACTTGTTGTCAAGTTAACAAAGGTTGGTATTCAAAATGGCGACCTCCGATTGCTATGTGAATCTTGTATTGTGTTCTCATTCAGATGCCAATACCATCGATACTAAAGACATATGCTGGTTAGCGGTAAATTTGAATTAACGAAAATTTCTAGTCAGTATGAAGTCAATTGGTGTACAGCCGACTGCAGCATCCAGGAGAAAGATGGTTGGTGGTGTCAGAAACTGCACTGATTCTGGCAGACCGTTGAAGGATTGTTTGAATAGTGTCAAAGGAAAGGTGCCGTTCAGCTCTCAAATTATGCTTAGACACAAAGGCCAACATAACATTCATGAATGTGTTAAAACAATCAATCTCTTGGTAAAACACACTCTACCAAGAAAACTTAACATGAAGAACGGTGTTGTAAGTTGACCGATGGCCAAGTGATACCTGATTTTTGAAGGGGACAAGTAAGTAGATAGATTTGCATCTACCCCATATGTTAGGGCCTCATATGGTAAAGATGTGGATGGAAAAGCGTGAGCAGAGGGTGATGTGCGATCAACCCTCTCCCTTTACTGTTTTACAAAGTAAACAACAACAGAAATAACTACGCAAGGGCAGCCATGGTTGGAACAAGAACAAGTACAACAAGCATTCTTAAAAGAGAAAAGAGGCATGGTCATTCCTTACCCAAGTGATCTCATCTTATCGCTCATCACTTATGCGCTCATAAATTAGTTTTGATAGTTGAGCTCTGATTGGCTGTATGCAAATGGTTTCATAACTGGGGTTCGGAACACTCGTGGGAAAAAAAACTTCACGGGCTGCCCCGGGCGGCACACACTCTAGCTACGCTAGTGTTAATAACAAAACCGCCTTTGAATTCCACCCTAAAATGTTTAACGGATGTTCAACAGACACATTGGAAAATGTAGCTCTCGATATATTATGCCTTAGAAAAAACGGATACATGAATGAAAACAAATGATTATGGCCGGATTTAGCTTTAAAATAGATATAAATGTGCTTAATCGGGGTTTGACTTGGAGTTAAATAACAACAACAATAAGAGTAATAGTAATTTTTTCTACTATTTCTTTGTTTTTCTTTCTTTCTTTCTTTTACTTGTTTCAGACGTTTGACTGCGGCCATGCTGGAGTACCGCCTTTAGTCGAGCAAATCGACCCCCAGGACTTATACTTTGTAAGCCTAGTACTTATTCTATCGGTTTCTTTTGCCAAACCGCTAAGTTACGGGGACTTAGACACGCTAGCATCGGTTGTGAAGCGATGTTGGGGGGGGGGACAAACAAAGACATACAAACTTAATGTGACCTCGTGTGTACCGTTGGCGATTTCTTTCCTTTGTCTTCCCTTCTCTGGATCTTTCCTTCTCCTATGTTTCCGACGAAGAGCTCCGCTCGAAAAGTTAAACCCTCCTTCTTTCCTTCTTTCCTGAGCGTCCAATAATACTATATTTGTTCAACGTCCTCGCGTTGTTGTGCTTTTTGTGTTTTCTTGTTTGGATTAACTTTATGCACACACATACATACATACATACATACATACATACATACATACATACATACATACATACATATATATATATACATATATATATACATATATACGATGGGCTTCTTTCAGTTTCCGTCCACCAAATTCACTCACAAGGCTTTGGTCGGCCCGAGGCAATAACAGAAGACACTTGCCCAAGTTATCAGACAATGGGACTGAACCCGAAACCATGTGGTTGGGAAGCAAGCTACTTACCACACAACCACTGCTACGCCTCAGTGTAACTAATTGAATCGGTTGCAGGCTGGTGATGCATAATACGAATTCGTTCCATGCAGATGTTCACCAGAAACCCGCAAACCGGTTAATGTGCTGGTAATAAACGAGTGCATGCTCAGATATGCTCAGGTGCTAGTGGACCCACCACGGCCATACTTGTAGATTTGGTGTATCAGACTAACCCGATGTTGAACGTGGGGTGCTTCCAGTCACTCCATAGATTTCTCAATTTTGGGGGATCCTTTGTCTACACTCTGATTTAAAATCCGGCTGCAGTTCTTCATTTTCTCCGGGGTCTATAAATTACAGTAACAGTCCAGTATTGGTCTCGATACAATAGACAAATACAATCCCTTCAAAACTGCAGGTCGTGTGCCTACATTACAAATAATACAAAACTGAAAGAATAAGGTAGTGAGCTGGCAGAAACGTTAGTACGCCGGGCGAAATGCGTAGCCGTATTTCGTCTGTCGTTACGTTGTGAGTTCAAATTCCGCCGAGGTCGACTTTGCCTTTCATCCTTTCGGGGTCGATAAATTAAGTACCAGTTACGCACTGGGACCGATGTAATCGACTTAATCCATGTGTCTGTCCTTGTTTGTCCCCTCTATGTTTAGCCCCTTGTGGGTAATAAAGAAATAGATATTTAGTCCGTCTTAACGTTCTGAGTTCAAATTCCGTCAACAGCGACTTTCACTTTCATCGCTTCGGAGTCGAGGAAATGAGACCAGTTGAACACTGGGATTGATGTAATCGACTTACCCCTACCCCGAAATTGCTAGCCTTGCGCTAAAACTTAAAGCCAATATTCAAGGTAACGAGCTAGCAGAATTGTTAGAGAGTCAGGAAATTTTCTTGAAGTATTTCTTTCGGGGGTTTACATTCTGAGTTCAAATCCTGCCAAAGCTTATGATGCCTTTCATCCTTCCGAGATCGGTGGAATTGAGTACTCGTCAAGAACTGAGGCTGGTGGTGATGATTAACCCCCTACTTTCAAAATTTCTGCTCTTGCACCGAAATCATTATTATTATTATTATTGACTCAAGTTAGGTGAAAACGTAAATCTTAACCAAATGAAAGTCCCTTCCTTTGCTGTTCTGGTCACTAAGGTTTATAACTGCCTGTAATGTCTACCATCGATGCACAAGGGTAGACAAGCAAAGGATTAGGTTTTTTTTTTGTTTCAAATTTTCACAAAACTTCACGTCAAAACGAGTATTAAGCAAACAACATGGCGCGTCACACACACACACACACACACACACACAAACTCACAACAAGGCAGAAGTGACCCCAAAACTAACAAATCACTTTATAGTAACAAAATACACCACAGAATAACCACCTATAAAAATTGGAAAATAATGAACATTTAAAACAGTATTTGATCGAAAAAGAAATTATATTTTCTTGCTGTCTTTCATTAAATTCTGGAACTAAAAACAGTTTGATTTTACACAATTCTTCCAGCCTTATCCTTTTTTTTCTTCTTGGAACATTTTCCGGTCTAAAAATTCTGTATGAGTTGCGACAGAGGTAAATCTACCTTCTTTCATACAAGTACTGTATCGTTTGCCTAAAATATTTGTATTTTCACGAACACCGTCCTTGTTACAACCTTTATTCAAAATAATTTTAAAATTGAAAGATAATATTTATATCCCCACTTAAGCGTAGATTGTTTTGTTAGAACAAAATTGTTTGGATTCCATCGTCTTGTGATGAGTTGGAGCAAATGAAAACTGCAAAAAATTTCCAAATCATCTGAAAGATTGCGAAGAACCGCACAAAAAAGTAAAAGAACCTCCGTAAAACGAAAGAAAACCCAACAAAAAGTAAGGTAAAAAGGTACAAAGATGTGTCCGTATCAGGGCAAAAAATCGTGTTATACAAGCGAGCTGTATATCAACTCAGAGATAACAACGAAATAAAGGGTGAGCAGGGGCACCTTGTACAAAATCACAATTGTTTTTCTTCACAGTTTGATAGAGATAAGACAAAGACGGGGATAAATTATAATCCACCGCCCTTGGAAGATCAAAGCAAAGACTTTATTGCATCGATAAAATAAGTTCTGGTGCAGCATTATGGTGCGTAGACCTGATCGAATATAGTCGTCCATAAAATGCGTGCATGGTAGTGTGTATAAGTTAGAAATCCTCGTAACAAACATTAAATTGTAGTCAAATTTACGTTAATAAAAAAAAATACGATATACTTCTATTAAGAGCAGATAATATATTTCTTCACGCTCTGTTAGTACCAGTTAATAGTATTGTCTGATTCTAAGAGAAATAAAACGAAAGCATATCCCACAAGGCTCCACGATATATTCTTTCATCTGTTCAGACGTGATCAAATCAATAGATACACGCATACACACACACACACACACACACACATATATATATATATATATAAATATATATATGTACACACACACACACATATATATATATAGCTAAATATTCCTAATTTTGGTACATACATACTTACATACATATATATATGTGTACATCTATAGGTACATATATATATCTATATAATATAAACATATATATATGCACATACACGTACACATATATACATATATGGGCATATGTATGTGTGTGTGGTATATATATATATATATATATATATATATATATATATATATATGCACGCAGATATACGTAGATAATTGCATATCTTTGCGTATACATGAGTGCATAAATATATATGTGTACACGCGTATATACATGTAAAGTATCTCACTCTCGCTATATATATATATATGTATGTGTGTGTGTGTGTGTGTGTGTGTCTGTATATATATATATATATATATATATATATATATATATGTATATATATATATATGTATATATCTATATATGTATATATATATATGTATATGTGTGTATATATGTGTGTGTGTGTGTGTGTATGGCCGCATACGTACGCACACCCATACATACACAGAGGTAGACAGACTGATAGATGTATGCTTTGTGCATAAGAAAGGAATATTGAATCCTTTTGTGTAGATACAATTCTTTATCATGGTTATTAATATTTTTGTTTTTGAGGCGGCGTGCTGGCAGAATCGTTAGCACGCCAGGCAAAATGCTTAGTGGCATTTCACCTGTCTTTACGTTCTGAGTTCAAATTCCGCCGAGGTTCGACTTTGCCTTTCATCCTTTCGGGTTTGATGAAATAGTACCCATTGAAAACTGGGGTCGATGTAATGCCGTGTCGAAACATTCTGTTCAGGCGGATGATATAATAAGAGTTAAACTTACATGTTTAACTAAACGCCGGGTGAAATGCGATAAATTAAGTACCAGCTGGGTACTGGGGTCGATTTAATCGACTGGCTCCTCCCACCAAATTTCTGGCCTTGTGCCTAGAGACAAAAAGACTATCATGCTCCTTCTAATCAAACTTCACTTTGTATGTAGAAACCTTACATTCACATTTCCACTGAGTAGACTTTAAAAAAACCCCAGCAAAAACAGTTGATGTTTTGTCTTGTATTAGTGTCATTAACATAATCTTGAAGAAACAATAACTGCTGGATTTTTGAAGCTATCTCTACAGGTATTGTACGGAGATTAAAGCCAACATTAGCTTGTTACGGCGCCACGAACCAGTGCTGGCTCTAATTTCGGATTTTTTCACTTTGACCGGCAGATTTAAAAAATAATTTCTTTGTAACTAAACACTCTTAAGCGAAATATACACCGCCGGAAGTTCTTGTTGAACTTGTTGACAAACAACAGCAGTAATTGTATTCACCTCAATAGAAGTCATTGATTGGTTAAAATTGCCGAAATACAAGAAATTTAACAACAAATAGCTTACAAACTACAGAATTTTCTCAAGAACGCCAAGAGAAAAAGATGTTTTATGTGACACATTCTACCAGTATACGAAGTTTAAAAGTGTTTAGTTACAAAGATATTATTTTTTAAATCTGCCGGTCAAAGTGAAAAGATCCCTGATTTCTATCGAGTACCTGTAGAGATAACTTTAAAAAGTGAATTAATAGCATTGCTAACACAGGTGAGACACTATATTGATTTGTGAACCTTTAACATACTTGGTAGTATGTTATGATTGCATAACAATATACGGTGTACCCAACAGCAATTAAAATCACTGGTTTAACAATCTAAATATTTGTACAATCCTTCGAGGGCGGCGAGTTGGCAGAACCGTTTGCACGCCGGGCGAAATGCGTAGCCGTATTTCGTCTGCCGTTACGTTCTGAGTTCAAATTCCGCCGAGGTCGACTTTGCCTTTTATCCTTTCAGAGTCGATAAATTAAGTACCAGTTACGCACAGGAGTCGATGTAATCGACTTAATCCCTTTGTCTGTCCTTGTTTGTCCTCTCTGTGTTTAACCCCTTGTGGGTAGTAAAGAATTAGGTATTTCGTCTGCCGTTACGTTCTGAGTTCAAATTCCGCCGAGGTCGACTTTGCCTTTTATCATTTCGGGGTCGATAAATTAAGTACCAGTTACGCACTGGAATCGATGTAATCGACTTAATACCTATGTCTGTCCTTGTTTGTCACCTCTATGTTTAGCCCCTTGTGGGTAATAAAAATAAACAAAAACAATCCTTCGTGTATAAATAAAACTATATTATAGAACAGCATAAGGCGGCGAGCTGGCGAGCTGTCTTTGTTTGTCCCCTCTATGTTTAGCCCCTTGTGGGTAGTAAAGAATTAGGTATTTCGTCTGCCGTTACGTTCTGAGTTCAAACTCCGCTGAGGTCGACTTTGCCTCTCATCCTTTCGGGGTCGATAAATTAAGTACCAGTTACACACTGGAGTCGATGTAATCGACTTAATCCGTTTGTCTGTCTTTGTTTGTCCCCTCTATGTTTAGCCCCTTGTGGGTAGTAAAGAATTAGGTATTTCGTCTGCCGTTACGTTCTGAGTTCAAACTCCGCCGAGGTCGACTTTGCCTTTCATCCTTTCGTGGTCGATAAATTAAGTACCAGTTACGCACTGGAGTTCATGTAATCGACGTAATCCCTTTGTCTGTCTTTGTTTGTCCCCTCTATGTTTAGCCCCTTGTGGGTAATAAAAAAAATTAAAAAAAACAATCCTTCGTGTATAAATAAAACTATATTATAGAACAGCATAAACTCATCCTCTCTGTCTCTCTGTCTCTCTGTCTCTCTCTCTCTCTCTCTCACACACTCATACACATACGTGAGCGCGTGCATGCACACATCTAAACCACGTGTTTTGTTTCTTATGGTTGTCTATCGAATTAGCTGACGGCCAATTTCTCCTCGGGGATTCTTTGATGACTGTCCTTGACTCAATGACTCAATCCTTGATTTGCAATTTCGGTTGTTGCAGACATGACATGTGAATATTTGGTTTGGAGAGGTTGTCCATTAAATTTGCGTGCGCCTATCTTCTTGCTTCCGAAAGATAGGGCTGAGGGTATCCCTCTTTTTCATGTCTTAACTTCCCTGCTAGCAGGCAGTGACACGTACGCGTAAGCATGCACACACAACACACACACACACACACACACACAATACACACACTCACACCAAATACACACACACACACACACACACACACACAGAGGCAGACATAATGCTGAAACACTGTATCACAAAGCTGTACAATGTATCAGAGCAGTATAATAATTGACATTTGCGCGTAGTTGTAGTAGTAGTAGTGGTAGTAGTAGTAGCTGTAGTAGTAGTAGTAGTAGTAGTAGTAACAGCAGCAGCAGCAGTAGTAGTAGTATCTGTAGTAGTAGTAGTGGTAGTAGTAGTAGTAGTGGTAGTAGTAGTAGTAGTAGTAGTAGTAGTAGTGGTAGTAGTAGTAGCTGCAGTAGTAGTAGTAGCTGTAGTATTAGTAGTAGTAGTAGTAGTAGTAGTAGTAGTAGCAGCTGTAATAGTAGTAGTAGGTGTAGTAGCTGTAGTAGTAGTGGTAGTAGTAGTAGCTGTAGTAGTAGTAGTAGCTGTAGTATTAGTAGTAGTAGTAGTATTAGTAGTAGTAGTAGTAGTAGTAGTAGTAGTAGTAGCTGTAGTATTAGTAGTAGTAGTAGTAGTAGTAGTAGTAGTAGTAGTAGTAGCTGTAATAGTAGTAGTAGGTGTAGTAGCTGTAGTAGTAGTGGTAGTAGTAGTAGTAGTAGTAGTAGTAGCTGTAATAGTAGTAGTAGGTGTAGTAGCTGTAGTAGTAGTGGTAGTAGTAGTAGTAGTATAGTAGTAGTAGTAGTAGTAGTAGTAGCAGCAGCAGCAGCATAGTCCCCGAGTCGACTTTGATTGAACAGGCTTATGATTAAAGCCGTTGCAACAGTGAACCTTCCCTTTCATTTTTCAGACAAATTATCTTTAGGATTATAACATCAAATGTATTCCGTTTCTTTTTCAAAGATAACAGCGTGTAGTTTTCAGAGAGATTTGGTTGTTAATTCGACAGGATGAGCTAATGAAGATCAGCATAGTTTAAACATGGCAATGTTTACTTAGGCTCAAACTAGTCCTGATTGAAGCGATCTATTATGAAATGAATTTCATTCGAGACTGCCTTACCTTACATTTTAGACTTGTCCTTTCATGGACTATGTTAGGATTTTTCCGTTTGACCGGCAGTTTTTTAAAAATAATTTCCACGTAACTAAACACTTTAAAACTTCGTATACTGGTAGAATGTGTTTATAAAACATCTTTTTCTCTTGGCTTTATTGAGAAAATTCTATAGTTTGTAAGATATTTGTTTGTTTTTTTTTCTTCAATTTCTGCAATTTCAACTAATCAATGATGTCTATTGAGGTAAAAAAAAACATTCTGTGCCGTATGAATATGTCCCTTGTTTAAGAAACAGATTGGGTTTATTTACATTTCTGAAGAAAAAAAGATACCCTTCCCCTCACCCCTAACCCTAACCCTAAAACAGATTGAAATGCAAAATATCGATATAGGGTCATAATTATGGGTGACAATTTCATATGACACCGCTAGAAAAACTGCCGTTCAAACCAAAAAGATCCCTATGTTATCCAATGTGTCCTTTTTTTTAAGATATAATAGATATGGCTTTTTAGAAGAGTGGTTGGTAGATCTGTAGCGGCAAAAACAGCCAGCGCCATATTGGATGAAATCTCGCGGCAGTCATTGACATCTCTGTGACTGGAGCGAGACCTCACCTACATCAATTTGCCATGCGCATGATCACAACGAGGCTCGCGATGGAGAAAACTATATAAACGGGAAACTGATTCAGACCAGCCTCTTTTGGCGCCATTACACAGCAGCATTGGCTGAACAGCAACATTGACAGAGCTTTCTGCCTGTCTATCTCCAGAGGCAATGCGCCCGCACTATTCGGAGCTTAAGATGGTAGCTGAGAGCAGCACACTTCACCTTTCCTGTAAATAAACCAGTTGTAAATAGCAGATGTACTTGAAGTCTTTTGGATTTTTTCAGTTTGAACGGCAGTTTTTTCCTAGCGGTGTCATATGAAATTGTCACCCATAATTATGACCCTAGTATCAATCTATTGCATTTCAATCTGTTTTACGGTTAGGGTTAGTTAGGGTTAGGGTTAGGATTGGAGAGAAGGGTATCTTTTTTTTTTTCAGAAATGTAAATAAACCCAATCTGTTTCTTAAACGAGGGACATATTCATACAGCACAGAATGTTTATTACCTCAATGGACGTCATTGACTGGTTGAAATTGCAGAAATTGAAGAAAAAACAACAACAAATATCTGACAAGCTATAGAATTTTCTCAATAAAGCCAAGAGAAAAAGATGTTTTATAAACACATTCTACCAGTATACGAAGCTTAAAGTGTTTAGTTACGTGGAAATTATTTTTAAAAACTGCCGTTCAAACCGAAAAGATCCAGCAGATATACTTGAAGCCTTTTCTCTTTGCCTGCTGAAAGCCTGAACTACATAAAGAACAAGAAGAATGATGGAAGGAGACGATATCCTTCCAGTATCGTAAACCTTGCCTTCCATTAGTAAAGATCTAGTAATTCAATTGACTACATACAGCTATCATTGGCTGATATCAATTTGCTTTTTAAGTGGTGGCTCGCTGTTTTTCTCTACAGCACTCGTTCTTACATTTTTCTAGCTGAGCATCACGCTTCAACAAGGTGTTTTTAAAAAAGTCCCCTCCTCATTGTTTGTAAAAGAAATGAAAGAAAATAAATAGTAGATTACTTTTATATTTTACTTGTTTCAATCATTAGACTGCGGCCATTCTGGGGCACCTCCTTGAAAAATGTTTAATCGAATGAATCGCACCCTGTACTCATTCTTTTAAAACCTGGTTCGCTGAT
>NC_042999.1:16474841-16527341 GCF_006345805.1 Octopus sinensis
ATAATCATCATCATCATCATCATCATCATCATCATCATCATCTCATCATCATCATCATCATCATAATCTTCATCATCATCTTCATCATCATCATCGTCATCATCATAATCGTCATCATCATCATCATCATCATCATCATAGCCATCCCTACCATCATCTCAACACTACCACCACAAACACTACCATCATCATTTTAATAGTCTCCCGTCCTCTTCCTCCTCATCATCATCGTCGTCATCGTCATTATCATAATCATCACCATTATGGTCGTCATCATCATCATCATCATCATTACCATGATCGTCATCATCTTCTTCATTGTCATCGTGGTCGTCGTCGTCACCGTCGTTCTCCTCCTCCTCCTCCTCATCATCATCATCATTATGATACTTTTAGTTTTAATTCCTTCTTCCTCCACTTCTTTATTACCACTATTATCACCACCACCACCACCACCACCACCACTACCAGCACTAGCAGTACCATCACTACCGTCTTAATCGTCATCATCATCATCATCCTCACCACCACCACCACCACCACTACCACCACCACCTAAGCACCTCCTCCGCCACCGTCAACATCACCATCGTGGTTGCCCGGCAGTAATTTCGTTACTATTGCTTCTGTATAGACATATTTATAAACATCCGTAATCAGTGGAAAGCATATTAAAAGAAATGTTTTTTGCTTTTTTTTTTTGCAAAATCATGGACACATCTTTCTTTTTCTCGTTCTCTTTTATAGGTTTTCCTTTCAAAGATAATCACACACATACACACACACACAAACGTATTCTACTCATATTGACTCTACTCTTTCATACTCTTTCATTCAATTCACTTAGTCATCAATTCACAGACAAAGAAATACGTACAAACACATTCATACATGCAAGCACTTATATAATCACACACTCAACACGCAACACTCACAGGCAATCACATATATACAGTCATACAGATACCCACAAATGCGCTCACCAAATCATACACATTCACACATACACAAACACAAAAGTTTATTTAAGCTAATTTTTGAATATAGCTGCAATAATAAATTCTCATACATCGAGTTAAATTTTAAGATTAATTAATATGGTTTCTCGAGTGCCACGAAGTATTTAATTTTTCAAAAGTTTTATTTATTCAATTTGTAACGGCACCGAAGACTTCGTTTTATATCTTATTAGCAAGGATTTTAATTATTGGCTTAAAGTCAGAGAGGAAAAAAAAATAAAGATTAGATAGTTTTTTTAGATAATTTTTTTTTGTAAATTTTTGGTAAAATAGGCTGTTGTATTTACAGCGCCGTTACTATTGTTATTGACGTTTTTTTTTATTATACATTGACAAATATACATACACATGCATACACACACATACATACACACATACATGATACACACAGAGACACACACATGCATATATATGTGTATACATATATGTATACATATATATATATATAGACACATGCACACGCACATGTATATATAAGTATATGCATGCACATTGTACGTACATATATGCATACATGTATATATGTATGTATGCATGTATATATATTATATATATATATATATATATATATATATACACACATACTAAGCAATAAGGGTTTAGCAACGAGTTGCCTTACCACATACCGAATTTAGAAATAGCAGTCAAAGGGTTATAGCTATTTCTTCTACTAAAAAGGGAGATCTCAGTAAAAACAGCATTTGGAAGGCAGACACAAACAGGTAAGAGAGAATGAATTGACTGCAATCTATCATACATTTTTTTAGTTATCCACGGACGTACGTTTCGAAATCAAGTTTTAAGGAAAGCATAAGAACTAAATATTAAATATTAAATAATTCTATCTTACCGAAACTTCCTTTCTCTTCAGCGTAGAATACTATAATCATAAATGATTATATATTGAATTTTGAGATACCAGAAGGCACCAACTCAACTCAGTATCAGAGCGAGCTAGAATCCGCAACTGGTATCACCGAATTCAATTTGTGAATGAAACGATTGTGTCAACAGCCCCTTCCCACCCGCGTGTAGCCAAAACAAGATGCTGTGGTCATCTACTGAGATAAAATATGGTTATCCGTAATAATGAAGGGTGAAATTAATTAATTTGGAAAAATTATCAATTACACCAAGTAGTCTTCGGCATGTAAAAGCCTCATTCGAGGAAAATTTAAGTAATACTATAGTATTACTTAAATTTTCCTCGAATGAGGCTTTTACATGCCGAAGACTACTTGGTGTAATTGATAATTTTTCCAAATTAATTAATTTCACCCTTCATTATACACACACATATTATATATATATATGTATATATGTATATATATGTATATATATATATATATAAATATACATATATATATATATATGTATATATATATATATATATATAATACATATATATATATATATATTTATGTGTGTGTGGGTGGGCAGGTATTTTTAAGGAAGAACAGAAAACAAAAAGGAAGGCAGTATTGGTTTTATATTAAATCGCATTAAGATACTGGTATTTAATTGACTCACTTTGTCTTTACGTGTTTACTTCATTTGCTAAGAAAAGCAGCCAAATGTCTTCATCAAATCAAAGCCTACACTTTCAGAGAAATTTAGAATTTAAAAAAAAAATATCTCTCATTGCTTGGCACTTTCTGCCATGGTCTCAGTCCGCCCATTGCTTTGCGAGTGAATTAGGTGGACGGAACTATGAATATATAATATATGTATATATATATATATATATATATATATAATATATATAATATATATATATATATATATATCTATATCTAATATATATATATATACGATAACGTATATATATATGTATATTATTGTATATAAGCCAAGTGGCTTTATACTGCGTGTTTTAGCTTTGTTACTATAGCAATTTCGGGGATGGGGAGGGGGTAGACGATTACATGATTCCAGTGTTTAACTGGTACTTACTTTATCGACCCGAAAGGATGAAAGTTATTTTATCCGTCATGCTAACAACTCTGCCAGCTCGTCGCTATATTAATATTGATAATAAAGATGTCCAATACTATATAATAATAAATGCGCCCTTTTATAGCCTAGCCAGGCTCATGTTTCCCAGTTTCTATGGCGTATGTGTTCCCCAGCTGGACGGGACGCCAGTCTATCGCAGCGTTACTCATTTTTGCCAGCTGAGTGGACTGGAGCAACGTGAAATGAAATGTTTTACTTAAGAACACAACGCGTCGCCCGGTTCAGGAATCGAAACCACAATTTTACGATCATGATGCTGTCATCCTAACCACTAAGCCACAAATTTCTTTTCTTTTACAATCTCTGTCTTTTGCCATAAATGTATCCAGACATATGGACATCTACATACAAATTTACATATGCCCTTACTCACTCATTCACACAGAAAGACGCTATATATATACATACATACATCTACGTATATGTCTATATGTATATGTATGTTTGAGTGTAGGAATTTATGTATATATACACATGCGTATATAGCTAATTTATGGATACACATTTACAAACATGTACGCAGATATAATCATATATGTATAAGTCAGCTATATATAAGTGTATATATTGCAATTAATACCTATTAATTCATTTATAATTACATACTACCTTAAATGTATACGAAGACAAATTGTTTAAGTGATAGCCTTCCTCTAAAGGACTTTGGCTTGTTTAAGTATCTTATAGAGCCACTTACAGTAATAAATCTAAATAATGGAAAATAAATGTTAATTAAGTTTCTGTGTCGTAGAAGTTGTTTGAATAAATTAATTCAAAATACGTTAATTTGACTAACGCTGTCATCTTTAGCTGATGGATTGAGGTTCGTTGCTTTCTGTATCTCCGGAGAACTAAGTGTAGAATTAATGTATGCACCGGTATAGATGGGCTGGACACGTCGCCCGGCTCACCGATAATCGGTGGACACACGCAAACCTCGAGTGGTACCCGCGTGAGCGTAAAAGACCACCTAGAAGACCTCCACGACGGTGGAGTGACGATTTCAAGAGGACGATTGGGATCACGTGGATGAGAAAGGCGCGATCCAGAGAGGAGTGGACAGCGTGCTGTGAACAGCGGTGTCAAATGGACGCCTGACGGACTGGTCGGTCAAAGTGAAAGTGAAGTGATATATATATACCCCACAACTCAACTTTTATATATATATATATATATATTGATAAAAACGGTGAGATAACAAAGGAAAGAAAGAGACCTCGATATGTGAATAGAGGAATTTATCTGTAAAATAATATGTGACATTTATTCGGTAGCCAAGATAAAACTCCGAGTTTCGGATGCCGAGGTGGAAATTCTCGCCGCCATCTCTTCAGTTATCCGGCCATCGGAACAACGGTAGGAAAAATGACCGTTATACAAAGGGAAATTATTATGTTATTGACCGCAATTTAGACAAAAGAGTTATTCGAATGACCGCTAAGTTCATAGTATTCGCGTAAGCGCGTCTGTTCATACCTACACATGTGTGCCTGCCACTTGTCTTCTAGGACTCAACCACAAGGCAGCAAGACATTGATCAATAAATATTAGGATGCAAAACACACACACACACATATACGCACACACACACACACATACACACACATATACGCACACATACACACACACACACACAATCACACCGCCGTTCTTTTTTGGTATAGTTGTTAAGTTTCATATTACATATATATATAAATGAAACTGTCATAGTTTTCAAATATAATGGTATAGTCTTAAAAATAGAAATATTATTTCTAAATCTCTCTAAAGATTATGACAGCAGTACTGGGTATTAGTTTTTATCGCCAAGCGAACATGGCAGTCCAGAAAAATAGGACGAATGCTGCCGTTGATTAGCTCCAAGAGGCCATCGCCTCTAGCTATGTGACACACAAACCTGTGTTAAGTAAAATCTTCGAACAGCGGAGGTCATCAGCTTCTCCTCGCTGATTTGGCATCCACAGACTAGTTTCGAGGTATTTAACCCTTATCAATGTGGATTAGTTTCCATGTAATTTTCTCGCCGACGTTCCTTTGTTTCCATCCACAGTCAGTCTGAAGCTTCTCCTTTCTGCTACCCCCGGTACCAAACTTGCGTCTTCATCAGCCCAAAGTATATTTATACAAGTTCATGGTCAACCGGATCAGCTGCTTCAGTTGTACTTCTTTGAACCTAAAATACCGCATGACATGCGAAATCCTCATTGGGTTGTATATAGGTGAGACAGGTCTCTATTTCGGTGACCATCACCAGAGTCATCGCCTTCATGTACTCAAAATCGCCCAGAGTGTTCTCAAATCTTATATATTTGTATCATATTGCTTAAGATAATTTGTGACTAGGAATGGTATACATTTTCTATATAATCGGATCTTCATTTACAGGGTTTTATTTCATTTAAGTAATATGGTTTGTATGTGGCTTGTTTATTGTAACTCACCCATTTCTGTACTATTCTATAATTGGTTCTACTTAATTATCCAAATATCCATTAAGAATTAGCATTTGTTTAATTTTATTAACTTCTTATGGTAGTGCTTCATCTGTTAAGGAAAATCAAATCACTCATCAGAATTAAGATTTTACAAGTAATGTTTTATATTTATATGGGAATTCACTATGTTCACTTATCTAAAAGCCATTAATTGTATACTTTGTCTAAACGCAAGTAATATATTTATTATTTATTAATTATTTATTATATCTGTATTTACGCCTAAAAATGGAGGTTAATGAGTCGCCTTAAGCGATTTGGGATATTAAAGTGCGGGATAGATTTATTTTCCCAGCCATACCCTCATACTGTCAACTACTTTCTAATATGTCTGTCAGAATGAATATTTGTCGAGGCACCAGGTGGGAATTGTAATATTGTATTCTTTTATGACCAGATTTTCGAAGCTGGTCATGTAGAATACTGCAAATGTGAGACGACGCAGATAACCCATAGCCACAGCGTTGTTCTCATTGCATTCAATGCCCTGTAGATAGTCATGCAGAGCTGTATTTACTTCTTCATAAAGTTTGATGTGTGGGAGGATGGCTCAATGCTGGAGTTTGTAAACATTTTCCCGTATTATATCAGTTGCATACCCCAGAGAAACGTTAGTGAAAAGCTGTTCTGCGACAATGGCACTCCTCTGCAAAACAATTACTATGAAAAGAAATTCTTAAAATAAAACAAACGCCAGTCAATAATTGCTACACAAATTATTTATTTAGGTGTTTGTCTCTTTTGTACACAATCCCTATGAATGCATTGATCCATATTCTATATTTCCTGTGCCCATTGTTTAATATTTGGGTTGGTAGAATCGATAAAGCACCGAAAAAAAAAAAACGATTTGCCGTATTCGTTTCGGCTCTTTACATTCTGAGGTCAAATCTCAGTGAGCTTAGCTTTGTCTTTCATCCATCCAGGTTCGATATGATAAAGACTAAATAAAGGGGATATTTTCAATTTGACCGGCAGATTTAAAAAATAATTTTTTGTAACTAAACACTTTTAAAATTCGTATGCTGGTAGAATGTGTCACATAAAACATCTTTTTCTCTTGGCGTTCTTGAGAAAATTCTGTAGTTTGTAAGCTATTTGTTGTTAAATTTCTCGTATTTAAAAGCAAACGAAAATACTAAACAAAATAACAATTAACAAACAAAATAAACCGAAGGGCTCTCATAAATAACAGTGACAAACGAAATATACACAGCCGGAAGTTGTTGTTGACAAACAACAGCAGTAATTGTATTCACCTCAATAGACGTCATTGATTGGTTGAAATTGCCGAAATACGAGAAATTTAACAACAAATGGCTTACAAACTACAGAATTTTCTCAAGAACGCCAAGAGGAAAAAGATGTTTTATGTGACACATTCTACCAGTATACGAAGTTTAAAAGTGTTTAGTTACAAACAAATTATTTTTTAAATCTGCCGGTCAAAGTGAAAAGATCCAATAAAGGACTGGGATCGATGTCATCGACTAAACACCTCTCAAGATTTCCGGCCTTGGACCTTATATTAAATTATGTTTCTAACGGTGAAGTGGTAGGAAAATATGGAGGAACAAGCAGCATAAACGTTTGGCAAAAACTAGGGGAATTTAGTTCATGCTTTTGAAAAGACTAATAAAAAACAAGAGCTAAAGAAGACGGCCAGCAGTGTAAATCATTTACTAATTGCTAATTGCTTCGGGGGGTTTGCATTATTAGTATTATTTTCTAATTGCTTGCTGTTTATGTATTGTTGATTTTGAGAAATATCGCTCTGACAATTTGTGTAATTCAGCTCATATAACGTAGAGTGAATTTTCTTTCTCTACTGGAGGACGGAAGAATCGCTATTTGTGTATTTACAACACTAATTAACTTTTAAGCTTAATCATTAATTAAAGAATGTTATCTTTTTAAAGACTTAGGAATTTCGTGTTTGTATAGCTTGTTCTTATCATCTTTGAGTATTACGATTTTGTTGTTGATGTTCATATCATGCAAAGCTTGTTTAAGTTACAGGTTAAGTACTGTTTTTTTTTTATGGCAGTTGCGTATGCATCTATGCTTATTGCTTTCATTCCAGAGTATTTGGATCTCTGTAACTACTTGGATTTAGCTAGAGGTCTATTAGAGTAGTTTGCATTCTGATTTCTTATGGTTTTAGCAAAATATCTCCAGAAAAAAAAAACCTACAGATAAACTTGTAACATAAATACTTATATACTTTATCAAGGTATTACTGTGTAGTTAAGGACGTAGTTTTAAGACTGTTCGGTTGTGGGTTATAGCTTCGCATTTGAGTACAATTTCGTAAATGGAAACTCTGCGGAAGCTGATCGTCAGCCATGTATATATGTGTGTGTGTGTATTTGTTTGCGTATGTGTGTGTGTGTGCGTGCGTGTGTGCTTGGGGGTAATGCCGAGTGCACGAGGATTTCATTTCCCAGTCTCATTCACGCTTCTCTTTCTGTCATCACTTCTACACATATACTCGAAAAGGTCTGCTTCTTTATTTACACGTTCTGTTTTCCTTAATACCGACACCAATATATATATATATATAGTCAATGTAAATATATATATATGTATACATATATATATATATATTATAAAATCCGTTCTGTCTGTTTGTGTGTGTGTCTTCTAGGATCTCGGGCATCCTCCATCCGATTGAGCTCAAATTTGATATGTAGATACCGACGGTAACAGGGCGTGTTTAAGTCTTGAAAAATTTACAAAAATCGATTCCAGGTGAGAATGCGATCGATAAACCATTATTTGGAAAAGAAAAAAGTCTATCTTTATTTCTTCTTTTGCTGGTGTCTTAAATTTAGGTTAAATCAGTGTTTCTCAAAGGGGAGGCCTATGGGGCGGTCGGACAAGCTGTTTTGAGAAAATTTGGTTTAAATGTTTGACAACTCAGCACTGTCCATTGGATGGGGAGCGTTTTGCTCGTATGTATATATATAAAACGTTAAAACAGTTTTTCGAACGATACCTCCTCTCAGTTATGGATAATTTCTTGTCACCCTGATCCTCACGCATGGAACCAGTAACTGTCCCTTTGTAAACTTGTAACGGGCGACTCTACTGTTCCCGGGAAGCAATACTTCAGGGACTTAAAAAAATATGGTAAAAACAATAAACATATAAACAGAAGCAGAACTCAAAATCCGAACCAAAAACTGAAATTTCTCTGCGTGATAGAGGAAAAACAAAACAAACTAAAGACAAAATATGACAAAATCGTTATATCATCGAAACATGATAAGAGGAGGTTATTTTTACTGTGGAAATATAACGACAATTAAAAATTTCAATGATAACAGAAACTGTATGAGAAATAACGAAAGCTAACACACATTAATTCTAGTCTACACTAGGTACAAAGCCAGAAATTTTGGGTGAGGGAGCCAGCCGATTAGCTCGACCCCAGTATGCAACTGGTATTTAATTTATCAACCCCGAAAGGATAAAAGGCAAAGTCGACCTCGGCGGAATTTGAACTCAGAACGTGAAGACAGAGGAAATACCTATTTCTTTACTACCCACAAGGGGCTAAACACAGAATTTGAACTCAGAATGTAACGGCATACGAAACACTGCTAAGCATTTCGCCCAGCGTGCTAACGTTCCTGCCAGCTCGTCGCCACGTTTTGAGTTCAAATTCTGCTGTGGTCGACTTTGCTTTTCATCCTTTCGAAGTCGATTAAATAAGTACCAGTTACGTACTGGAGTCGATGTAATCGACTAACCACTTTCCCTAAAATTTTCAAGGTCTTGTGCCTAGAGTAGGAATAGTAATTAAAAAGAGAATTATTAACAAATTAATTACGGAAGTTGTGGCACAATAAAGGAACTTTATTAAATTGGTTTCAATTTCTGGCACAGGGCCAGCAACTCCAGAGAAGTGGGTAGGTCGATTAAATCGACCCCAGTGCTCACTTGATACCTACTTTATCGATCTCGAAAGAGTGAACGGTAAAGTCTGTCCCCGGCAAAATTTGAACTCAGAACATAAAGCCGAACTAAATGCTGCTAAGCACTTTCCCTGGCGTGCTAACGATCCTGCCAGTTTGCAATATGAAAGGACTCTGTTATATGAAGGAGAATTTAAAGTAAATGATATATATTATATGTATATATATGAAACTGACTTATTGGAAGTCCACCTGAAGATTGTCGATCAAGACAAGAAACGATTGTAGTGGCGGTTTTTTTTACTATTTATTAAAATTTTATGTTTTGATTAAGTCTTTCCTTGTTTGTTTTGCAAAATAGTGGTTTTGTCTCTAATAATATTTTATAATATTTTACTATAAAATTGGATTTAATCCTAAATCTGATTTTTTCCCTGTAAATTTGGATTTATTCCCTAATATTTATTATTTATATATATATATATATATATATATATATATATATATATAATATATATATATATATATAGAGAGAGAGAGAGAGAGAGAGAGAGTTAGAGGCAATGATTAAACCTCTGAGCGAGAAGTAAACAGTAGCAGTACGGAATCGTAAAATATAGTTTCTAATGAAATGTGGCGGTCCCATAGAGAACGATGCTACTGTTGTTTTTAGCCCCAGGAGGACAATTCCTCCAGCTGTCTAACAACAAACTATCTGTGCCTGATTAGTATTTGCGAGGGGAAATCATTGTTCTCATCTCTAGTCTTAAGTGATGCACACAGACCCGTGTTTCTGGGTAGTAACCCCTCAGCAATATGTGATAATTATGAGTGATCAAAACTCATTCCACACGCAAAATACTATATGTATTTCACAGGGACAAACTGTCGCTGGTCTCGAAAAAGTAGAAATAAGCAAATTAAATCTCTGATCGAGAAGTAAACTGTAGCAGTACGGAATCGTAAAATATAATTGTCAACTAAATGTGGCGGTCCCATGGAGGATGATGCTACTATTGTGTTTAGCCACAGGAGGACATCTCCTCCAGCTGGCTAACAACACACTGTGTCCGATTAAAAACAATGCATGGAATAATGAAAGTTTTCAAGAAGTAGAAAGGTATCCCGGCAAATAAATAAAAACAAAAGCCTGCCAAATGGTTACAGATATAACCAAAGAATTTCAAGTTGATCACGATAAATACAGCAACATACCGAACGATATAAAGAACGTTGCTGGTTCATGGAGAGAATAGTGCGAAAAACTTTACAGCCATAAACAGGTGATAGGTAGGTAGGTAGTCTAGTATTAAGAGGGGAAATTTCCTTTAAAATACATGAAAATCCGGATATTACTTCTGAAGTCACTGGAACAATCAGAAAACTAAACTAATAAATCACCCTCAACATATAACTTAAATGAGAACAGTCAAGTTATGGAGGTTAATTATATTTTCGTTAAACATGCTAGAGTGTTTTAGAAGAATGACCGAAGAAATGGCCTGAACTAATTGTTATTGTATTTCCAAAGTAAAAATTACATCAAAATTTGCGTAAACAAACGCAGAATTAGTTTGATTAAGCATCTCGGCAAGGCTTTGTCATATATTTTATCTACTTGAATGAAACGGTAAAAAATGATAGTAGAACACAGACTGGTTTGCAAGAAGGGAGAAATAACCCTGAGTGGATTTGTAATGTCAGCATTCATGAAGAAAAATATACGGAAGTCTAGTAAGATCTTTATGAAGAATCAAATGACTGTAAAAAAAGATATTTATCTTACGTGCCATGGGAATGATGTGTTATAATGAGAAAGTATAACTACAGCCTGGAAGTAGTAAATGTTGGTTTTATATTTTAGCACAAGGCCAGCAATTTCGTGGAGTGGGGCTCAGTCGATTACATCGGCCCCTGTGTTCAACTGGTACTTATTTCATCGATTCCGAAAGGATGAAAGGCAAAGTTGACCTTGGCGGAATTTGAAATCAGAATGTAAAGATGGTCGAAATGCTGCTAAGCGTTTTACCTGGGATGCTAACGATTCTTTTCTACTAAAGGCACAAGGCTTGACATTTTAAGGGAAGGTACTAGTCAATTATATCGACCCCAGTGTTTCACTGGTACTTAATTTATCGACCCCGAGAGGATGAAAGGCAAAGTCGACCTCGGCGGAATCTGACCTCAGAACGTAGCGACGGGCGAAATACCTATTTATTTACTACCCACAAGGATATAAGCACAGAGGGGGCAAACAAGAACAGACAAACGGATTAAGACGATTACATCGACCCTAGTGCGTAACTGGTATTTAATTTATCGACCCCAAAAGGATGAAAGGCAAAGTCGACCTCGGCGGAATTTGAACTCAGAACGTAACGGTAAACGAAATACAGGTACGCATTTCACCCGGCGTGCTAACGTTTCTGCCAGCTCGCCGCCTTAGTAGTAGTAAATATAAAGGTAGTTGGGTGTTCAAAACGTCTGGTTTTTGTAGGAGATCGAACTAAACAAAAGCAAACAAGAAACTAGTTTAAAACAACAGTTAGTGTCTGACAAGAAGTGTTCATTGTGCTTCAATGTGTTACTGGAATATGAAATGACAGAAAGACATCATTTTTCTTTTCTTTTTTGTCTTTTGTTTTTGAAGAAAATGTTAAAAGTAAGATGTAAAGAAGTCAGTAATCTCTGCTTTACAGTTATTGATTTAATAGGACAAAATGAAGAACAACACGTCTTGATATAACATCAAGTTATGGAACAGAAATAAGTGCTGGAAAAAAAATATGAAGCAAAACCAAAATAATATTAATTAATAAACACAAAACGAAAATGGTGAATCCAATTGAAACAGCAGGTAAAACGATCAAACAGGTTAATGAATTTAAACAACCAGGAAGAACAATAACGGAAGGTGTGAGATCAAAGAACGAAGTAAATTGTCAGATCACAGCGGCTACATCGCCGATAGCAAGGTTAAATCTTGTTTGGGAAAATAAAAAGATTACATTAACAACATAAATTCATGTTTTAAGAGTAATAGCAATTTCAGCTCCAGTTTATAGGTGTGAATCATGGACGTTAGATGCAAAAAGAGAAGAAAAAAAATCATTAAAGTCTGGAATAAATTGTTACAGAAAAAAAATTTCGTATTCTATATTAGAGAGCATTGAACAAATGAATTTTATTAGGAAAGAAATTATTGGGAAGAGTGTGAGCCACGAAACTGTTCTCTCAATCGTCAAACAGGAAATGAAGGGATTTGGTTATGTAAGATGAAACTACGACTTCCTACTTTTAGCAAATACGGCCATGCTTTGTTAAACCACCAATAAGTGAGGCACAGAAAGACAATGATAGAAATGGTTCAGCAACGTCTGGAAATGGACAGGGAAGGACATGGGCGAAAATATAATTAGAAAAGTCAGAACAGATTATTACATTCCTTTCTGTGCACCTATGATCTCTAAGGATTTCTTATTTCTTTATTGCTCTCAAGGGGCTAAACACAGAAGGGACAGACAAAGACAAACAAAGGGATTAAGTCGATTAAATCGACCCCAGTGCATAACTGTAACTTAATTTATCGAAGCCGAAAGGATGAAAGGCAGAGTCGACCTCGGCGGAATTTGAACTCAGAACGTAGCGGCAGACGAAATACCTATTTCTTTACTACCCACAAGTGGCTAAACACAGAGAGGACAAACAAGGACAGACAAACGGATTAAGTCGACTACATCGACCCCAGTGCGTAACTGGGACTGAATTTATCGACCCCGAAAGGATGAAAGGAAAAGTCGACCTCGGTGGAATTTGAACTCAGAACGTAGCGGCAGACGAAATACCACTAAGCATTTCGCCCGCCTTGCTAACGATTCTGCCAGCTCACACCCTTATCTCTAAGGATTTCGATGGATGGAACATAAAACTCAAACACAGTCGGGATTTTAACAATATGCTTTAAGAGTTTTGTTAATGATATAAACATTTGAATACATGTTATACTGCAGGGAATAGAATTCTGATACTTCTGGTAGAGCTTGTCGTAAGTGATATATAGAAGTTAGCACATTTCAGATACCAGCCTACAATAAATACAGAAACACTGGGAAGTTTTCTCTGTGAAGAGAGACATATAAGGTACAATCTGACAAAATAGCCCACCCAGAAAGTTACATAACGTTATATAATCCTTTCTCTGCGTAACACTTTTAATTTTGACTCTTTATTTATATTTTCCGTTTTCAATACTTAACCTATCAACATTCTTCAATTTAGATTTGTGTGGTGTATTTAACTTTGTAATATTTTATCTAGACTAGCGGTATTTCGCCCGTCGCTACGTTCTGAAAAGCAGTATTTGCCCGTCGCTAGGTTCTGAGTTCAAGTTCCGCCGAGGTTGACATTGCCTTTCATCCTTTTGGAGTCGATGAAATAAGTACCAGTTACACACTGGTGTCGATGAAATTTCAGGCCTTGTGCCTATAGTAGAAAAGAATATTTTAGCTAGACTTAAAGAATGAACTGTTAGAATCGTCAGCAGTCTCGGAAAAATGCTTAGAGGCATTTCGTCCGCTTCTGCGTTCGGAGTTCGAATTCTGCCGAGGTCGACTTTCTCCTTCATCCTTTCGGAGTCGATAAAATAAGCACCAGCCCTCGAAATTTTGAGGAGCCCACCTCCCAAATCGATTGCCTGGTGCTAAAATTTGAAACCAGTATTTGAGCTAGATTTTACAAAGATATGACTTACTATAATGCAAAAACGTAATAATTACTTTAATTAAAAATAATTCTTTATATTAATAGTTATTGCCAAGCTAATATGGCAGTCCAGAAATATAACGACGAATGCTGCCGTTGATTAGCTCCAAGAGGCCATCGCCTCTAGCTAGCAATGTTACCTTCAAATAGGGGAGTTCAGCCACTTCCTCTTGCTGGTCAGGCATCTGCAGACTAGTTTCAGGGTATTTGCCCCTTATCAATGCAGAACAGCTGAACCCAGCAGGCGTCGCTAGTAACTGTCTGTTCGAAGGATTATTTACCTAAATTCAGTGCAATACATCCACTGGTTTTCAAAAACAGAAATATTAATATTTCTAAGTATCTCTAAAGAAGACTACGGCAGCGGTATTTACTTTAATTAACGTAATACTTTAATTAACATAATGTCAAATTAGCTACCCCAAAAGAAAGTAAATCTAAACAATTTATAAATATAATCTTTACTCTCTGTCCACCATCTTCTTTTTCTCAATGGATATGAAGACTGAAGTATACACAGTGATTTAAAAATATTTTTCATCGTCAGTTCTAAGGTTTGATGTTGTTATCTGAATATACCTGAACTTGAATATTCCTTCAGCTGCATTGAACTTGAGATCATGAACACCATCCGTTAAACAGAAAGATTATGAATTAATACATACATACATACATACATACATACATACATACATATATATATACTAGCAGTATCGCCTGGCGTTGCTCGGGTTTGTAAGGGAAATAACTATATAAGCATTTTTAGAGAGTTATAGCCAAAAAATGGCAAAAAAAAAATGGAAAAAAAAATGATGGTAAATTTTTTTTTAAATCGTTGACTCATCGTAGACATCTTTAGAGAGTTACTTCCCTTATATAATAGCGAAAAATGTATTAAAATGGAAAAAAATGATGGTAATTCTTTTCTTAAATCGTAGACTCGTCGTAGACGCGCGCTAATACCCAGAAGGGCTCGATATGAATCACGACTATAAGATACCCGGTTTTGGTTAAACTGCACCGCAAAATGTGGGAGGAGTTAGGAATCTAAATCGTAGGAGACAGACACACAACTTCACTTTTATATATAAAGATATATACATACACGCACGCCCTCACGCATACAAACAGACACTTAAGCACATGTATTTATGCAGGCATATGTATGTGTGAAAATCACAATCCCAGTTTATGGTTAAAAAATAAAGCGTCGTTTACGCATCATGTTTATTGCCGATGATCCAGGGCAACGTGGGTAATGAGTTAAAAAATCGCCATCATTTGTATTCGTTCATAGATGAATAAACTATTGATTAGAACATTTATAATGCCCAGTGCACTGGGTTCAGCAAGTTATTAGACATTTTATAGAGTATCAGATAAAATTTAAGAGAGAAGTTATTGTTGAAGTAAATTGTATGATTTATAATGATATGATTTACTTCAACACTTAATAGCAGATTTGCGGCACTTCGCGCAGTATTGAAAAGATTATGTACGAGAGATACAACCAAACTAGTCTGTTAATATATTATCAGCTTTAGTATATATCTTACTCAGGCGGTATCTCTCCTATATAATTATTTCAATACTGTACGAAGTGATTCAACGCAGATCTATGATTTGCATCTCTCACAAGAAAGAGAACCGAACTGGCTGGAGATAAACTACAAAACAAAGAGTTCATAATACGAGGCTAGCTAGTACACTATTCAATGTACATTTGCCTTGTTCAACTGTAGTTCTAGGTAGACGTTGAATGCTGAAATATACTAAATAAAACGGTGATGAGATCAAAGCTGAATATATTAATAAGTTGAATCAGTTTTATTCAATCGATGTCTCTTTTGAACATTAGTGAGTTTGTGTATTCGTTCTTGATTTCATGATAAAGAAAAAAAATAGAGAAAACATCAGTATATTATTATTGGTACCAGTCACGAAACAAACCAAGAAAAAAAAAAAAGGTCTTAAGTTATCTTTTATATCTTAAAACTGAAATCTTGAATCTAAAACTTTTTTTTCTGCAAATCAAGCTTTTAAATTCCTACTACAAATTGTGTAGCTTTCGATTTATCTTTTCACTATTCTCTTTCAGATTAACTGACTTCCTTTTGCGTTATTCTTTCTGCATTCACTGTCATTTCGTTCCTGAAGTTAGTGATTTGATATGGCTTGCTAGATTTAGTTGGTCTTAAAGAATTTATCAAAGAGTAGAATAAATGAATGAATGCGAAAGTAAACAAATAAATAAATAAATAAATAAATATGAAATGGGAACTAGAATCCTCATCTTTGTTTCTTTTCCACGTATAAACTCAATAATTCCTCTATGAAGAAAACAGAAAACAGAAAAAAATTCAAACTAGATTTTCACGCTTTTACTCCCCGACTATGCCTGTGCTTTTCTCCCCAATATTTGTGATATCTATCTCAGCCGCTTGAATAATTGCTTCGAATATAATTATCTTAAATGTTACAGACATGCTATACCATCTGTCATGTGTTGTGCAGAATTCACTGAGAGAAGCCTTTGGCATCCTGCTATATTTTCATAAAAAAGCAAACGAGCTACCCTAAACAAAAAAAAAAAATTAGCAAAAGCAAATACGTAAAACCTCCATTTGTTTTTGTTATCTTTGTTCGCCTTTCTCTTTCGATTTTATTTATAGCTATTTATTTCTGTTTTTATTGAAAGCAGACTGATATTCTATCGTTTTCAACAGGTTGCGGTCATGTTTTTCGTGTTCTTTTATCGTTATATGTTCGTAAATAGTTCTACAGTAATACTCAAAGATATGAAGTCTACAATACTGTTGGTTGCATGTATTTTCCCCAACATTCTTCTATTTGCGAAGAAGTTTGACAAAAGTCATACTAAGCTACAAATGCTTCTGATGGAATTTACAATTTCGATAACTGCAGTTATTCACAGAACCGTAATAATAATCAATATTTTCTGCCATTATTTGCTTATTTTTAGATCAAATTTTAAATTAAATTTTCGACTTATTAACAATGTATCATAAAAGTATCACGAACATGCGATCTATTAAATGCATGATGCAGCTAACGTTTCCTTTGTTGTAACTATTACCAGCGAAATATCATTTGAATCGACTCCATTTATAAACTTCATAATTATTTCATACCTATCCGGTGATGGTACTGAATTGTATAGACCTCGATGTAAACATAATCTTGTACGGTTTAAAATTATGAAGAATGCTTTATGCAGAATACAACGGAAGTAATATTGTAGTATTTATATACAGATAATATATCGGTTTTAAATTTTGGTACAAGGCTAGAAGTTGCGGTGGGAAGGACAAGTCGATTGCAGCAACTACAGGACTCAACTGTTACTTATTCTATGAACTCAAAAAGGATTTGAACTTAGAGCATAATAACGAACGAAATGACGCTAAACATTTTGCCCGGCATGCTAACGATTCTGCCAGCTCACCGCCTTAAATATAGATAACAGAATCTTTTCTACTATAGGCACAAAATATGAAATTTTGAATGAGGGCCTCTTTGATTACATCAACCCAAGTGATTAACTGATACTTATTTTATCGACCCTGAAAAGATAAAAGATAAAGTCGACCTCAGCGGTATTTGAACACAGAGTATAAAGACGGACGAAATGCTGCTAAGCATCTCCCCCGTCGCACTAACGTTTCTTTCAGCTGACTGCCTTAAATATACTCTTTTACATGTTTCAGTCATTTGACTGTGGCCATGCTGGAGCACCGCCTTTAATCGACCCCAGGACTTATTCTTTGTAAGCCTAGTACTTATTCTATCGGTCTCTTTTGCCAAACCGCAAACACACCAGCATCGGTTGTCAAGCGATGTTGGAGGGACAAACACACACACATACACACACACACACACACACACACACACACACACACATATATATATATATATATATATATATATATATATATACATATATACGACGAGCTTCTTTCAGTTTCCGTCTACCAAATCCACTCACAAAGTAGAAGACACTTGCCCAAGGTACCACGCAGTGTGACTGAAACCAGAACCAGGTGGTTGGTAAGCAAGTTACTTACCACACAGCCACTCTTGCGCCTATATAGAGATAATATATAAAAATATAGGACAATGTCGGACTGAATAAATTTACTTATAATTACTGAATGATGAGAGTTCAAATCTCACAGAGATCGACCAAAAATTTAAGTTCTCTGGTGCAGGAGAAGAACAAATAAGGTTATCTACTGAGGTGGTTTTAATTAACCCACAACCGTTCTCAACAAATTTGTGACACATTTATCAAAAGAGCCCAACGTCACCTGTGACGCGGTTTACCTCGGTAACCTGCGTCACGCATTCGATAAGCATTCTAAGTGATTAGGTACTCACAAGAGAACATAATCGACTCCTGTATTCTTTTGACCCAGCGGCACATCGAGGGTGTCACAGATGGGGAAAAACAGAGGGCGAGGGAAAGAGAGAGAGAGAGAGAGAGGAGAGAGAGAGAGAGAGAGAGAGAGAGAGAAAGAGCTACAGCCCAAACCACAGCTGTACCGCAAACGACAAGGCCACGCATCTTCACGACAATGTAATACATCAATATAAACATGAGATTTCGGTCATTGGACTGCCGCCATGCTGGAGCACCGATTCGAAAAGTTGTAGTACTTCGATTGATTTTCCTGAATCTGATGTTTATTTTGTCTCTTTTCTGATGAACTGCTTTATAGCGGGGACGTGAACAAACCAGTATCGGATGTCACGCGGCGGGGTTGGCTGACATACACAGGCACAAGGACATATACACCACACACATTCATGCAGTTGAAGAATAATAAATAAGAGAGAGAAAGACAGGGAAAGAGAGAAAGAGAAAGAAATAAAGAAAGAAAGAGAGAGAGAGAGAGAGAGTGAAAGAAATAGGGAAAGGTAAGTAACCTTATCAAAGGTCGACTTTGCCTTTCATCCTTTCGGAGTCGATAAATTAAGTACCAGTTACGTAATGGGGTCGATGCAATCGACTTTATCCCTTTGTCCGTCCTTGACTGTCCCCTCTATGTTTAGCCCCTTGTGGGCAGAAATAAGAAATGTTTAGCACGCCAGGCGAAATGCTTAGCAGTATTTCGTCTGTCTTTACATTATGAGTTCAAATTCCGCCGAGATCGACTTTGCCTTTTATCCTTTCGGGGTCGATAAATTAAGTACCAGTTGCGTACTGGGGTCGATCTAATCGACTGGCCTCCTCCCAAATAATTTCGAGCTTTGTCCCTAGAGTAGCAAAGAATTTTTAAGGCGGCGAGCTGGCAGAATTGTTAGCACTCCGGGCGAAATGCTGAGCGGCATTTCGTCTGTCTTTATGTTCTGAGTTCAAATTCCGCCGAGGTCGACTTTGCCTTTCATCCTTTCTTCACAGTACCAGTTGCGTACTGGGGTCGATCTAATCGACCGGCACCCTCCCAAATAATTTCGAGCTTTGTGCCTAGAGTAGAAAAGAATATATAAATTCTAGTCAACGGCAGATTTTATTGTAAGCGCATTGACTGTATTTAGTCTTGTCGCTCAAAGTCCGGTGTTCATATTTTATTAAAGGCAGCCATGCTTCTCAGCCCAGCTGGGCCGCTTAACTATCTGGTTGTTAAATAATTTAGTGCACTACACTGATGTTGCAGGAATATTGGCAAAATGTCAACTGTAAAGAAGACATATTGTGTGCAAATAAATACTTTTACACGATTCATTAGTTGGCAAATAAAGAATTATATGTTGCTCTATCAACTAGTTCTTCATCGACGATGTCGATGATGATGATGATGATAATGATGATGATGATGATGCTGATGAGGAGGAGAAGGAGGAGTGGAGGAGGAGGATCAGTGACGATCATGATGATGGTTAAGATGATTAAAATGTAATTAAGTTTACTCTTCACGCTCAGTACCATTATGATGATGATGATGTTTTTGGTGATGATGATGAAGGGGAGGGGGTGGAGGTGGATCAGTGACGATCATGATGATGGCTAAGATGATTATAATGCAATTCTGTTTAGTCTTCACGCTCAGTGCCGTTATGATGACAATGATGATGATGATGATGTTGATGATGATGATGATGGTGATGATGATGATGATGATGATGATTTTGATGATGATGGTGATGATGATGATGATGATGAAGAGGAGAAAGAGGAGGAGGATTAGGATCAGTGACGATCATGATGATGGTTAAGATGATTATGATGCAATTCTGTTTACTCTTCACGCTCAGTGCCATTATGATGGCAATGATGATGATGATGTTGATGATCACCAACCTCAGCACCTTGATCATCACCATCTTCCTCCTCCTTCTCTTTCTCCTCGTCCACCACCTCCTCAGCTTATATCCAGTGAACCATCGGCAGGATGATTTGAACGCTAAATGTTTTCATTGTCTTGCTCAAGGCAACTCATTATTTTCATAAGCGCAAGGGTGCCCGTGGGGTTAAAAAACTTGCCTTCCCAATCATGTTGTCTTGGGTTCAGTTTCGCCGTGCGGCACCTTGAACTATACCCCTTCTACTGTACCCCTGGGTCGATCAAAACCTTTTGAGTGGATTTAGAAGACGAAAACTCAAAGAACCCGTATGTATGTGCCTGTGCATGTGTGTATGGAGGGTGCTTGTGTGTGTGTGTGTGTGTGTGCTTCTGTGTATGGAGGGTGCTTGTGTGTGTGTGTGTGAGCATGTGTGTGTATGTGTGTGTATGTGCATGTGAGTGTGTATGCGTGTGCGTGTGTGTGTGTAAGCATGTGTGTGTATGTGAATGTTTGTGTTGCGCCCGTCCACCACTGCTGCTTGACAGACGCCGGTCATTTATTTACATTCCCGTAACTTAGCTTTTCAGCAAAATAAAACGATAAGAATAACAACTACATTTGTCAAAATAAGTACTAGGCTCAATTTGTTCGACTAGAGCCTTCTAGGAGTTTCCCTAGTATGGCCGCAGTCGAACGACTGAAACAAGGGTGTGAAGGACTAAAGATAAAAGCTACCAAACACAATATATCATGGTCAACGCGAAGAGCACACGCTACACACCTTCCTTCCATGCACTGCTGTAAATAGCGGCAGTGAGCTAGAAAGGTAAAACGTAGTACGTATACGCAGCAGAGTTCAAGGTCAATCTCTGCTAAGCGGCTTTACTCTGCATGCTTTAGCTTCGTTACTATGACAACAGTCTGGCCACTTATTGATCAGACCTCGTAATAGTACACGTGACTGGTTATAAACCGGTGAATAATTGCGTGATTGTTAATTTACTCACCCTTGAGCCAATCCATGCAGTATTGTTTCAGCTAAGGAAAAACTGACAAAGGAATGTCAGACATGCATAAAGTTTCCTCAAATATTTGTCCGATAACCTACTCTTGAGAGACGCATTAACTCTAAACACGAACACTTGCGCGCGCGTGTGCAGCATGGCTGAATAGGCTTAAGAAGATCGATTTTCAAATCACAAGTTCCCAATTCAATCACGCCATGTGTCATTTTATAGCCTTGGGTCGATTCGTGCTTTTGAGTGAAATTGGGAAAACCGGAAATTGTACGGAAGCTCGTTGTATTACCGAGGCCAACAAAAATTTCTTTTCGTTGTTATCAAAACATTTGAACCCGAACTAGAAATATTTTAACGCACAGAATTCAAATATGATATCCATTTATACACCATCATGTCAAGATTTTGAGATACTGGATCAATAGATTTTCATTTCAATAAAACAGGCATAACATACAAGGATACTTAAAAATTGGTTTTTCTTCAAAACTAATATGTTTTTTTAAAAATTCTACTGAAAAACCAGTAAAAATCCCAAAAATTCTAGAAATTACATCATTGTAATTACCTAAGAATTTGCTTCTGGATGATTTTCTTGGGTGCATAATTAATCATATAATTAAAAAAAAGTCTAGCTTTGTAGCTCACTGTATCTCATTGCCCAATGATACGCGCATCTATGGAGTACTCAGCCAGTTATTCAACAATTCGGTGATGGGGTAGATCTGTTGATCAAATAATTGAACCCCGATCGCAGGATACCCGTCTTCTTTTCTAATTATATAAACCTAGGTTTGTACCACGAATCTAACTTTCGTCTTGTCTTTACGAAGATTATATTCACAATTTGTACAGCCTCGTTTCGCACCTGGGTCGTTGAGCTCTACCATGTTACGGCCATTCGTAATTACTTAATTATAACCATGTGGACTACTTAATTACTTTCTTAGATATATGACTAAATATATTTCCTTTCCTGCGTTTGGCATTATTCTGCACCCAGTGGCGACGCTCCAGCTCAGGCGTTCTGAAGTTGTGGAAAGGGTGGAGTTATCCCTTCATTACCATCACTCCCAGATTCGCTGGCAGAATTGTTAGCATCCCGGGCGAAATGCTTAGCGGTATTACGTCTGCCGCTACGTTCTGAGTTCAAATTCCGCCGAAGTCGACTTTGCCTTTCATCTTTTCGGGGTCGATTAAATAAGTACCAGTTACGCACTGGGATCGATATAATCAACTCAATCCGTTTGTCTGTCCTTCTTTGTCCCCTCTGTTTAGCTCCTTGTAAAGAAATAGTTATATCTATCAGGGTCCCATCTAAGGGTTAAAAAGATTTTTGTAAGGGTAGCTTGAACTCCGTAGCTGCAGTGGAAGCAATCAATTTAAGAGAAGGAAAATTCCAAAATTTATATCCTCAACCAACATGCCCTAAGCCAGTACGGAAGAGTATGGCTATTTAAACTAACATGAGGTATGTCCAATTACACAGTCACACGGAAGAGTTAATTTTCTCATGCTAGTGCACATTCTGTCGCAGGCGGAGATAGGGAATGGTAATAATTTCTTAACGTATGTGACAGAGTAGCTTACGATTTCATTAATTAATTTACATGTCAGCGTAAAGCTGGAAATCCATGGCAGATTGAGGAAAGTGTTAGGTTAGAAAAAAGTCTTGTTGCTTTGTAACATTCTTTTAGAAGGAAAATGGTTTATTAATTGAGAAGAGGTTAAAAATGATATCGAGTCCTTGTTTTGAGGCCTGAAGAAGTTTACGCTTGAAGGATCGACAATTTAAGTACATAAGGATTATATTATCAATTATGAGGGGAGATAGTATCTTGATTAAATATATATAAAAAACGATTTAGAGCAAAGGAGAATTTGTTTCTTTCCCCATCGTGAAATGTTGCAAAGCTTTCTTTCTACTTTCTTTCTAACCTATCATATAACAGCCGTTATGCAATCAAATAAGAACAAAAACTAGAAAGAAGGAAAGCAATAGAGATAAGGAACTGTTACATGTTGCTGTTGTTGCAAATTCTTTTTTGTAGTCGCCATGAATTTGGTCTTTGATTGTATCAAACACTCAACAAAAGATAATTTTAAACCGCCGGTCTGTTTCGATTCACAGCTCAAAAGTATTAGATTCAAGGTCTAGAATTTCTCATGAAACAAACCTGGCATGTTAATATAAAATGATTTACTGCTGTGCTTTATGTATGTTTGAAAAATGACATTTCGTACTTATCTCGAAACATGTTACTATGAACTAATGTGATAATTGTTCTCGGTCTTTTGGTTACTAAGATCAAAGTGTTGCATATTGTTGTTACAGGGTCCGAGGTCAGCGTTGATAGAGTCAAGCTATGATCAAAGGCGTGCCAAACGTAGCCATTCCGTGTTTTATTCGGTCATGCTGTAATTAATACATCATTATCTAACATGCCTTTCCTTTTTTTGCTAGCGCTAATGTACGATTGCAAAATTAGCTGATATTTCTCGAAGCGCTTTCATTCGCTCAATATGGGTTTTCTGAAGGGATATATTTATTGTTTCCGTGCGTGTACTGGCTTCAGTCATTCAACTGCATCCGTTCTAGGGCTCAGCCTTCAGTGGTTGTAGGCGATCAAATTGACATATATGTGCGCGTGTGTGTGTGTGAAGGTGCATGGCTCAGTGGTTAGACCCTCAAGCTTACGATCGTGAGGTTGTGAGTTCGATTTCCGGACCGGGCTGCGTGTTGTGTTCTTGAGCAGGACACTTTATTTCCCGTTGCTCCAGTTCATCAGCTGTAGAAATCAGTTGCGACATCACTGGTGCGAAGCTGTATCGGCCCCTTTTGCCTTTCCCTTGGATAACATCAGTGGTGTGGAGAGGGGAGGCTGGTATGCATGGGTGACTGCTGGCCTTCCATAAAAATCCTTGCCCGGACTTGTGTCGTGAAAGGCCTGGCTGGAGACAATCCTGAGTTCTTTTAGAAGGTTCAGAAAAACAGGACTACTAAAGGATGTGTGTGAATATGAGAGGGGAATGTGTTGAATAGAATGATAATATATATATATTATATATCTATATATATATATATATATAACAAAGTGGAGTTGTAAGGTACCGCACGAGTGGAATTATATATGAAAGAAGGTTTGAAAATGCAATTTTAAAAGATTTTTATTTACCTGATCGGATTCACTTATTCAGAAAAAGATTGACAAAAGTAAAATGTAAAAGCTTTGTTGTGGTAGGCACTGGTTGACACAAAATATTACAATATATGTATACATTCTTTGATAAAAATAAGAACATGTTAAAAACAGCTTACAAGGGAAAATCTTGGGAAAATATAAAAACGTTTAACAAGTTCATTAAAATATTGGGCACAAAAGATTACAATATATATATACATTCTTAAGAAAATGTTAAAAACAGTTTACAGAAAGAATTATTAAAAAGTTCAGAGGAATATTGGTATTGTATCTGTATATATATACACAGAAAATTATAAGTTCAAAAAGGTTACATTTTAGTAGTATAGTTTTAACTGACCTGATTCACCATATTGTCGTAAAAGACTATATATATATATAACTTTGAATAGTGTTCACTTCCGGATTCTCTCTGTGAAAGTTTCTAGTTCGAATCACACGTGTCTCGAGATGTGCCGAAGATTTTCTATTTTGAATATATTTGGGGTACTTAGGTCTGCTCGGGACTTAGTGCTTGCTTTTTCCATGAGTATGAGTAAGTATTTCACTTATATCCCACGTATTTATCGCTGAAGAGGGAAAATTCTTATGAATTAACCCCGAAATTGGACCAATACGGTAATAACGGATTTTTTAGAAATTTCTATCGGTTTGTTTCGAGGCGCATAAATTATAATGGTTATTGACAATTTTTGTCTTTTTTTCGGCATATTTGGCATTAGAATTTTTCTTTTGCCCTTATCTTGTAAATTATATATATATATATATATAACAGTTTTAATAAAATCCGAGATGGAATGTGTAATAGATTTTATATTAATACTATTACTCCAAAGGCCACATCGAAGTTCCTGCTATAAATCTACAGATAACAACAGGTAATCGATCCTGTGCCGGTACTTTACTCATCACCAATTTATACATTTTGTATAATTTCTCCATTATATACTTATACATATGCATAATGCATGGTGACTTTATAGAAAGAAGTCCCATAAAACTCGTCAATTTATTTAGAAATGGAGGAGACAAGTTGTTAAAATATATAAGAAGTTTAATATATAATAAGTTGAAACTTCTAATATATTTTAACAACTTGTCTCCTCCGTTTTACAATAAATTGATGAGTTTTATGGGACTTGTCTCCATATATTCACCATACATTATATACAAGTATTACTTTCATATCTTCGATAATTTACGCCTGTAAACTACCAGCAAAATAAGAAGAACCATCATTAAAAATGTCTTTTGGAAACCTCCGAAATTAAAGGACGAATCTACATTCAAGCCTTTTATACCAACACACACACACACACACACACACACACACACACACACACACACACACACACACATACACACAACACACACACTCGCACATAATATAAAACATATATATATATATCTCATATGCTTTTCTACTCTAGGCACAAAGCCCGAAATTTTGGCGGAGGGGCCAGTGGATTAGATCGATCCCAGTACGTAACTGGTGCTTAATTTATTGACCTTGAAAGGATGAAATGCAAAGTCAATTTAGAGACGAAATATCGCTAAGCATTTCGGCTGATGTGCTAACGCTTCTTTTTTCTTTATTGCCCACAAGGGGCTAAACATAGAGGGGACAAACAAGGACAGAAAAAGGGATAAAGTCGATTACATCGTCTCCAGTGCGTAACTGGTACTTAATTTATCGACCTCGAAAAGTTGGAAGCCAATGTCGACATCGGCGGAATATATATATTATATATATATATATATATATATATATATATATGTATGTATGTATGTATGTATGTATGTATGTATGTATGTATGTATGTATATATATATATATATATATATATATATATATATATATATATAATATAAACATACATACATATATACATTGTTTTCAAAGAAAGAATAAAAGAATTTAACTAATACTGAATACAAATTTAGCCATATATCAAAATTCTTTACTTTCAAGTATTTTTTCGTTCCGATATTTGTCATTTATAGAAGAAAATTGAAGTTAATTTAATTTGGTTTTTCTTTAGTTTCGTGTAAGCTATGCAGGTCATATTATTTGTCTTATATATATATATATATATATATATATATATATATATATATATATATATATATATATATACATACACATTCGACAATTTATTTACTTTGGAAAAGAGTCGATGGCTGCTGCTAGAGAGCAACTAATTATATTTCGGTACGAAAAAGAAAAGACAAAAAGGTTTTTTTCTTTAATTAAAACAACATTGGTTTTTCACAGTTTTCATAAAGACGCAACGTGCTAAACTGATTCGCGAGAACTGAGAAGAATAATTACAGAATAATATTTTAAAAGTTTGTATTCAGCTCTGTTATAAAAATTGACAGATTGACAAAGTAATTTAAAGTACTTAGGATGTTGCATTAACACCAATTAAGTAAGGTTGCATGCGATGACAAGTGGTATATTTCAGAAATATATGGTAGACACATATACACGCACACACTCAGACACACACACATACATACACATACACGCGCGTGCACATATATATATATATATATATATATATATATATATATGTGTGTATGCATGCATATATATATATAATTAGTGTACATTTAACACATAAGAGGTGACTTGACTTGACAGGACCCTAGCACGCTAGAAGAACCAGAAAAAATCCAATCTACGTTTAGGGGTAAGCGCTTATATATATATATATATATATATATATATATATAATATATATATATATATATATATATATACATATATACAAGCGAAGAGTGCAAACGCTCATCATATCAGTCAGAGTTGTATTTATTAAGTAACACGTTGACACATTTCCTCTTGTTTCCGAAGGTTTCGTTCGCTTAAAACTCTGTCCATCTCTTCAGATACTATATATAATTACAGCATATCCACAAAACATTGGAAAAGCCAAATGATTTAGAAGACGAAGCTAAAACATTCCTTTCAAGAAATGCTGAGATTTGAAAGCTTAGACATAAAAATTAACGTTCTCAGTTTTCTTGAGAGGAATAACTGATAAGTTAAAGATAGATTCTTTTCTGTGATACGTGTACAAATTCCGAATGTTTAGTATATTTACGGAATTTTTCTAAGATTAGAATATAAACTTAGCATAGCTTGTTATTTTTTACGGCATTAAATTGTATATGTCTTATTTAAAATTATGAATATATGAATACATTTTCCTTATTTAGAATTCCAGTCAGATTAAAGATAATGTAATTTCCTTAAGGGCAAAGATTCCTTTTCAGTTTTACGATATTCTATCACATTATGCATCGTAGTTTCCTTTAGATTAGCGAACACACGCACACACAAAGACACAAATGCACACAGAGACACACAAACACGCATGTGCATATAAATATAATTTATTCTTCTCGTTGATTTATTGAGATTGTTTCAGACGATATATGCACACAGACACACAAACATATACATACATACACACACAAACACACAGATACATAGATATAGCTACTAGCACTCCGCCTATTAAGATGACGGGTGCTACAGTTCATCCGAAGAACCTGCTCGTGAAATAAACTTGCAAATGTTTGAGCACTCTTCAGACATACGTACCCTTAACATAGTTCTCAAGGACATTCAGCGTGACACACAATGTGGCAAGGCTGTCCCTTTGAAATACGGGTATTACTCACTTTTGCCAATTGAGTAGGATGGAAGGAATGTGATATAAAGTCTCTTGCTTAAGGACACAGTGCGCGGCCAGATATGGTGCTCATGACCTTACAATCGTGACCCGCATAAGCAAACCACAAAGCCATACAAGCACACAGAGAACATACACACACATGCACACACATACACACATACACAGAAGCTTACATACACATCTACATGGATACATTCATATATACATGCATATATACATATATACATATATGCGTACATACATAGATATATGTATGCATACATGAATGCACACACGTATATAATATATATATATATATATATATATTATATATATTATATATATTACATATTGGTAAGAATGGTAAGACAACAAAAGAAAGAAAGAGACCTCGATATTATGTAAATAGATGAATTTATCAGTGAATGTAATACGTGACAATTATTCGGTAGCCAAAATATAACTCTGAGTTTCGGACGCGGAGGTGGAAATCCACCTTCAGTTATCCGGCCATCGGAAAAACGCTATGAAAAATGACCGTTATACAAAGGGAAATTACTGTGTTATTGACCGCTATTTAGACAAAAGAGCTATTCGAATGACCGCTAATTAAGCTAAGTGGGTAAAATGTTCATAGTATTCGCGTAAGCGCGTCTGTTCATACCTACACATGTGCGCCCGAAACACAGGTGTATATATATGTATATATATAGTATATGTATATAAGAATTCTTTGCGTAATGTGATAAAAACCAAGGCTGTGTAGATATTAGAACATTTATAGATAGAAGGTAATTCATAGTTTAGATAGGATACAAAATAGAAGGTGAGGTGGAGGAAAGAAACTAGATGAAAGATGTGTGTGTGTGTGTGTGTGTATATATATATATATATATATATATATTATATATATATATTATATATATATGTGTGTGTGTGTGTGCGTGTGAATATAATAAAAAAAGGGTAATAACATAGATTACTACCAGTGGCCCAGCACAAAAGACGAATTAGTCATTAGACACAATATTATTCATATAGAAAAATATTATTCATATAGAAATATAATTAAGGGCTCCTAAATAAGGATGCTAAGTGCTAGGGACACAAAAAGGGATAAATTCATCGAGAGTGAAAATCAAAAACATTTACCATTAACGATATATCCCGGACTGATCAGTTTCTACCTCTTTCTAGCAAAACAGACATATATATATATATTATAACTTGAATTCCTCTACATATAAAATAACTGGAAGAGGTATCTGGATGACTGCTTCATTCTTTGGCATGAAAGTGTAGAGAGACTTAAAGAATTCCAAGCCCTTCTGAATGGACTTGACATAAACATTCAATCTACGATGGAATATAGCCACCAACAACTTCCATTCTTCAACATAATCATCAAGAAATCCAACAACAAAATAGAAACAGACATCTACTATAAGCCCGCGGACTCCCAGTAATATCGTTCCATTCATGCCAGCCCAGACACACTAGAAGAAATATCCTCTTCAACCTGGCAAAACGGATTTGTACTATACAAGCACTAGGGACACACGACTATATGAGCTAAAGGATATACTCATCAGCAGGATCTGCTCACCGTCACTAATTGATATAGGCTTTCAACGTGCACTACAACTCAACAACCACGAACTCAGACACCCCTTACAACTAAAAGCTCTACCATAAATATCCACACACAACCCGCTTAACAAGGAAGCCTTCGACACCAAGCTCCAGCACATAGGTGTGTGTGAATGCGCACGTGTGGGTGTGCGTGTGCATATTTCTGTTTATGGTACCTTGTAAATAAGTACTCAGGCATTGAAATACTTATGGTCAAACCGTCGGCCACTAAAGGCACGGGAAAATGTTTTCTAGTATGTAGAATGTACTCTTTCGGGGACAAGAACATGCTTGTTAAATGGAAAAAAGAAAAATGGCGGACTTCCTTATGGATCAACACTCAATACTGCATATTGCCCTCTCAACTTTGAAGTACTCCCTTCTATCGGACTCGCAAGCGGAACAGCCTATTCCGTCGATTTTGTAACGGTCTCGCTGAATTATAAACATACATACATACATACATACATACACACACACGCAGACGCATATATATATATATATATATATATATATATATATATAGACAGATACATACATACATATATATATATATATATATATATATATATATATATATATATATATATATATATATATATATATAATATATATATATATATGTACATATATATATGTGTGTGTGTGTGTGTGTGTGTGGAGGCGCAATGGCCCAGTGGTTAGGGCAGCGGACACGCGGTTGTAGGATCGCGGTTTCGATTCCCAGACCGGGCGTTGTGAGTGTTTATTGAGCGAAAACACCTAAAGCTCCACGCGGCTCCGGCAGGGAGGAGTGGCGATCCCTGCTGTACTCTTTCGCTACACCTTTCTCTCACTCTTCTGTTGGCCTGCTCGCTTAGCCAAGCCAGCGGGGTGGCGTCATTTGAAGGCTAAAACAATGCATTGTGACCAGCGATGTGTAGCAACATCTGATAGCCTGGTCGCTCACGGTTATATATATATATGTGTGTGTATATGTATATGCATATGAATATGCATATGTATATATGTATATACTTATATGCATATATATGTATATATATATATATACATATCTGAAAAACCTTCATGGAGTAGGAGTAGATGTTTTCAAGAAACAACTTGATCTGCTGTCCAAGGTCCACGATGAACCTATATCACAGCAAGAGACTCCAAAGAGGGCAGCTGTGTCGAGCTCACTCCCTCATAAAAAACAATCTCTTAAGAATTGCTCCTGAAAAGGTGATGACACTGGCAGTGCTCCAGCATGGCTACAGTTTTTGGGCTGTAACATAAACGAAAAGAAATGAGGAATATGAGTGTATGCATGTATGCATGTACGTATGTATGTATGTATGTATGTATGTATGTATGTATCTATTTATCTATCTGTCTATCTATCTATCTATCTATCTATCTATCTATCTATCTATCTATCTATCTATCTGTCTATCTGTCTATCTATCTATCTATCTATCTATTGATCGTTCTTTTTTTTCCTCTTCCCCTTTTTTCCCCCTTTTTTCTTCTTTTTTCATTTCTCTTTCCTTTTGTTCCTTTTCCTTTTCTTTTTTTTTCTTTTTATTCTTTTTATTTTATTCAATTTTTTTTTGTTTTTGTTCTTTTCTTCCCTTTTACGATCCCTCTTGATCGAAAACCTACGCACCCCCTTTTTTTCTTTTCTTTTTTGTTTTTTGTTCTCTTCATCCCCCAAAAGAAAAGCTCTACCTTGTAACTTGTCCCATCTGTGTGCAGCCCTGTGTGGCCAATAAAGAAACTTATCTATCTATCTATCTATCTATCTATCTATCTATCTATCTATCTATCTATCTATCTATCTATCTATCTATCTATCTATCTACCTATCTATCTATCTATCTATCTACGCGGACGACACGTGTCTGCATACGCGGACGACGTCACCGTCATAGTGTCTAGCCACGAGCACATCGAGCAGGTCGGCGAGACACTGAAAAACTACGAAGCGGTGACAGGAGCGAAAATCAACCGGGAAAAGTCAGTGGGCTTGCGACTAGGCACCTGGAGAAGCAAGCCCATGCCGTCCACCAGCGCCTCCGTCGTGGGACGCTGGACCGACGGCCCGGTTGAGTTGCTCGGGGTCTGGTTTGGTCCGGACCTCCAAGTGGAGAAGAACTGGAACGAGATAACGAGTAGGGTGGTCACTCTCGCCCGGCAATGGGCCGAGAGGAAACTGTCCCTAAAAGGTCGGGCGGAGGTGGCGAACACGTACATCGCGTCCGTCATCTACTACCGCCTGACCGTCGTGCCTTGTCCCGACCCTACCATCACCAAACTACAACGCATTCTCTTTCGCTTCTTGTGGAAAGGATGCGTCCCGATGGTCAGGCGATCCAATTGCTGTCAACACCCGTTAAAAGGAGGACTGTGCATGCCGTGGTTGATGATGCGCAGACACGCGCTGAGACTGCGACATCTCTGGCTCTATGTAGACGACGGTGAACAGGTGTGGTCGCCGTTTGTGAGGCACGCTTTCCCGCAGCTCGTCTCCATGACCGAACTGCAGTCGTGGATCAAAAAGAGGCCGAGGAAGGGCGAATGGCACCGCGAGTGTCGCGTTGCTGTCAAGCAACTCTGCCGTCCTGGGTCGACCTTGAGTGACTTCATCACAACCAAAGCATTCTATAGGGGATTAGTGGAGGGGAGGTACGACGACGAGCTCAGGGCGAACCTGGACGTCGACAAGGAGTACCTGACCCGCCTATTCGGGACGACTTTCGGGCCAGGGCCCATGGACAACTTCCAGAGATCCCTGGCCTGGCAGTGCTACCGAGAAGCGCTACCCGTTCGGGATAAGCTCTACAGACACGGCTCGAGAAACACGGGGCCGACCTGCCCGAGATGCGGTCAGACCTGTGGGCTTATGTCGAACAACTGCTGTCACGTGTGGGACGAGTCGGTTTATCAGCTGAGTCTATCGTCAATATTGTCACGCCTCCTTCCTTCAAACGGGAAGGAAGAGCTATTTTCATCACCCTTGTGGCTATGGCGAAAGAATGTATCTGGTGGACGCGTCTGAAAGGATTGGAGACAAACACTTTCCTCTCTGGTCAATCTCTCATCAACTTCTTCAAGTACCACTTGAAAAGGAAAGTGAGAGTAGAGAGGCAAGTTTTGTCTAGCGAATGTTTTAAAAAAAGATGGGTGAATGTAGCAAGGATGGCACGTATGAATGACGAAGCCACCTTGAGCATAACCCTATGAACCCAGAAATTGAAAACAGAGGGTTACCCACTTGCAAACAAATGTGGTAACATATAACAATATTGACCAAGGTTACCGTGGTCTTTTTCGTAGGCTTTTCTTCCCACGGATAAACCTTACTTGCTTTCCCCTTTACACCATATATCAAAACACTGTGATACACGATTCCTATTGATCGTTTTTTTTCCTCTTCCTCATTTTTTCCCCTTTTTTCTTCCTTTTTCATTTCTCTTTTCTTTTGTTCCTTTTCCTTTTCTTTTTTTTCTTTTTCTTTTTTTATTTTTTATAATTTTTTTATTTATTTATTTTTTATTTTTATATTTTTTTTTGTTCTTTTCTTCCCTTTTACGATCCCTCTTGATCGAAAACCTACGCCACCCCCCTTTTTTTTGTTTCTTTTGTTTTTTGTTTTTTTCATCCTCCAAAAGAAAAGCTCTACCTTGTAAACTTGTCCCATCTGTGTGCAGCCCTGTGTGGCCAATAAAGAAACTTACCTATCTGTCTATCTATATATCTATCTATCTATCTATCTATCTATCTATCTATCTATCTATCTATCTATCTATCTATCTTCTTCAAGTACCACTTGAAAAGAAAAGTGAGAGTAGAGAGGCAAGTTTTGTCTAGCGAATGTTTTAAAAAAGATGGGTAAATGTAGCAAGGATGGCACGTATGAATGACGAAGCCACCTTGAGCATAATCCTATGAACCCAGAAATTGGAAACAGAGGGTTACCCACTTGCAAACAAATGTGGTAACATATAACAATATTGACCAAGGTTACCGTGGTCTTTTTCGTTGGCTTTTCTTCCCACGGATAAACCTTACTTGCTTTCCCCTTTACACCATATATCATAACACTGTGATACACGATCCCTATTGATCGTTCTTTTTTTTCCTCTTCCCCTTTTTTCCCCTTTTTTCTTCTTTTTTCATTTCTCTTTCCTTTTGTTCCTTTTCCTTTTCTTTTTTTTCTTTTTATTCTTTTTATTTTATTCAATTTTTTTTTGTTTTTGTTCTTTTCTTCCCTTTTACGATCCCTCTTGATCGAAAACCTACGCCACCCCCATTTTTTTTGTTTCTTTTGTTTTTTGTTTTTTTCATCCTCCAAAAGAAAAGCTCTACCTTGTAAACTTGTCCCATCTGTGTGCAGCCCTGTGTAGCCAATAAAGAAACTTACCTATCTGTCTATCTATCTATCTACCTATCTATCTATCTATCTATCTATCTATCTATCTATCTATCTATCTATCTATCTATCTATCTATCTGTCTGTCTATCTATCTATCTATCTATCTATCTATCTATCTATCTATCTATCTATCTATCTATCTATCTGTCTGTCTATCTATCTATCTATCTATCTATCTATCTATCTATCTATCTATCTATCTATACATGTATGTATTTAAGAACGGCCTCTGTTTTATACTTTCGATCTTATTAAGCCTTATTAAATTACTTCCTACTAATGACTGCATTTCTGGCGGCGAATAATTATCATATATCTACATCTACACGACTATCTTAGGCATCAGTCATTTGATACCTTATTACTGAATGCAATCGTAGTACTGAACTTAGTACTAGGTACGATTATTTTTATAAGGGTACTAACACCCTAAGCTTGTTTGTTACCAGTGACACTTACTGTTTTACTTCTTTTAATTGTGTCAATCCTATAACTGTATCTACAATACAATACGTGGAGGTACATGTCCTAGTAATTAGGGCAGCGGACTCGCGGTCGAGGGATCGCGGGTTCGAATCTCAAACCGGGCGATGTGTCTGTTTATGAGCGAAACGCCTAAGCTCCACGCGGCTCCGGCAGAAGATAATGGCGAACTTCTGCTGACTCTTTCGCCACAGCTTTCTTTCACTCTTTCCTCCTGTATCTTGCAGCTCACCTACGACGGACCGGCGTCCCGTCTAGGTGGGGAACCTATATGCCAAGTAAACCGGGAAACTGGTCCTTATGAGTCAGGCATAGCTCGAGAAGTAACAAACAACAATGCAATGCATTATTGGGGTTTCGTATATCTTTTCGTTCTGAGCTCAAATTCCGCCGAGGTCGACTTTGCCATTCATCCTTTCGGGGTCGATAAATTAAGTATTAGTTGCACAAATCGACATCCCTTCTCCTCCAAAATTTCGGGCCTTGTGCCTAAAGATTACCACAATTACATAAGGTTTGAACAACGTTTCTTCTGAAAGGATTCTGAAGAACCTGTCACGTGAATATCATGATTTCCTATCAAATAGACGTCAATTTTGTAGTTGATTTAAAATCGATTAATTTTGTTCAAATTCGAAATCTTAGAAATTTAAATTTAACTGTTGTCGCTACTATTAAGAAATAGAATTTTCTTTACAGATTTTTTAACTAGTCTAAGGCGGCGAGCTGGCAGAAAGGTTTGCACGCCGGGCGAAATGTTTAGGGGTATTTCGTCTGCCGTTACGTTCTGAGTTCAAATTCCACGAATTCGACTCTGCCTTTCATCCATTCGGGGTCGATAAATTAAGTGCCAGTTACGCACTGGAGTCGATGTAATCGACTTAATCCGTGTGTCTGTCCTTGCTTGTCCCCTCTAAGAAACAGGTATTTCGTCTGCCGTTACGTTGTGAGTTCAAATTCCGCCGAGGTCGACTTTGCCTTTCATCCTTTCGGAGTTGATAAATTAAGTACCATTTGCGCAGTGGGGTCGATGTAATCGACTTAATCCCTTTGCCTGTCTTTGTTTGTCCCCTCTGTGTGTAGCCCCTTGTGGGTAGTAAAGAAATAGGTATTTCGTCTGTCTTTACGTTTTGAGTTCAAATTCCCCCGAGGTCGACTTTGCCTTTCATCCTTTCGGGGTCAATATATTAAGTACTAGTTGCGTACTGGGATCGGTTTTATCGACTGTCCCCCTCCCCTAAAATTTTGGGTCTTCTGCCTAGAGTAGAAAAGAAGACATTGTTGGGATGTTTATGTGATAGAAAAAACGAAAATGAAAAAAAAAAAGGCATCGTAGGGGTGATGTGTACCCTTCGCGCAGATAAATTTTCCCGTAAATTATTGTGTATATATTGTGTATATATAAATATAGTGCGTTGCTTACCCAGGGTTTTTAATTGAAATGAAATATTTGTTTTAATTGTCACCATTTTAGATATTTATACTCCGGTAAAACTAAGAAATCAAATCGTAAAGAAACGACACCCCCAAATCAATCACTGTATACACACACACACACACACAACACACACACATAGACACACACACACAGATGCACACCCACATGCACACACATACACACACACATGCACATACATAGACACATACACATACACACATGCACACGAACCCACACGCCTGCGTTGCACGCTTCAAATGGATTTCTGCAGAGTACAAGATACTTGGCTGACAAACCGGATAATCAGAGTGAACCCGAAACCATAACATTTATTTTTTTTATTACCCACAAGGGGCTAAACACAGAGAGGACAAACAAGGAAAGACAAACGGATTAAGTCGATTATATCGACCCCAGTGCGTAACTGGTACTTATTCAATCGACCCCCCAAAGAATGAAAAGCAAAATCGACCTCGGCTGAATTTGAACTCAGAACGTAACAGCAGACGAAATACGGCTAGGCATTTCGCCCGGCGTGCTAACGTTTCTACCAGCTTGCCGCCTTCCGAAACCATAACATTGAGAAACGAATTTCTAAACTCTACAGCCTTGCCTGCGCACATTTTTAGGTTATTTGAATTCTCTCACAGTTAAAACCAACTCCATAAAGCTGATGTCAGTATAGAGTTTATTGATTTTAGCAAGCTTCATATTAACTGCTTTTCTGATTTTTGCTTAATTTTTCCCTGTGGTTCTCTATCAATCATAGATATTTCATTTCATTGCAGTATATAATTTCCTTTTTGGCACCATATATATTCAACCATTTCTGATTCAGATATTTCTAGTCTCATAAAGGATTTTTGATGTTCCTATATTTTGACCTTTCGAGCGTTCTTGGTGTCTTCTTTATGAGACCTCCCCCAAAATACGCTGAATGTTATGGATTACAGTTTTTATATTCAAGCCATTCTTGGGCAGGCTTACTCTTAGCGAAGAATAAACAGTGTATTGTTAATTCTAAATGTAGTTTTCTTATTGGATAGGGTTTCCGTAGACAACATTTTACAATTAGCTGGACTTTATTTTAACCTCTATTTTTATATTGCAGTATAGCTGCATTTGGAACGCGCATGGCTCAGTGGTTAGAGCGTCGAGCTTACGATCGTGAGGTTGTGAGTTCGATTCCCGGACCATGCTCTTGAACAATACACTTTATTTCACGTTGCTCCAGTTCACTCAGCTGTAGAAATGAGTTGCGACGTTACTGGTACCAAACTGTATCAAGGCTTTTCCCTTTCCCTTGGATAACATCGGTGGCATAGATAGGGGAGGCTGGTATGCATGGGCCACAGCTGGTCTTCCATAAAAACAACCCTAGGTTGCGCACTCGCCGGTGAGGCAGCTTTCCGCCCAGACTTGTACCCCGGAGGGGAACCTCTTAGGTGCACCTATGGTCATTCATGACCGACGTAGTCAACGTATTCGTGTTATGGCTCCAGTCATTATATTCCGGATTGGGAGGGCGGCGAGCTGGCTGAAACGTTAGCGCGCCGGGTGAAATGCTTAGCGGTATTTTGTCTGTCGACTTTGCCTTTCATCCTTTAGGGGTCGATAAATAAAGTACCAGTTTCGTACTGGGGTCGATGTAATCGACTTAATCCGTTTGTCTGTCCTTGTTTGTCCCCTCTACGTTTAGCCCCTTGTGGGAAGTAAAAAATATATATTCCGGATTGGGTATTTCTTATTCAAGAGTGTAGTTTTTAGGCGACTCATCACTTATTCTTTATGGTTGGCCTTTTCGTTATTCTTCGACGGTATCGCAGAGACAGTAGCATACCCATTTCTTCTATGTCGGGGCTGTTTCCAGAGGCAAGTGTCTAGCCCTAAGTGAATATACTCTCTCTATACTCATGGCTACTCTATGAAGGAAAGACGAGTCAGTATGTTCGCAGAATCTATGGAGCCGCAGGGTTGGGTGCCAGATATTGGTTAGGTACCAGATATTGGTAAGGCAGCAAGCTGGCAGAATCGTTAACACGCCGGGCGAAATGCTTAGCGGTATTTCGTCTGCGGTTACGTTCTGAGTTCAAATTCCGCCGGGGTCAACTTTGCTTTTCATCCTTTCGATTAAATAAGTACCAGTTACGCGCTGGGGTCAATGTAATCGACTTAATCCGTTTAATCTGTTTGTCCTCTCTGTGTTTAGCCCCTGGTGGGTAGTAAAGAAATAGATATTGGTTAAGTACAACCGTACAAAACTGCCTTAGAGTATCCCCTCCGGATTTTCGGTAGGGGTTTACTCCCGAGATTTTTTAAAGCTCAATATATTACCTAGCAAAGCAGCTTGAATATATTATAGCGGGTACGGCTTGTGCACAGTCAGTCTCTCTCTCGATGTTAAATTTTCATCAGTTCGGTGTAAAAAGCCCCGAGTCCATTAGTTACCATGATGCAGGGTTTGTAAACAGTTACCTTCTATTTGATGGACAGCTAAAGGTCTGAACGGCCTCATTCTGCTCTTGGTCAGTTGGGGGTGTCTGTCAGGAGGGACTTTCTTGCGGAGGTAATTCCATGACTTGCTAAGTAACCCACAGCTCGGACTCTGGAAGGTGCTTCTACTCCGAATCAGAGTAGATCTCTTTTACTCTTTTACTTGTTTCACTCATTTGACTGGGGCCATGCTGGAGCACCACCTTTAGTCGAGCGAACCGACCCCAGGACTTAGTCTTTGTAAGCATTATTACTTATTCTATCGGTCTCTTTTGCCGAACCGCTAGGTTACGGGGAAGTAAACACACCAGCATCGGTTGTCAAGCGATGTTGGGGGACTAACACAGACACACAATCATACACACACACACATATATATATATACATATATACGACAGGCTTCTTTTAGTTTCCGTCTACCAAATCCACTCACAAGGCTTAGGTCGGCCCGAGGTGTCACGCAGTGGGACTGAACTCGGAACCATGTGGCTGGTAAGCAAGCTCCTTACCACACAGCCATTCCTACGCCTATAGATCTAGGAATACATGTGACCAAGAGGTGATTCGATACTTCTCAAAACGATGGAACCCCAGAACCAGCTTCCTACTACCGGCTGCAGTTTAAAAGTACATTGAATAAGCCGACAAATTAGAGCAAAACGCTTGATGTTGTCTCTTGAAATGTTTGTAGATATTTTCCATCTGACATGTTTTAGTGTTGAACTGTGGCCATGCTGGAGTACCATCTTGAAGGATTTAATCAAAGAAATCAACCCCAGTACTTACGATTCTCTTTTTGCTTTAAAATAAGGAATTGGCGGTTGTCAAGCATTAATGGTAAATGTGACAAACACATTCATAAAGATACGATATATAGGCACACATATATACACAAATACACACACACATACACACACACACACTCACGCACACACTCACACACACAGCATACACATATACGACATGATCAACACAATTTCTTTTAACTGAATTGAGTCACAAGTCTTTGGTTGATCCGGAGCTATTGCAGGAGACACATACCCAAGGTACTCTGCAGCGGGCGGAATCCGAAACGACATGGCAGCAAAGCGAACTTCTGAACCACTCATCTATGCTTACAAACAATATTCAAAAAATTCCAAATGCTTCATCTCTGAAGGTCGAGGTAAGGGCTTGAAAAATTATCATCTTGTTAATAACATCTCATCTCAAAACATTTCGAACATATAATAATCACGTGTTGTTATAACGTGTATAATTGTAATTGAAGGCTTTTGTTTTATAAAATATAATTATTGGCAAGCTATTGAAATGTGATTTCTGCGAATATGGCAAATAATCTACACGAATCTGCAGAGCACTTCAGTTTCTGCAGGCAGGTTCGTAATAATGGTAACGGTGGGTGCGGTAGAGAGTTAGAGGTATGTAAACTTCTTAGCAATATCCAAGTGGTAAGGAGTAATTTGGGGGAAAAACAAGGAGAACAGTTCCAATTAGCGATAACAATCAGGAAACTCTTCTACACGACATTCAACCGTTATTATACGTTTTTAATGTATCTATGTAATTTGAAAATCAATTTTGCTGAAGTAGAAAGCTTCGCGGATTGTTTTTGTTTTATCAGTTTACCGATACGTTCAAAATCAATTAACGGAGAAATATTCGTATACTGTTTCTGTATCTTGCACACAGAGTTTAGAATACGTTCTCCGTTATTTCATAAATTTCCCACAAGTGAACGAACCAAACGACGAGAGCCGCTGGTGACTTTTCTATTAAGTCGGTGCGTTGCATTGTAAGGAAAGAATAATCATATGGTTATCAGTTCTTTTGGACGATTATAAAAGGCATACACTCAGTGAAGCACGCATTATGGAAGTATGTATATTAACTCAAATTCCGGACTTCTCATACTGTTAACTTCAATGGTTCTCTCGAAATAACTAACAATTTCGCTTAAGGCAATGGAAAGTTAGCAACTTAATGCTACAGACATCAAAGCTGTTTCGTGTCGTTCTGATTGTTATCGGAATGGACTAACTCTCGCTTTACTTTGTTTGGTTCTACTACCAGACCCACCTCCGTTACAAAACGCCCTTTCTACTCGAGATGCGAAATCATCGGACTCATTTAATTTGAAGGGTGGGAGAGCCCTTTGAAATAATATCTTTCATTTATTCGATTATCGTGTAAAAACCACAACATGATCGGTTTTCGGATCATCGATTATAGAACAGCGTTCGCAACAATCAGAACATTTGACATATACATTATTGGAAATTGAATCGTATTTCCGTGTAGCAAGAACGTGAAACAGTTTTGTATTCAGCAAAGCAGAACAATTAAATAGCTCCGTTTCTTGCTCACATGAAAACAATAACCAAAATATTTTAATGTCCTACAAAGCTTATCATTGTCTCACGTAATATAATTTACTTGCCGTTAAAGTGTATGGTAGCAGCTACTAACTTCAAAGGGTAACATTCGATCAATCCCAGAATTAAATGTTGGTTGGTGAGAGAGTGGGGAGAAGTGGGGGTAGAAGCCAGATGCATTAAGCCAGTGAAGGAAGATTGAACAAATGAGAGAGGATGAGAGAGGAGGGAGAAGGGGGAAGAGAGTGGTGGGAGGTGGGGGATGAAAAAGGAGGATGTAGACGAATGATAACAGGAAAATGAAGGGTATTGAGAGGCAAAGAGATAACGACAAAGATAGAGAATCATAGAATATAGGAGACGTAGAAGGGGAAGAAACACGTGGACGAGAAAAAGCGCGATGAAGATAGAGAGAGAGAAAGAGTGAGAGAGAGAGAGAGGAGAGAGAGAGAGAGAGAGAAAGAGTGAAAGAGAAAGAGAAAGAAAGAAGGACAGAGAAAGAGAGAGAAAGAGAGAAAAAGAAGGAGAGAGAAAGAGAGAGAAAGGAGAGAGAAAGAGAGAGAAAGAGAGAAAAAGAAAGAGAGAGAAAAAGCCATAAAAATATTTTAGGAGGGAAGTCAGGGAAGTACGGGCAAAACGTTCTAGAGTAAGAGAGGAACAGGGAGAGGCACACAGAGAGAAAGAGAGGCAGAGGGAGAAATAGCGAGAGAGAGAGAGAAAATTCTATAAAAGCATCAATTAGCTATAATATGTCTGGTTATTCATTAAGTAGCCAGCATTAAGTGGCAGAAAATTATAATCCTTGCGTTGGATTGCCTGAGTATTTCATTAGTATCCTTTATGCAGCTCTCGTCTTCCATAGTAATTTCTTTCCCGTTGCTTGATTTACTTTTCTAGACAGTCAGGCCTGTGGTGTCGCAGTAATTCGTAGCCATCTTGAATAAGGTGTCAACAGAGCCATGCCCGAGTGCATACGATATTAATAGTTTCCGTCACGGATTGAAAACTCGGATCGTCCACGAGAACAGAAATTTATGTTTTTAAAACTATCTCCCACCCACCCCCAGCTTGTTATTTAATCCGATTTGATCCTATTTAACCTCGGTGTAGAATATACGATGTCAAGATATTGATAATTTGCTTTTCGCATTGTCGTGAAGTCCAACGTTTTCAGTGGAGAGAATAGAATAGGTTATGGTGCTTACGCCTTAAACAAGAACTCTTATCAATATAAACAGAGTGATGGAATCCCAAACGGTAACAGAAAGACAATCTTCAGCTAAATTTCATTAATGAAAGTATCATGGAATCGCGGCGACAACGTACTGTGAGCGAAAACGTACTGTAATATCATCATCATTCTTCTTCTTTCTTCTCTTCTCTTCTTCTTTTCTTCTTCTTCTTCTTCTTCTTCTCTTCTTCTTCTTCTTCTTCTTCTTCTTTTCTCTTCTTCTTCTTCTTTTCTTCTTCTTCTTCTCTTCTTCTTCTTTCTTCTGTTTCTCCTTCTCCTCCCTTCTCTTCTTCTTCTTATTATTATTACTATTATCATCATCATCATATTATTATTATTTTATTATTATTATTATTATTATTATTATTATTTTATTTATTATTATACTATTATATTATTATTATTATTATACGCACACACATATATTCTATATCTATCTCTATCTATCTATCTATCTATCTATCTATCTATCTATCTATCTATCTATCTATCTATATTATATATAATATATGTGTATATATATACATATATATATATATATACATATATATATACATACACACACACACATATATATATATGTATATGTATAATATATGTATATATATATATATATATATATAAATATATATATATATATATATTATATATATATATATTATATATATATATATATATATATATATATATGTTTATATATGTATATATGTATATATGTATATGTATATGTTCACACATCTAATTAATATGTTTAGTTATGCGGTAATGGAAAGTTGCGACGAGTTTGCTTGTCTCGAGCGATTTAGTAATTTAAAGTGAGGTTTCACTAGCGCAATGCTAATAGAATTATGAATCCAATTCGCTGGGATGGTAAGTAATGTATACTCGGTTGACCAATGTAAATGACAAAATCCCCAAGACCTTCCTATTGTCATTTTATACAGAAGGACAAAGCTCCGCATATTTACAGCGGAAATCCATTTTAAAGAAGTTGAACCTAAATAGATGTAGATCTTTCTACTCTAGGCGCAAGGTCTGAAATTACGAGGCGGGAGATTTGACGACTGCATCGTTTTGCTGTGCTCTGGGGTTTATTTCATCAACTCCGAAAGGATGAAAAGGAAAGTCGATTTCGGTGGAATTTGAAATCTGAATGCGATGAGTCGGATGAAATGCAGCTAAGCATTTTGTCCGGTATGCTAACGATTCTGCCAGCTCGCCGCCTTCAATGAATTAGATATATTACGTGACCACGTGGTCAACCAGGCTAATCAGATGTCGTTACACATCTCTGGACACAATGCTCTTTGCATCGTTTTACCCTTCGAATGACACCACCTCGCTGGCATGGCGAGCAGGTCAACATTCACCACTGTTCGAAAGGGTGACTGGTACAACGTAAAATGAAGTGTCGCCCGGTCTGGAAATCGAACCCACGATCAAGTGATCGTGAGTGCAACAGCCTAACCCCTGGATCATATACAGGGTTGGCCAGAAGTCACTAGACAGTAAATCAAACTTCCATGAATACTATCTGAAATTCTGTATTGACTCGAATAGAATAATGTGTCGCTCAAGAAGGCCATCAGTTTGAACAATCTTCGTTTCATATTTAGATGCTTTTATTAAATTCATTCAGTTGTTAAACATAGATAAATCTTAGTTTTGATTTACTGTCAGGTGACTTTTGGCCAGCCTTGTATATGGCGCTATTTAACTACTTTATGATGCCTCAAAGAAATGTTCGTGGCGTGTAACATTGCACATCTTTGAACTGTTATCGTAAAATGCCCACAGAACAAGTGGGTATCGTCTTTGCTATATGAACTGTAAATATCTCAACGAAACTATTTAGAAATGAATGTATATTTATTAGGGTCCAGTTCTTGTTGCAATGTGATGGCTTGTTTGCCTCAGTGAATCTGAGAGCTACGCCAGTGGAGTGCAGGTTCAAGGTAGGCCTTCCCATATTGGACAGGTCAAAAGATAGAGGCCAAATAAATATGGACCACTTCATCTCAACGTAAATAATGGGTTGCATAAGGCGAATACCTCTACCTAGGAAAGAAAATCGACGACATTTCATAACCAAGAAGATCTGGGGGTGGAGAGAAGCAGAAAAGACAGCTTCGAGTCGAGGACAGAGGAGAAGGCCTTGAATAAATATTATGTATTGTAAGCAGAAAGGTTAGCACGTCGGGCGAAATGCTTTGTAGTATTTCGCCTGTCTTTACGTTCTAAGTTCAAATTCCGCCCAGGTCGACTTTGCCTTTCATCCTTTCGGGGTCGATAAATAAAGTACCAGATACGCACTAGGGTCGATGTAATCGACTTAATACTTTTACTAGGGTCGATATAATCGCCTTAATTCGTTTGTCTGTCCTTGTTTGTCCTCTCTGTGTGGAGACCCTTGTAGGCAGTAAAGAAATAAGAAACGTTAGCGTGCCGGGCGAACTGCTTTGCGTTGTTTCGTCTGCCGCTACGTTCTGAGTTCAAATTCCGCCGAGGTCGACTTTGCCTTTCATCCTTTCGGGGTCGATAAATTAAGTACTAGTTGCGTACTGAGGTCGATCTAATCGACTGTCCCCTTCCCCCAAAATTTCAGGCCTTGTGTCTAGAAACAACTGTTATTACCAGTTCAAATAAGCGTGGGGCACGTTTGGACTCGTACGTAACCAAGCCATACACTTTAATTTGTCATCAAAAAAGTTTTTCGCTGTAGACAGAATGGTCTTAATGCAGCAATATCAGTTCGCAGCGCCACCTGTCCAGACTGTGAGAGGCAAACATTTCGGAATAGTTATTTCCTTTTCGGTCACAAACACTAGGCAGGGTGGTGCTGCGAACTGATAAAAGAAACTGTGTCTCTTATATGCGTTTATTGTAAAAATTACTTATTCTACATCATTTAAGCACGATTCTTCTCATAAAACTAATCACTGTATTTAGATATGTTTGTGAGGCATTGATGATGGGTTACTAACGGATATGTAAAAGCACATTATTATCAAGATTGATCCATGACATCAAAAGAAGTTTCTGTATTTTTTTAATCTCATTCAGCCACGACTCTAACATTAACTTTTGTATATATCAGCTATGTTTTGGTTTTAACAATTGGCTACGCTTACAGGCACAGACATGACTGTATGGCTAAGAAGCTCGCTTTGTAACAACGTGGTTTTGCGTTCAATACCTTGGGCAAGTGTAATCTCTGCTATAGCCACAGGCTGATCAATTCTTCGTCAGTAAATTTGGTACAATTGTGCATGCGTGAGTGTCTTTGCATCGATGTTGGGTTGTTTACATCCCCATAACTTCGCGGTTCAGCAAAAGAGACCAATACAGTAAAAAAAACAGACGTTCAAGAAATAGAAGTACTGGGGGAGAGGTGTTCGACTCAATACTCTTTAAGGTGGCACTCCAGTATGACCGTACTCCAACAACTGAAACAAATAAAAGATAAAAAATAATATTTCCATGCAGGATTAAATTTTAATTACTTCATTAAATCGCTTTACGATTCTTATCCAAGACATCATAATCTTTTCTACTCTAGGCACATGGCCTGAAATTTTGGAGGAGAGAGGGGCAGTCAATTAGATCAACCCAGTACGAAACTGGTACTTAATTTATCGACCCCGAAAGGATGAAAGGCAAAGTCGACCTCGGCGAAATTTGAACTCAGAACGTAGCGGCGGAAGAAATACCTATTTGTTTGTTACCCCCAAGGGGCTAAACAAAGAGAGGACAAACAAGGACAGATAAACGGATTAAGTCGATTATATCGACTCCAGTGCGTAACTGGTACTTATTTAATCGAACCCGAAAGGATGAAAGGAAAAGTCGACCTCGGAGGAATTTGAACTCAGAATGTAACGGCAAACGAAATACCGCGAAGCATATCGCCCGGCATGCTAGCGTTTCTTATTTCTTTATTGCCACCAAGGGGCTAAACATAAAGGGGGAAAAGAAGGACAGAGAACGGGATGAAGTCGATTAGATCGACCCCAGTGCGTAACTGGTACTTAATTTATCGACCTCGAAAGGATGAAAGGCAAAGTCGACCTCGGCGGAATGTGAACTCAGAACGTAATGGCAGACGAAATACGGCTACGCATTTCGCCCGGCGTGCTAACATTTCTACCAGCTCGCCGCCTTATCCGGACATCACAATCGTCACACCGTTTGCAGTATGCACTTTCATTTCATCCAACAAAAGAGAAATTAGACGAAATTTCTGTACACTACATACAACAGAAACACAACCAAAATCGAAAATATCTCGGTGGATATTTCACCGAAAATAGTTTACAGGCGGCAGTAAGAACTGTGTGCTGGTATTTCAATTCTGTATTTCAAAATATTCAACGAAAATGTTTTAGACTCGTAATTTTCTGGCATTTTGATAAATCGATAGGTGTCATTTAGAATTATTCCAAGCATATAGTGGCTGTTTTCTTTGCTATTTACGTCTTAAATTGCCCCATAGGAATTCGAGTTGTACTTTTCATCTTCAAGAACTCTTGTGATCTTAATGGGCATTATCTGGGGGTGCAGTTAATGCAAGTAGACAAGTTATTTGCCAAACGTTGGTGTTGTTTTGTTATTGTTGTTGTTGTTTTTGTTGTTTCTTCTTCTTCTTCTTCTTCTTCTTCTTCTTCTTCTTCTTCTTCTTCTTCTACTTCTTCTTCTTCTTCTTCTCCTCCTCCTCCACCTCTTCCTCTTTCTTCTTCTTCCTCTTTCTTCTTCTTCTTCTCCTCCTCCTCCACCTCTTCCTCTTTCTTCTTCTTCCTCTTTCTTCTTCTTCTTCTCCTCCTCCTCCACCTCTTCCTCTTTCTTCTTCTTCCTCTTTCTTCTTCTTCCTCTTTCTTCTTCTTCCTCTTTCTTCTTCTTCCTCTTTCTTCTTCTTCCTCTTTCTTCTTCTTCTCCTCCTTTTTCTTCTTCTTCTCCTCCTCCACCTCTTCCTCTTTCTTCTTTTTCTTCTTCTTCTTCTTCTTTTTCTTCTTCTTCTCCTCCTCCTCCTCCTCCTCCACCTCCTCCTCCACCTTCTCCTCCACCTCTTCCTCTTTCTTCTTCTTCTTCTTCTTCTTCTAATTGGCAGCAGAATTGTTGGCACGCTGGGCAAAAATGCTTGGCGGCACTTCGTCTGTCTTCCCGTTCTGAATTCAAATTCCGCCGGGGTCGACTTTGCCTTTCATCTTTTCGGGGTCGATAAAATGAGTGCAAGATGAGTACTGGCATCGATGTAACAGACTATCCCCTTCCCCATAAAATATCAGGCAAATAGTAAAATAGATTATTATTATTATTACCACCACCACCACCACCACCTCCTTCTTCCTCCTTCCTCCTACTCCCGTAACCTCCCTCTTCCTCCCTCCTCTTTCCTCCTCCCCCCTCCTCCCCTCCTCGTAATCTTTGACATTTTGGCACAAAGTCAGATCAATTACATCGGCCCCTGTATTAGACTGCTACACACTCTATCGACCGTGAGGCTGTAAGTTCGAATCCCGGACCGGGCTGCGTGTTGTGTTCTTGAGCAAGACACTTTATTTCACGTTGCTCCAGTTCACTCAGCTGTAGAAATGAGTTGCGAAGTCACAGGTGCCAAGCTGTATCGGCCCCTTTGCCTTTCTCTTGGATAACAGTGGTGGCGCGGATAGGGGAGGCCGGTACGCATGGGCGACTGTTGGTCTTCCATAAACAATCTTGCCCGGACTTGTGCCTGGGAGGGTAACTTTCTAGGTGGAATCTCATGGTCATTCATTACTGAAGGGGGTCACCCACTGTACCATATTTTCATTTATTATTTTTTTTATACGTGAAAATGCTTATTTTACCACAGAAATAATTACAATCTAAAATAATATAAATTCCTGTCGGCTGCGGAAACCAGCTATATACTGAGGAGTCCACGATATAAATTTACATATATTAGCCAGAAAAATCCGCGATGTACTGAGGGCGCGATATGTGAACCGCGATATGGCGAGTGATTACTGTACTCAAGGCGTGATAAGTGAATCATGATATAGCGAGTGATTACTGTATTTAAAAGAAAATATATATAACAAATATATATCATGAACAACAATACTTGCTTCCACACAGGGGTTAGATCTTAAAAGAAATATTTTGTGCTAATTCTCCGGGCTGTGAAGATGGTGGATTGGCAGAATCCTTTAGCATGCCGTACAAAATGCTTAGCAACATTTCGTCCTTTTTACGTCCTGCGTTCAAATTTCGCTGAGTTCGACTTTACCATTCATCCTTTCGAGGCCGATTAAATAAGTACCAGTTAAACATTCATTCGACAAATGAGAATGACTGGACACTTACTAAGACTACCATAGGCTGGATGTCGCTGGAAGGCAAGGGTAAATGAGGCCGGCCAAGGAAGACATGGCGTAGTACCTTCCATGAAGACCTGCGCAGGCTAAACATCATCCGGGAAGCAGCATACCGTTTGGCCAGAGACGGAGATAATTGGCGATTACTGATTGCCCGATGTACCGCTCAAATGCATCAAGAAGAAGAAGAAAAAGAAGAAGCAGAAGAAGAAGAAGTGGAAGACAGGACGAAGAAGAAGAAGAAGAAGAAGAAGAAGAAGAAGAAGAAGAAGAAGAAGAAGAAGAAGAAGAAGAGAAGAAGAAGAAGAAGAAGAAGAAGAAGAAGAAGAAGAAGTAGGTGAAGAAGAAGAGAAAGAAGAGAAGAAGAAGAAGTAGGTAAAGAAGAAGAAGAAGAAGAAGAAGAAAGAAGGAGGAGAAATTACCCATTTTACCCCACACACATTACACCGTTTCATATACAGGGTTGTATGAAAAGTTTTAAGCCTTCGAAGCCTTTGAGCCTCGAAGTCTTGTATCTTCATCAGAAGTCTTGTACCAAATTGCTGGCCTTGTGCCAACATTTGAAATTATTATTTCTCCGAGTTCTTCGCGCTCTTAGCTCAAACCTGCCGAGGTGACTTAGTCTCTTATCCTCTCAGTGATGTAAATTACCAGTTTTTTGCAGTTGGCTGAAGGAATTGGCTGAATGTCGAACGAGATACTTTGTTAATTTATTCCTCCACTTTGCAATCTGAATTCATGGATCTGATAGTTGTTTTAACCCCACCATCTGGTTCTTGGCTAACTTCAGCAGAGTATCCTCTGTTGCAAATTCTCAGAGGAACAGAAGGAAACAGGGCTACAGGCGCTGCTTTTTTCTCCCTAACTTAAAGGTTAAAAACATACCCACTATACGGAGACAACCAACTATTTGGGGTTGAACACGAAACCTACCTTCATTTTCCTTGTTCCATCGTCTCAACCATTGCGGCAGTCATTGGTATTATTGTGAGTTTTACTGAAGCACCTAACTCTGGCAAAACTTTCGACTCAAAGGGCAACCTCTCCACAATTTATGAATCTACATGATATCTAAAACAAATTTAAACACAGAGGAGAGCCTGAACAGGTAGCCTTACATAATACAAGGAACAGTCAAAAAGTCCAAACCACAGTTAAGAGCAATTTCGAAGGGAATGAAAAATAAAAACAAATACTTTTTGACTGTTCCTTCTAGTATGCAAGACGACAAGACGACCTGTTATGGCTCGCCTCTTTGTGCTTAAATGTACACTTTGTGGAAGCACTCCGTCGGTTACGACGATGAGGGTTCCGGTTGATCCGATCAACGGAACAGTCTGCTCGTGAAATTAACGTGTAAGTGGCTGAGCACTCCACAGACACGTGTACCCTTAACGTAGTTCTCGGGGATATTCAGCGTGACACAGAGAGTGACAAGGCCGGCCCCTTGAAAAACAGGTACAACAGAAACAGGAAGTAAGAGTGAGAGAAAGCTGTGGTGAAAGAGTACAGCAGGGACCACCACCATCCCCTGCCGGAGACTCGTGGAGCTTTAGGTGTTTTCGCTCAATAAACACTCACAACGCCCGGTCTGGGAATCGAAACCGCGATCCTACGACCGCGAGTCCGCTGCCCTAACCACTGGGGCATTGCGCCTCCACAAATGTACACTAACTTTTATATGAAAAATATGTCTATTGACTTTGTATACATTGTAGGCTACTGGTACAAACAATTTCGATAATTTTTCTTACCCTTTATTAATTTTAAGAAATGATATCTAAAACATAATGTGGAGTGTCTACAGAATGAGACGATTGGGTGCAGCTGTTTCGACGCTGATGGTCTGGTACAGCCGAGTGTTTTGAGGATAGTACATTTTGACGCTGAAGACATACGCACGCGCGCACACACACACTTATACACACACTCACAATAACACACAAGTAGAAATCTGCGCATACAGAGAGAAAGAGTAAAAGAAAGAGAGGAGGATAGGACATTACTATTTATTAATTGGAAACAACTGACATAAGGATATTCTGTTTCACCATACGCATACATAAGTATGCACTCACATACATAAAGTATGCACGCGCAAAGAGAAAGCTAGCGTTGAAACAGCGGCGCCGAAACAGCGGCGCCGAAACGACTGTCAGACCTTTCATACCCTGATGTTCAGATATCTATTAAAACACAGAATGGTGAATAGCAAAAACGGTGCTCTATCTTCCAAAGTATTTTATGGTGTTTGGTTGCGTTATTTTAGATCCTATTGGAATTATCTTAGCTTTTTTTACCCTACAGGGATCAATGAGATGTATGCTAGTCAGGTACGAACTGCAGCAATTCGAGTTAATCGATTGTTGCCTTGTCCTAAATTCCCCCGTTTGTTCCCCGGTAAGAAATCAATAATACTAACAATGCACACTTATATCTCAGATGGAGCTAGTTTAATAAACTAGTGTCACGACAAGTATTTCTCAGAAGTTTATTAGAAAAATTACCGTTAATACAATCGTCACATACAGAGCTTTTAATATAATTAAATTAATTTTATTATGTAATAAATACTTTTCACAAAACGCACAATCGTATTTTTAGCAATGTAAGTTTTAGTAGAAATATAATCTGAACGACATTATTAATTTCATTCTGTGTTTTATTATTATTTTTATTTTTATTTTTTCTTTTGTTAATTATTTTTATTGAATCGACAGTGAAATATCTCAATAATACTAAAAGAAACTTTAATTTTGTAACAATTGTGAAAATTTCAAAGGCAGAAATTTATTAGAAGTGCTAAAGTGTCTTCATCACATGTCACGCTTCGTTTGCTTACAAAGTGAAAAGAAAAGAACCAAAAAATAATAATAATAATAAATATATAAAAGAAAGAAAGAAAATAGAAATATAAAGAAAAGAAAGGAAAATTTATGAAGACAAATCAGTTACAATTAACGGATTCAAAGCAAAAGAGGAAACACTTTCGAACACATATTGTTATGATGAAAAGTGATATATTTGTTTCTCGCGAGAATATGAAATAAGATTTTTAGCTTACAGTAATGTTTGAAATATTCACGTATATTTTGATGAGACATTTAGCAATCGTTAGATTTATACGCTTAGAGAATAATACTTGGAATCTTATCTTCTAATGCAATCTATTACCTTTTGCATCTTAAATATAGCCAAATTGATTTAAATTTGAGCTGGTATGTTTTCGTTTTCTATCATAAGATCAAAGAAACATCAATTTATTTTTGTTTCCTGTCATGATAGAAACGTTACATTAAGATAAAAAAAAAAGTGACTAAGTAGCAACTCAGTAATAAAATGCACCATATATTATGACTATACTTAGTATTGATTTCACACAAATAATTCAAGCTCAAATATACAACTGATTTTAGCAGTAGAGGTAATTGTATTTGGAGTAGCTGTTGTATATTCATTGCGGAAAATTCAATCCTGATAACCGTTTAGTCAGCAAATTGTATTTGCCGAGTAATATCATTTCTAATCTTTTTTTCGACACAAGGCCAGCAGTTTTGATGGGAAGGTCACAGTCGAATACGTCGACCCCATGATTGACAGGTATTTAGTTTATCTGTTTCTTTATTACCCACAAGGGGCTAAACATAGAGGGGGAT
>NC_042999.1:16532341-16534841 GCF_006345805.1 Octopus sinensis
TCTTAAATATAGAACTGTTTTATATAATCATAATAGTAATAATATTAATAATAATGATAATAATAATAATAATAATAATAATAATAATAATACTACTACTAATAATAATGATAATAATAGTACTAGTAGCAGCAGTAGTAGTAGTAGAAGTGGTAGTAGTAGAAGTGGTAGTAGTAGTAGTAGTAATAACAATAATAATAATACTAGTAGTCGTATTAATAATAATAATAATAATAATAATAATAATAATAATAATAATAATGATAATAATAGTACTAGTAGCAGTAGTAGTAGTAGTAGTAGTAGTAGTAGTAGTGGTAGTGGTAGTAGTAGTAGTAGTAGTAGTAGTAGTAGTAGTAGTAGTAGTAACAATAATAATAATACTAGTAGTCGTATTAATAATAATAATGATAATAATAATAATAATAATAATAATAATAATAAATAATAATAATAATAATAATAATAACAATAATAATAATAATAAAGTTTGTTTATTTTAAAAACAACGACTTCTTTCTCATAGCGATAGCATAACTAATCTTTTCCTTTAGAAAGTTAAACGAAGAAGAAACTTAAGCTCTCTGCTTCTTCGATTCCGGTTAGACATTCAGTCATTTTTATCTATTACATAGTTGGAAAGAGTTTAGATAGAAAAGATTTGTCATTGTCATACAAAAAAGAAAGAATAAACATCCTATAAAATTTGAGTTTAATGTCAGATCCTTAAATCTAACCATACTCAAATCCTTCTCCTCCGAGAAATTTATCGAAAATTTCTTCCAATACTTTTAAAGATTATCAGAAAGTATTACTTTCTAGTGTTTCAGATCTGCAAGGTATTATAGCTAGAGCGCATCAGCCTCTACGAATTATGTGATCTATCCGATATCACTGCAATATAATATAATACAACATAATATAATATAACTTAACATAATATAATATAATATAATATAATACAATATAATATAATATAACACAACATAATATAATATAATATAATATATATATATATATATATATATTATATATATATATATATATATATATATATATATGATATAATATATAATATAATACAATATATATATATAATACATATATGCACATATACATATGCATGTTTGTATGTATACATATATATGCATATATATATATATTGTATTATATTACATGTTATATATCATTTATATAAATATATATATATATATATATATATATATGATATAATATATAATATAATACAATATATATATATAATACATATATGCACATATACATATGCATGTTTGTATGTATACATATATATGCATATATATATTGTATTATATTACATGTTATATATCATTTATATAAATATATATATATATATATTGTATTATATTATATATTACATATATATATATATTATATATATAATATAATATATATATATATATATATATATATATATATATATATATAATACATATATGCATATATTCATATGTATGTTTGTATGTATGTATATGTACATATGTATGCATATATATATATATAATATATATATATATTATATATATATATATATATATATATATATATATATAATATATATATATATATATATGTACATAGTGGGTGTATGGATATGTACTTAATAAATACAGATAAGCCAGATAAGCATGACATGCAGCTCATATGGATGCAGCAACTGGGAACATCATATGATCGCTGATGCTGTTCGAAAGAGTGCACTCATCTCTCGTAAATTACACGCTACAATCTTAAATAAGGAATATATTGGATAATATAGTTTTGTATGGAATTACAGCAATCGAAAGACTGTACAGTATAGGAGAGGCCCAGTGTTAAATAAACTCAACATCAGCTGGTCGAAAAAGCTTATTCATCTCCCATAACCTCACATTACTGTCATAAATGTGGATGCGTTAGATAATTTCATTTTAGATGCTCCTAAAAGGCAGGGTGGTTACGGCTAGATTGGAATTATTGAAATCATATGATTGGATGGTTTAGGCTTGCCCTTGACCCAGGAATAAACAAACACTGCGTAAGCTGTTCGAAATCGTGAACCCCAGAGATCACAAGCATGCAACTGAAATAAAGGATATATTAGATAATGAAGTTTTTGGTGCTCCTAAAAGGCTGGATGGTTCCGGATGGAATTATTGTAATAATTAGATTACACTGTGCGCTTTATGGTAGACATGGGTCTAAACGAACACGGCATCAGCTACCCGAAATCGTACTCACATTTGCCATAAATTCACAGTCTAGTCTTTTAAATAAAAGGTACATTACATAATTGAGTTCTAGACACTCTTAAACGAAGGGATGGTTACGGTTGGAATTGTCGGAGCCCTGGGAAGAGTGAGTAAACATCTTGAGAAGTACATTAGAATAAATAGGGGCTGCAATAAGGGTGGAGCACTTGCAGAAAACAGCACTGCTTGGAACCGCTCGAATACTACGGATGGGGCTCTAAAAATATGGG
>NC_042999.1:16539841-16557341 GCF_006345805.1 Octopus sinensis
ATTCAGAATCAGTTCTGCTGACGATCATTTAGACGCAAGTTGTATGTGAAATCACGGTGATACAGAACATAATTCATTTTTAATGTCTTGCTTTGAAAAACTGCATTTGGGTATGATTAGTATAATTTTGGTAGTAATGACTTTGTCCCTCTAGTGTGAGGCATTTATGTGTAATAATGCCCTTTATACAATAGATATAATTAATTTTGTTCAAAAGAAAAAAATTATTTTCGGATTCTTTTTCTTTTATAGGTTTTCATTTCACGCTAGCTACCCGATAATTTCTTGTTAAGATCCTTATTAAGATTTCCTTAATTGTTAAACTTATTCCGAAATACTTTTCATTGCCCGACATGCAGTTCGTAAAAAAAGCCCCATTTACCGGTTATGATTTATAAATTCCATGTGCTTGGCGGAGTGAACAGTTGTCTGTTCGTCTTCGCTACTAGGGTTGGTTTATTTATGATGTATTCAGAATCATTTCTGCTGACGATCATTAGACGCAAGTTGTATGTGAAATCACGGTGATACAGAACATAATTCATTTTTAATATTCTTGCTTTGAAAAACTGCATTTGGGTATGATTAGTATAATTTTGGTATTTTTGTAATGACTTTGTCCCTCCTAGGTGAGGCATTTATGTGTAATAATGCCCTTTATACAATATAGATATAATTAATTTGTTCAAAAGAAAAAAATTTATTTTCGGATTCTTTTCTTTTATGAGGTTTTCACGCTAGCTACCCGATAATTTCTTGTAAGATCCTTATAAGAGATTATCCTTAATTGTTAAACTTATTCGAAATACTTTTCATTGCCCGACATGCAGTTCGTAAAAAAAGCCCGCCATTACCGGATTATGATTTATAAACATTCCATGTGCTGGCCGAGTGAACAGTTTTCTGTTGTCTTCGCCATAGGGTTGGTTTATTATGATGTATTCAGAATCAGTTCTGCTGACGATCATTAGCGCAAGTTGTATGTGAAATCACGGTGATACAGAACATAATTCATTTTAAATGTCTTGGCTTTGAAAAATGCATTTGGTATGATTATATAATTTTTGGTGTAATGACTTTGTCCCTCCTAGTGTGGAGGCATTATGTGTAATAATGCCCTTTATACAATATAGATATAATTAATTTGTTCAAAAGAAAAAAAATATTTTCGGATCTTTTCTTTTATGAGGTTTTCACGCTAGCTACCCGATAATTTCTTGTTAAGATCCGTATTAGAGATTAGCCTTAATTGTTAAACTTATTCCGAAATACTTTTCATTGCCCGACATGCAGTTCGTAAAAAAGCCCGCCATTTACCGGATATATGATTTATAAACATTCCCATGTGCTTGGCCGGAGTGAACAGTTGTCTGTTCGTCTTCGCTACATAGGGTTGGTTTATTTATGAGGTATTCAGAATCAGTTCTGCTGACGATCATTAGACGCAAGTTGTATGTGAAATCACGGTGATACAGAACATAATTCATTTTTAATGTCTTGCTTTGAAAAACTGCATTTGGGTATGATTAGTATAATTTTTGGTAGTAAGGACTTTTCCCCTCCTAGTGTGAGGCATTTTGTGTAATAATGCCCTTTTATACAATATAGATATAATTAATTTGTTCAAAAGAAAAAAATATTTTCGGATTCTTTTCTTTTATGAGGTTTTCACGCTAGCTACCCGATAATTTCTTGTTAAGATCCCTATTAAGAGATTATCCTTAATTGTTAAACTTATTCCGAAATACTTTCATTGCCCGACATGCAGTTCGTAAAAAAGCCCGCCATTTACCGGATATATTTTATAAACATTCCATGTGCTTGGCCGGAGTGAACAGTTGTCCTGTTCGTCTTCGCTACATAGGGTTGGTTTATTTATGATGTATTCAGAATTCAGTTCTGCTGACGATCATTAGACGCAGTTGTATGTGAATCACGGTGATACAGAACATAATTCATTTTTAAATGTCTTGCTTTGAAAAACTGCATTTGGGTATGATTAGTATAATTTTTGGTAGTAAGGACTTTGTCCCTCCTAGTGTGAGGCATTTATGTGTAATAATGCCCTTTATACAATATAGATATAATTAATTTGTTCAAAAGAAAAAAATTATTTTCGGATTTTTTCTTTTATGATTTTTTCACGCTAGCTACCCGATAATTTCTTGTTAAGATCCCTATTAAGAGATTATCCTTATTGTTAAACTTTTAAACTATTCCGAAAAATACTTTTCATTGCCCGACATGCAGTTCGTAAAAAAAGCCCGCCATTTACCGGATATATGATTTATAACATTCCATGTGCTTGGCCGGAGTGAACAGTTGTTGTTCGTCTTCGCTACATAGGGTTGGTTATTTTATGATGTATTCAGAATCAGTTCTGCTGACGATCATTAGACGCAAGTTGTATGTGAAATCACGGTGATACAGACATAATTCATTTTTAAATGTCTTGTTTGAAAAACTGCATTTGGGTATGATTAGTATAATTTTTGGTAGTAATGACTTTGTCCCTCCTAGTGTGAGGCATTTATGTGTAATAATGCCCTTTATACAATTAGATATAATTAATTTGTTCAAAAGAAAAATTATTTTCGGATTCTTTTCTTTTATGAGGTTTTCACGCTAGCTAAACCGATAATTTCTTGTTAAGATCCCTTATTAAGAGATTATCCTTAATTGTTAAACTTATTTCCATTTGATTCCGAATCTTTTCATTGCCCGACATGCAGTTCGTAAAAAAAGCCCGCCATTTACCGGATATATGATTTATAAACCGTCCATGTGCTTTTTGGCCGGAGTGAACAGTTGTCTGTTCGTCTTTCGCTACATAGGGTTGGTTTATTTATGATGTATTCAGAATCAGTTCTGCTGACGATCATTAGACGCAAGTTGTATGTGAAATCACGGTGATACAGAACATAATTCATTTTTAAATGTCTTGCTTTGAAAACTGCATTTGGGTATGATTAGTATAATTTTTGGTAGTAATGACTTTGTCCCTCCTAGTGTGAGGCATTTAGTGTAATAATGCCCTTTATACAATATAGATATAATAATTTGTTCAAAAGAAAAAAATTATTTTCGGATTCTTTTCTTTTAGAGGTTTTCACGCTAGCTAACCACCCGATAATTTTGTTAAGATCCTTATTAGATTACCTTAATTGTTAAACTTATTCCGAATAACTTTTATTCATTGCCCGACATGCAGTTCGTAAAAAAAGCCCGCCATTTTTACCGGATATATGATTTATAAACATTCCATGTGCTTGCCCGGAGTGAACAGTTGTCTTTTCGTCTTCGCTACCATAGGGTTGGTTTATTTATGATGTATTCAATCAGTCTGCTGACGATCATAGACGCAAGTTGTATGTGAAATCACGGTGATACAGAACATAATTCATTTTAAATGTCTTGCTTTGAAAACTGCATTTGGGGTATGATTAGTATAAATTTTTGGTAGTAGACTTTGTCCCTCCTAGTGTTAGGCATTATGTGTAATAATGCCCTTTATACAATATAGATATAATTAATTTGTTCAAAAGAAAAAAATTATTTTCGGATTCTTTTTCTTTTATGAGGTTTTCACGCTAGCTACCCGATATATTTCTTGTTAAGATCCCTTATTAAGAGATTATCCTTATTGTTTAAACTTATTCCGAAATACTTTTTCATTGCCCGACATGCAGTTCGTAAAAAGCCCGCCATTTACCGATATATGATTTATAAACATTCCATGTGCTTGGCCGGAGTGAACAGTTGTCTGTTCGTCTTCGCTACATAGGGTTGGTTTATTTATGATGTATTCAGAATCAGTTCTGCTGACGATCATTAGACGCAAGTTGTATGTGAAATCACGGTGATACAGAACATAATTCATTTTAAATGTCTTGCTTGAAAAACTGCATTTGGGTATGATTAGTAATAATTTTTGGTAGTAATGACTTTGTCCCTCCTAGTGTGAGGCATTTATGTGTAATAATGCCCTTTATACAATATAGATATAATTAATTTGTTCAAAAGAAAAAAATTATTTTCGGATTCTTTTCTTTATGAGGTTTTCACGCTAGCTACCCGATAATTTCTTGTTAAGATCCCTTATTAAGAGATTATCCTTAATTGTTTTAAACTTTTCGAAATACTTTCATTGCCCGACATGCAGTTCGTAAAAAAGCCCGCCATTTACCGGATATATGATTTTATAACATTCCATGTGCTTGGCCGGAGTGAACAGTTGTCTGTTCGTCTTCGCTACATAGGGTTGGTTTATTTTATGATGTATTCAGAATCAGTTCTGCTGACGATCATTAGACGCAAGTGTATGTGAAATCACGGTGATACAGAACATATTCATTTTAAATGTTTTGCTTTGAAAACTGCATTTGGGTAGATAGTAATAATTTTTGGTAGTAATGACTTTGTCCCTCCTAGTGTGAGGCATTTATGTGTAATATGCCCTTTCCCAATATAGATTCTAATTAATTGTTCAAAAGAAAAAAATTATTTTCGGATTCTTTTCTTTATGAGGTTTTCACGCTAGCTACCCGATAATTTCTTGTTAGATCCCTTATTAAGAGATTATCCTTAATTGTTAAACTTATCCGAAATACTTTCATTGCCGACATGCAGTTCGTAAAAAAGCCCGCCATTTACCGGATATATGATTTATAAACATTCCATGGCTTGGCCGGATGAACAGTTGTCTGTTCGTCTTCGCTACATAGGGTTGGTTTATTTATGATGTATTCAGAATCAGTTCTGCTGACGATCATTAGACGCAAGTTGTATGTGAAATCACGGTGATACAGAACATAATTCATTTTTAATGTCTTGCTTGAAAAAACTGCATTTGGGTATGATTAGTATAATTTTGGTAGTAATGACTTTTGTCCCTCCGAGTGTGAGGCATTTATTTAATAATGCCCTTTATACACTATATATGTATATCTATATATCTATATCTATATATCTATGTCTATGCATCTGTGTATATATGTGTGTATGTGATGTCTGTAAGTTATAAACGTATATGATATTGAATATAAAAATAATAAAGACACATACATACTTTCATGTATATGCGCACAATTATGTCTGTTTATCTATCTATCTATCTATAATCTATTTGTATATATATATATATATATGCACACACACACTCACACACAAGCATACTTATACATATATACATACATACATACATACACACATACAGGTATATATACATAGATAAATCAATATAAGCATGTGTATGTTCGTGTGTGTGCATCTATGTGTGCGCCTGCAAACATACATACATACATACATACATATGAGTGTGTATATATACATAATAAATTAATATACACATATATCAATATATTATATAATATATATAGATATATATATATATAGAAACACTGCCAGATTTGACTGGGCCTGATGAAGCCTTCTGGCTTCACAGACCCCAGTAGAACCGTCCAACCCATGCTAGCATGGAAACGGACGCTAAACGACGATGATGATGATGATGATGATGATGATGATGATATATATATATATTATATATATATATATATATATATATATATATATGTATATATATATATTATATATACATATATATATTTATATATATATATACTTTATTTAAAAGCAGCGGAAAATTCAACAAAACCTGTTACTCTGAGTAACAGGTTTTGTTGAATTTTCTGCTGCTTTTAAATAAAGCATATTACTCTCCCACTGATATTTGAGTACTCTTTTTTCCACCTTGTTTCACATTTATGTGTTTACTCCGGTATAAATATATATATATATATATATATATATAGAGAGAGAGAGAGAGAGAGAGAGAGACAGAGACAGAGACAGAGAGAGAGAGACGGAGAGAGAGAAAGGAGACAGAAACAGTGATAGAGAAAGAGAGAGAGAGACTCTGACAGAAAAAAGATATAAATATGCATATATATACATATACGTGTGCGTGCGTTCGTTTGTGTGTTTCAATGTGGGAGTGCGTGTGTTTGTCTGCTTGGGTGTGTGTGTGCTTGTGAGTAAACTTGATGAAATGAGACCACACGATACTCAGAGAGTCATAACTTGTTGGAAGCTGGACCTAGACAAAGCGTTACTGATTGCTGGCCGAGTTTAATCTTGTTGATCAAGCATACATATTCACGCACGCGCACACACACACGCACACACACACACACACACACACACACAGCCCCCCCCACACAACTATATATAAATAATATATATAGTTATTATATACACAGCAGGAGTGGTTGTGTGGTAAATAGCTTGCTAACCAACCACATGGTTCCGGGTTCAGTCCCACTGCGTGACATCTTGGGCAAGTGTCTTCTGCTATAGCCCCGGGCCGACCAATGCCTTGTGAGTGGATTTGGTAGACGGAAACTGAAAGAAGCCTGTCGTATATATGTATATGTATGTGTGTGTTTGTGTGTCTGTGTTTGTCCCCCTAGCAAATTCTTGACAACCGATGCTGGTGTGTTTACGTCCCCGTAACATTAGCGGTTCGGAAAAAGAGACCGATAGAATAAGTACTGGGCTTACAAAGAATAAGTCCCGGGGTCGATTTGCTCGGTTAAAGGCGGTGCTCCAACATGGCCGCAGTCAAAATGAAACAAGTTAATAAAAAAAACATATATCAGCAAAGAAACACACTCTAAAGAATAGAGCAGTAATCATTACAACAATAATTTTATATCTTGGACATAGAGTTACCCAAGGTTACACAAGGCTAAAGACCTTCCTTACGTCTGCGACGTAGATATTTTAGACTTTGTATTTATATAGAATCTGACGAGCTGTCCACAACGCTTTGCTTTGTGGATGCGAAATTTTGGGTAACTCTATGTCCAAGATAAAAGATCTTTGTTATAATATATAATATGTCTATGTGTATGTGGGCATGTGAGTGTGTGTATATACATAGATACATAGACACATACGTACATCTACATACGTATATATATCAGTCGCCATGATTGATCGCTAAATCTGCAAGACTTTTTTATTCTCTCTCTGTATATTTTTTCTTATTCATTTCTGCTGAAGAGCGTAGGCACGAAACGTAAACGACTTTCACACGTTCCCGAGCGTCAAACTGATACACCTGTTTGTTATTCATGCACATGTCTTCGTATTTTGTTTTGCTGTAAATTTCAACTATATGTATAGTATGTATGGGTGTGTGTGTGTATATATGTGTGTGTAAGTAGTATGTATGTATGTATGTATCTATGTATGTATATGATTATAACGACATAGAGAACAAATTGTAGAGTGGATTGTTGGTATTTGACACCTATTTCTAGCATTGGCGCTGGTCATTTCCAGTAGCGCTTAACTATAATTATATCCTTATAATTTTATACATAAAAAATGAATGTTAACAATACGGTAATTTTTAAGTGCCAGGCCACTGACATAATCATTTTATGACTATATCCTTATCTTAGAAGTATATATATATATATATATATATAATATATGTGTGTGTGTGTGTGTGTGTGTGTGTGTGTGTGTGTGTGTGTGTGCGTGTGTGTATACATATAGGATACAAATTCAATCGATGTCGACTCAACTAAAAAGTATTCCAGCCAATCAGAGATAAATATCAACTGAAATACACAAACAAAAGAATGACTACTACTACTATCAAGCGTTTATGAGAAATCCCAGCCAGATCTTAATGAATCTAAGAAAACCAACTTCAGACCGTCTTAGATTCAGTATTTCCAACACACTGCTTAATTCCAGATCTGAAATTTTCGCAGGTGTAGACAGAGAAAAGTTGTTTTTTTTTTTAGCACATTGAAGCGACCCACGTGCGGAATGAGTCGTTGCCTCGCAGAATTTGACCTATTTTCTGTTATTTAGTTCTATACCTGTTGTGTTTAATGAGCTTTCTGTAATCAGGGAGGACGTGATTTCGTTTCTTTCATCGAGTTTCAGTTTTTTCCGCCAAACTTCTTCACGATTTTTCCACGTTTCTTTTCTTATTTTCTTACTATCCAGCGTCCTATTTTGCTAAACCGTATAACATATTGTAAGACTGCTTAAAGATACATAGCGCATTTTATAAATATGCCTGCTCAAGTATCATAAAAGCATGAAACTATTAATTAGAAGCACTTTCGGTTGTGTATTTACTATAATATATATCTCTTTTACTCTTTTACTTGTTTCAGTCATTTGACTGTGGCCATGCTGGAGCACCGCTTTTACTCGAACATATCGACCCCAGGACTTATTCTTTGTAAGCTTAGTACTTGTTCTATCGGTCTCTTTTGCCGAACCGCTAAGTTACGGCGACGTAAACACACCAGCATCGGTTGTCAAGCGATGTTTGAAGGAGAAACACAGACACATAAACATATACACACATACATATATATAAATATATACGACGAGCTTTTTTCAGTTTCCGTCAACCAAATCAACTCACAAGGTTTGGCAGGCCCAAAGTAGAAGACACTTGCACAAGGTGCCACACAGTGGGTCTGAACCCAGAACCATGTGGTTGGTAAGCAAGCTACGTACCACAGAGCCACTCCTGCGCCTATATATACATACATACATACATATATATATATTATATAATATATATATATATATTATATATATATATATATATATGTATATATATATATATATATATATATATACATATATATATATGTATATATATATACATGATAAATTGAGAGCTATTACACACACACGCAGGTACGTACGTAGGTATGTATGCGTGTATGTGAGTATGAATGTGTGTGTGTGAGTATATGTATGTATATATGTATGCATATATATATGCATGTATATATGTATGTATGTATGTATGTATGTATGTATGTATGTATGTATGTATGTATATATATATATATATGTACATACATACATATATACATACATATATACATGCATGTATATATATATATATATATATATATGGATGGATACCTTGATAGATAAATATATGTAAATATATATGCCTATATATACGTTCATTTGCACAAACTCACACAGGCTTGTGTATATATAAAGAGTCGCCTTAAGACATGGCCCCGCCGTGCAGTTACTCGGGGGATTCACGCCTCCAGCTGTCCCATTCTGATGTACAAAAACAGTGGCTTGCTCTTTATAAACAAATCCTATAGGACCAAGTGCACCGATTTTACTCGAAGGCCTACAATTCAACGAAGACAGCCATGCTTATATGATAAATTGAGAGGTGTTACATACACACACACACTCACACACACTCACTCACACACACACACACACACACACACACACACAAACACACACAAACACACACATACACACACACAGCAACACACACACACACAGACATACATACACACACGTACGTACGTATATATGTATGTATGTATGCGTGTGTGTATATGTACGTATATATGTGTGTATATATGTATGTAAATATATATATATAAATGCATGTATATGTATATATGTTTATATATATATATATATATATATATATATATATATATATATATATATATATATATATATATATATATGTATATATATGCACACTGCAACTTTACAGTATATGTATATATATATATATATATATATACATACATACATGAGTCTTTGTCTTTGTGGCTGTGTTTGTCCTCCACCAACGACTGTAAACAAGTATTGGTATATTTACGATCCCATAACTTAGCAGCTTAGCAAAAGAGACTGATAAAATAAGTACCAGGCTTGAATGTTAAATAATTACTGGTGACGATTCATTCGACTAAAAATTCTTCTAGTCGGTGCCCCAGCGTGGCCGCAGTCTAATAACTGTATCTAGTAAAACATAAAACATATATGGTAGTCGCAAAAGTGGATATGTGGTAAAATGCTTGCTTCACAACTACATGGTTCCGAGTTCAGTCCCACTGCGTGGCACCTTGGGCAAGTGTCTTCTACTATAGCCTTGGGCTGACCAAAGCCTTGCCTGTGGGTTTGGTAGGTGGAAACTGAAGGAAGGCTGTCGTATATATATATATGAATGTATATATTTGTGTGCCTGTGTTTGTCCCCCAACCAACGCTTGACAACCGATATTGGTGTGTTTACGTCCCCGTAAGTTAGCGGTTCGGCAAAAGAGACAGATAGAAAAAATACTGGGCTCACAAAGAATAAGTCCTGGCGTCGATTTGTCCACTAAATGCGGTGTTCCGGCATGGCCACTGTCACATGACTAAAACAAGAAAAAGAATAAAAGAAAAGAAAACACACACACGAACACACACACACACACATATATAATATATATATATATATAAATATATATATGCACGAACATATATACATAAATATACATGTAGACACACTCACACACATACATATACATATACATATATATATATATATACACACAGCTCCATAGATCTACGCGTCCTATCTATTATCGAAATATCAACGCATTCGTCGTATGGGTAGTCATTTCCTTATGCTGCTCTGAACGGATGAACAAAAGCGCAGACATAAAAAATTCCGATCGATCAACAGAAATATTTCATTTGCAGGCAGTCAATGAAATCAAATTGAAATATAATAAGAAATTAGCGCAAACACATAACAACAAGAATGTAAACCAATAAATCTAAATGTATACTAATGCAACGAAAATACGAATAAATACAAGTTAATAGGAATCCACTAGAAAAAGATAAAAAACATTGAGACATACACTAGGATGGCTTGAATGATAATCAGTGAAAAAAACTTGGAAAATCTCAGCGGTTCAAATGTTTTTTGGTTGTATTCACTAGAGATTGACGAAGATATATATACTTAATACACATATCCACGTATATACGTACGCACGTACATACAAAGATAAATATGTAAAAATATACTTTTATAGATACATCCATAAGTGTGTGTGTATGTGTACACAGAGACATACACATTTATTTTTTTGCGACGAGACACGTAGCCGTTAATATGAATACAAATATCAAAGATGGTGAGCTGGTAGAGTCGTTAGCACGCCGGGCAAAATACATGTCGGCATTTCACCAGGTTTTCAGTTCTAAGTTCAAAAATCTGTCGGAGCACGCGGGGTTAGATATAATAAACTTATCCCTCATTCACAAACTCGGTGCACTTGTGTCGAAATTTGAAACTAATATTTATCTCTTTGTGTGTCTACGGATAAATATTTCTTTTATTTTGTTACTTGTTTGTGTCATGTGACTCTAGCCATGCTGGAGCCCTGCCTTAATCGAGAAAATCGTCCCCAGGATTTATTCTTTGTAAGCCTAATACCTATTCTATCGGTCTTCTCCGCCGAACTGCCAAACCACGGGGACGTAAACACACCAGCATCGGCTGTCAAGTGATGGCTGGGTGGGGAGAAAAACACAGACACACACATATATACACAGTGTTATTACTCCCAGGGGCGCAAGTGTTAATATATTCGTGAATCAGTCACTTACCGAAATAAGAGAATCTATTCTTTAGGAAAATGCCATTTAATTGTTTAACTGTTGTACTGGATGAATTGCGAAAATAAACTCTAACAGTTCAAATACTAAGAAGTAAGCATACTCAATTTCATTTTTACCAAGTAATTTAGGAACAAGAATGGATTATTTCTCTTGGCTATATATAGGGATCCCTTCCAGGGGACCTATTATCGAGTTTTTCAACAACCTGAGTAGGCCATCAGGTTTCCAGACATGAGTTATATACACGTGTCAAGTTTCATCAAAATTGACAAACGATGTAGGAGGAGTTAAATAACAACTCCACAAACACATCCACAGACAGAATTTCCCACATATGCAGTAGCTATGCATATATATAGAGAGAGATTGCTAAATATTTCAATTAACCTGAAGATTGACTTTAACCATAACTCGAATTATTACGAATTGTACAGCCATGAAACGATCATAGTGTTTTACTCTTTATCTTTTATTAAACTTTTAATACTTTTGATATATATTTAAAATAATATAAATTAATTAATTTTATGTATTGGCTTGAGTTTTTCATTGTTTGATTTGCCTAATAGTGGTTTTATCTCTAATTTAATATAATATAATATAATATATTTTACTATAAAATTGGATTTAATCCTAAATCTGATTTTTCCCAGTAAGTTTGGATTTATTCCCTAATATTATTATTATATATATATATATAAATGTTTTTTATTTTCCTCTAGTTTCAGAATTACTACTATTTTTTTGCGGTTTTGAGTTTAGCTGCTCTTTTCAAGTGAGTCGAACGACCTTCTCAGGGTCATTCCTTAATATTTTGTTGAATGTATCATATAGTCAGTGACTATATCTATTTTCTCACTTGACCGCTGGTGGCAGAAATTTTTCTTGAAATTTTTGTTACCCTTATATTGATTGATTATATAATATATATATATATATATATATATATATATATATATATATATATATCTATATATATATATATATATATGTGTGTGCGTGAGCGCGCTTTGTGCGTGTGGGCTTGCTTCGGATGTGCGCGTACGTATGTATGCATACATACCCACACACTCGCATGCATCCCTACCCACATACATACACGCACACCTACTCACACACACACATACACACACATACCTGCACACACACACACATACATACATACACATACATACCTACTTCAGACATACACACACACAGACATACACCCATACACTCACACTCACACGCATACACACACCACACATACACACCACACGATACATACACCCCACACACCCACCTACATACATACATTACACTTGTATACACACACACTTACATTCATACACACACACACCTACACAGCCATACCCTCACTCAGACACACACATCTACCTACACACACACACACAACACACACGGACACCACCCCATACATACATACATCTACACACACACGCCTACACACATAATACACACATACATAAACACACACACATACACATATACACACATACGACCACACACACAATACTTATACACATGCACACACACACATACATACATACACCCATATACATACATACACACATACCCACATACTCCTATACGCACATACATACACAAAGACATACACACTTACACACTCACACAAACATACACACACACACATACTTACGCACACACTCACCTGCACGCGCACACACATGCATGACAAACACCCATACACTCACACTCACATACGCACACACCAACATAAAACACGCACACGCACACACCACCTACACTCCCACACACATATACACGCACCTACATACACACACGCACGCATACACACGCATACACACATACATTACACACGTACACACACACCCACATACACATGCATACACACACACACAAACATGCACGGACACACCTAGACATACACACATACACCTATATACACACGCCCCACACCCTACATACACACACATATACACACGCCCACACACCTACATACACACACATACATACACACACATACACGGACACACCCACACATACTTACATACATACACCTATACACACACGCCTACACACCTACATACACACACATGCATACACACACACACACATGTACGCACATACACACACATATACGCACATACATATATACCCACACACATGCACACACACACACACATACGCATGCATGCATGCATGCATGCACACGCACACCTACACTACACGCATACACACACACACCGCACGTACACATACATACATACACACACGCATACATACACCCATACACATACATGCATCCGACACACACATACATACACACTCACACATACATACACACACACACACTCACTCACACACCTGTATGTACGCGCACACACATGCACATACACACACTTCCCCACACCCACACGTACATACATACACACTCACACACATACACACACACACACACACACACACGGACATGCATCTATGCACACACATACATACACACATACTCACATACATTCATCGGACACACTGCCACCCAGACATACACACAGACACACACTCACATCCACACACATACATACTTACGCGCATACTCGCAGGCACGCGCACATACGCACTTGCGCCGGCTCGCGCTGCATACGCGCCGCATACACCTCGCCTTGGACCTGACGAGACCTCCCGCCCGTTCCTGGGACCGTCGCGTGTCGTTGGGTTTTCCCACGCCTGTCTCCGCGGTACCACTCTTCCATCTTCCCCTCAGCTGGAGTCCTTTTTCCTTAACCCCCCCTTTTTCGTTACACACACGCGCACACATATACACACCTTGCCTATATATATACATCACTCTTACACACATTCAATCTATACTCGCCATTAATACCACCACGACACTGGACACACACCACACACTACTACTCAACACACGCTGCACGCTACCTACGCCCCCACCCCTTCCCCTCCCTCCCTTCCTCCTTCCTCTCTTTTTTCTACTACTGACCTCTCCCTTCCTCCTTCCTTCTTTTTCTTACTACTGACCTCGTCTGCTAGCTGACCATTAGTCTCGCCCTAACCCACACGCCTACACACAGACGCACACACTAACACACACATATTTTTTTTGTTTTTTCATCTCGCCTCACACACACACACATACACACGCACACGCACACACTCACACATACCCACACATCTGTTGGGTTACCAACCTTGTCTCCACTCTTTTGCCTTTAAAAACCCACTTTGCTCTTGTTATCGTCAACATCCGCCTTTCACCATGTGCAACTCGTAAACCAAGTCGTCTTTTTTCTCTTTCCCTGTTGCCCGCTCTGGGATCTTTCTTTCCTCTCTCTTCCTTCTTTATGTTTCCGACGAAGAGCTCCGCTCGAAACGTCATACCTCCCTGCTTCCATCTCCTGAGCGCCTATTAAAATAATACTGTAATTGTTCCTGTTGTTGTTGTTTTTTTGTTTCCCTTTTGGATTTAAAATATATATATATATATATATATATATATATATATATATTATATATATATCTTACAGAAATTCGGATAGCTTTATATTTACAGATATTTATTAGTATGTTACATATTTTTTATAAATCATAAATCATATAATAGCGCTTTCGCCCACTCTAGTGGAGTTGTCAAATTTGTCAACTCCACTAGAGTGGATGAAAGCGCTAATATATGATATATGATTTATAAAAACATGTAACATACTAGTAAATATCTGTAAATATAAAACCAGCCGAAATTCTGAGTACCTCATTTCTTCTAATATAAAATACCTGTACATCATCTCCAAACCGTCTAACACAAACACACACACACATATACACACACACACATACACACACACATACACACACATATATATACATATATATACACATATATATACATATATATATATATACATATATGTTGCATATATATGCATGTATGTATGCATGTATGTATGTATGTATGTATGTATGTATGTATATATATATATATATATATATATATATATATATATATATATATATATATATATAATATATATATATATATATATATATATATATATAAAGTACATATATACATAAATGCATATATATGTAGTTATAAGTAATTTCTCTACTAGAAATAACTCAAAAGTGATGAATCTTTTTGCTAACACAAGAAACAGGACAACCGTTGACTTATATACATTTAAATTCAATAGTATGACAAAATAGTAAACATATCGTAATTAACAGGGATTGTCAATTATTCAAAATAGTTTTAATGATTAATTAAAATAGTTTTAATGATATGCACCTACCAGTTGCCAACAATAAGCTTAATGTGGTTAATAGGTTTATCCAATAGTTTTACACCGTTAAAAGCAGAGATTATTTATGTAATGTGTTCATAGATAGTCGATGGGTTGGATGTGATGCTGAAGAAGGATCAATAACTCCTAAAATGTCCATATACACTCATCACCTATTTTTCTGTCTACGATCACATTATTTACTTAATCATTTCTGAATACGAAACGAGGTAATTTTCAATGCTGGCTCTAAATCTCTATAGAAAATCTGTTGAGATACTCGAAAGTAATAGACATGTATCTATAGGCAACCACCTATCCCGTTTATTTAAAGATAACTGCCTGTATTGGGACGGATGGAGGCGCAATGGCCCAGTGGTTAGGGCAGCGGACTCGCGGTTTCGATTCCAAGAGTGTTTATTGAGCGAAAACACCTAAAGGCCCACGAGGCTCCGGCAGGGGATGGTGGTGATCCCTGCTGTACTCTTTCCCCACAACTTTCTCTCACTCTTACTTCCTGTTTCTGTTGTACCTGTATTTCAAAGGGCCGGCCTTGTCACTCTCTGTGTCACGCTGAATATCCCAGAGAACTATGTTAAAGGTACACGTGTCTGTGGAGTGCTCAGTCACTTACACGTTAATTTCACGAGCAGGCTGTTCCGTTGATTCGGATCAACCGGAACCCTCGTCGTCGTAACAGACGGAGTGCTTCCATCCATTGGGACGGATGGTTAGCGAGTGTATTAAATTACAAATTGTATTACTGAAGCCACCACTGCAATTCTATATAGTTTTGAATCTTTATAATGATGACGATACCGTAAAAGTACTTGCTTTATCCTTAGCGCTTGTGTAACACTTCCTAAAGTGTTAATGTTTATCAATGATGATCAGATAACAACTCTTCAGGCAGATTACATGCTACATAAATCTGCTTCATAATTGTTATTATTATTATCACTATTACCCTTATCCTCTTCTTTCAATTTTGTTTCTATTTCTTGCCGAGTGTCTTCTCAACGCCTAGAGCAACGAAACTCACTGTATACATTGGTAGGTCATTAAAATAAAGACACCACATAATTCATTTACAAAGTCATGTGACAAAAAAGGGGGAAGAAAGACTGACAGAAAAAGGAAAGAACAAAAAAGAAATATAAAAAAAACCCCTAAAATAAGGGAGGAAGGAAAGAAAACTCACAGCGACAATGATCTTATTTATTATTTTGGTTTGCCTCAGGCTCAGTCTTATTGCTGGAAGGATTTATGTGGGTAGCAGGTTACTACCTGTAACCTTAGATATCCGCAAGTCTTTTAAGTGCTTAACTCTCCTGATAATCTTTGCTGTCCCTAAGACAGAAACTTTCTGTAGGAGCTCTACCAAGCATTCTATTCCAATCTCCTCCAACCATTTGTCTATATCAGTGGTTTTCAACCAGGGTTCCGCCAGTACAGTCCAGGGGTTCCGCAAGAAGTTACAAAACTGCTAAAATCGACAGTAATTTTTAAGTCTCCTGTGCAGATATGTGTGCATAAGACTATTAAATTATTGCACAAGGGTTCCTCGAGCCAGTGGAATGTTTCCTTGGGGTTCCGCTCCAGCAAAAGGTTTGAAAAGCACTGGTCTATATCTTTGCTTACCGTTCCTAACGCACCAATTGTTATACGCACGACCTTTACAGTTCTCATGCTACACATTCTTCCTATTTCAAATTTTAAAGGATTGTA
>NC_042999.1:16562341-16569841 GCF_006345805.1 Octopus sinensis
CTTCTTTTTCATGATCATCTTTTTTCTTCTTCTTCATCATCATCATCATCATCATCTTCTTTTTCTTTTTCTTTTTCTTGTTGTTGTTGTTGCTGTTGTTATTGTTGTTGCTGTTGTTGCTCTTCTTCTTCTTCTTCTCCTTCTTCTTCTTCTTCTTCTTCTTCTTCTTCTTCTCCTTCTTCTTCTTCTTCTTCTTCTTCTTCTTATTATTATTATTATATTATTATTATTATTATTATTATTATTCTATTTTAAAAGGATTGACGTAACTCTTCCCAAAAAGAAACCGACAAAACGAAGAACGCGATGAGATTTCAATAGATATTTTATTAGTTGAACGCTATTTCGACAGCAAGCCTGTCTTTATCGAATTCGAAATAAAAAGTGATAAAAATTCAAAATTATAGAAATTCACATCTAAAACATGAATGAGAGCAACCAGCGTCCACACGTTGATGAAATGACATCATCAGTCGTTAAGTTTCAACTTTATCAAAACTGATTAAATATTTTTCCTTTTCCCTTTTCGTTCGTTTTATTCCCCTCTGTTTTTCTGTCTTTTTCTTTCTGTCATTTATAAAATTGAAACCCTAACCCTAACCCTAGCCCTAGCTCTGACCCTAAAGGGTAACATCAGGTCAAAAGTAAGTAACCTCGATACACTAAAATCTGCTGACGCTAAAACACCGAATAAAGGAAGGAAAAGAATAAGAAAAGATAAATGGAGATGAAGGTGAAAATTGCGCATGGGCAACACACTGGAGCTAATGTAGGCATCGGCAGGGTTAAGAGTTGGTCGTGACTTAGAAATGGCGTTCTGAAAATGTGTACTGAAGCTCTGGTATGCAGCGTTTATGAGTTGGCTCTCCGAACAGACATCAAGGTGACAAAAGGAAAGAATCACAATTATGTAGAATATGTGGGGAAAAAGGAGAAACGGTCGCTTATTCTTTTACTCTTTTACTTGTTTCAAAGATTTGACTGTGGCCATGCTGGAGCAATGCCTTTAGTCGAGCAAATCGACTCCAGGACTTATTTTTTTGTAAGCCTAGTACTTATTCTATCGGTCTCTTTTGCCAAACCGCTAAGTTACGGGGACGTAAACACACCACCATCGGCTGTCATGTGATGTTGAGGAGGACAAACACAAACACATAAACACACACACATACATATATACATACATACATACATACGTATATATATATATATATATATTATATATATATATATATATATATACATATACATATATACGACGGGCTTCTTTCAGTTTCCGTCTACCAAATCCACTCACAAGGATTTGGTCGGCCCGAGGCTATAGTAGAAGACACTTGCCCAAGGTGCTACGCAGTGGGTATGAACCCGGAACCATGTGGTTGGTAAGCAGGCTACTTACCACACAGCCATTCCTGCACCTAAGTCATCTTGTAAGCGAATGTGCACAGCGAGTTTACAGAAGATAACATGGTAATATTGCCCGATATATTTATTGAGGGATATCTGAGAAATGTGGGGTTTTTTCCGGAGAAGTTAACAGGTATAAGAAGGAAGCAGTAGGGGTCTTAGAGAATGATAAATTCGAGCTTTTATGGGACATTACCACTCAATGTGATAGAATGTGGGGGTACATGGCCTAGTGGTTAGAGCAGCGGACACGCGGTCGAGGGATCGGAGGTTCGAATCTCAGACCGGGCAATGTGTGTGTTTATGAGCGAAACACCTAAGCTCCACGCGGCTCCGGCAGAAGATAATGGCGAACTTCTGCTGACTCTTTCGCCACAACTTTCTCCCACTCATTCCTCCTGCATCTTGCGGCTCACCTGCGACGGACCGGCGTTCTGACCAGGTAGGGAACCTATACGTCAGGGAAACCGGGAAACCGGCTCTTATGAGCCGGTTCGAGAAGGAACAAACATACCACCAATGTGACTGACTGATTGAGTCAAGAAGGCCAGACATTGTAGTTGCCAAGTAGAAAGAGAAAGAGGCCCAGGTCCAAATTATCGATTTTTCTGTCCCTGGAGATAATGAAGTGGAAGGTAAAAAGCATTAAAGAATGGAGAAATATGAGTCACTGAAGAAGGAGACTGGTAAGGTGGGGAGGATGAATAAAATTTTAGTGAACATCTTTGAGGATTATGGAAATAAAGTCGGTATCAATACAAGGTTACAAGTCATGCAGAAGATAGCAGTTCTTGGTACAACAAGGATTTTAAGAGAAGTCTTGTCTATGTAAGGTCCAGAAGAGGAATCAGAAAGGGGCTTTTTCAACATATTGTCGACTGTTCCCTAACTGAAATGCCCAGACTGCTTAACAATTGTTGCTGTTGTTTTTGTTCATTCTTGAGCCATCCCTGGCTCATAGGGCCGGTTTCCCGGTTTCCCTGGCGTATAGGTTCCCCACTATATCTGGTCTGTTGGCCTTAATTTCTCTATCTGTGTGTATCGGCATATCCCAGAGTATGGTTGCTTTCTCGCAACCGTACTCTGGGATATACCAATACTCTTCTTCTTCTTCTTCTTCTTCTTCTTCTTCTTCTTCTTCTTCTTCTTCTTCTTCTTCTTCTTCTTCTTCTTCTTCTTCTTCTTCATCTTCTTCTTCTTCTTCTTCTTCATCTTCTTCTTCTTCTTCTTCTTCTTCTTCTTCTTCTTCTTCTTATTATTATTATTATTATTATCATTATTATTATTATTATTATTATTATTATTATTATTATTATTATTATTATTATTATCATCATCATTATTATTATTAGTCCGGAGCCATGCTCAATTATTACAACGTGATTTATTATGAACGAGTGCTGTGTATGGCGCAGAAAGGGTTCGATTGATAATATCTTTCGTTTGTGACATACATTTTATTATATCAAGCTCTAATTCTCAACACCTGATAACGGCAAATATTTCTCTTCTAGGTATTGTTATACTTTCTGTTGTAACGTATAATCGGATAGATATAAATAAGATTTCATTTAAAATAAATTTGATGTAATTTCAACTAGATATAAATAATTTGTGTATAAACGACACGCGAAAGTAGGCCGCAGAAGCTGCTGTATTAAATTTTCTCTTAAGATGCTGACAAGTAGCAAGATATTAATTTAATCCTTTAGTATATTTATCACGACACACTTCAAATAAGAGATTCAGCTAATGAGGGAATGTCAGCGCGGATATATGACTTGCTGAAGAGAGCAGCCAAATCTCCATTAGATCGTGCTGCATAATTAATGTGAAGGACACAACTTCAATGATTAGAACCGTTCAATCCTACATAGAGCTAAACAGCAAAGACGAGCAATGAGAACTCATGGAAGAAGAGATTTTAATGGCAAAACAAGAAGAGCCTTGGCTCTGTGGTAAGAAGTCTGCTTCCCAACCACATGGTTTTGGGTTCAATCTCACTGCGTAGCACTTTGGACAAGTGTCTTCTAATATAGTTGCTTCTTTATTACCCACAAGGGGCTAAACATAGAGGGGACAAACAAGGACAGACAAGGGCATTAAGTCGATTACATCGACCCCAGTGCGTAACTGGTACTTAATTTATCGACCCCGAAAGGATGGAAGGCAAAGTCGACCTCGGCGGAATTTGAACTCAGAACGTAACGGCAGACGAAATATGGCTGCGCATTTCGCCCGGCGTGCCAAAGATTGTGCCAGCTCGCCGCCTTCAATGTCTTCAAATATATCCTCAGGTCTCGGCCAAAGCCTTGTAGGTGTATTTGGTTGACGGAAACTGAAAGAAGCCTTGATGTCCACCTGCTTCGCTTGCGGGTTTAGTAACTTGGCGGTGCGGTAAAAAAGGCCGATAAATTATGTACCAGGCTTTAAAAACGAATACAGGTGCCGCTTCGGACGGCTAGAAATTATTCAAGGTGGTGCCCCAGCATGGCCGAAAAGTAATGACTGAAACAAATGAAAGACAGAAGATATAATTAACCAATTCTGTTTAATGTGACGGAGTTACAGATCATCTCTATAGAAAATAGTTCCTCGAGGTATAATAATTATTCTTAGATCGTACGTTTGAATGGTGTTAGTCCAACGCGAGAAACAAAATTCAAATTCTTTTGAGGAAACGTTTGTCATATTTCTGTTAGTTGACGCTATGCCAGAGAATTATAAATGGTTATGAAACATTGATTCCATTTTCAATAAAATTACATCCGTTATAGCCACTAATATCGACGTCGACATAATTGGTAGACTACTCAGTGCATTAATATTATAATATGATGTCCCATTTTATTTTTTCGCATTTTATTCTAAAGCATACCCTGGCGGGGCTAGTACATTTCTGTAAGCTTGTCAAGAGTCACTAAGTTAAGTCAAAGCCAGATGTTAAAATCATAAATCAATAGACTCTCTATAAATACATATATTTTTTTTCAATCAGAATCTATGGAAATATCTGCCAGTACTTCAAGTGTACACAACAATAGCAAATCATCACCGGGTGCAAATATCAATTCTGAAAATAATGAATATTCTTTGAGACACTCAATCGCATAATATCGTTATATTAGAAAATGTTTTGCAGTACTCAATAAGACGGCTCATGACGTGCAATCTCGTTGAGAATAAAAAAAACATAGTTTATACGTCCTAGATTAATTATCAGGATCTTTATGTATATCCTGACAGATTTTTGGGACCAGCGTAGAGTAGTGATGATGGAGTTTCTGGCAAGGGGCACCACAATCAACGGGGTATTTTTTGCTACTCTGCTGCAGAAATTGTTGGACGCCATCAAAGCAGAGAGTCGTGGCATGCTCATCAAATGAGTCCGCCTCTTTCAGATTAAAGCGATGGAAGAAGTGTGTCACCAGTCCCGTGGTGGCTATGTGGAGTAGGATTAATAATAACGCGAAGTTTCGTTTATCCTAATCCTTGGGAAGTAGGTCAGGGGAAATCTTTAATGAACTTCCCTCGTGTGTTTGTATATATTGGGTTGGCAAGAAAGTAATTTGTTTTTTTTAGAGCGAAATAAAAGTAATTGTTTTCATGCAAGAATGAACTCCAATCAATTATATATTTTCCTATTTTTTCGATGAATTTTTGCCATCTTTCTGGCAACTTCATGATTCTGAGTTCATAGAACTTCTGGGCCTTATCAGCCAAAAACTGGAGCAAGTGTGGTTTCAGGTCGTCATAATTATTGAAAATTTTACCATTCAAAGAATTTTGCAAACTTCCAAACAAATGGTAATCAAATAGTGCAAGACCAGGGCTAAATGGTGGATTTGACATCACTTCTCAACCAAATTCCAATAATTTTTCATGTGTCAGCAAAGACATGTGTGATCTAGCGTTGTCATGGTGGAACACAGTTCCTTTACAATTTGCCAATTCTGGCCGTTTTTCTTTGATTACTTCGTCCAGTTTCATTAGTCGTTGACAGTAAACATCAGAATTGACCGTTTGGTTCCTTGGAAGCAGCTCAAAATACACCTTTGTAATCTCACCAAATTGACAGTATGAACTTTTTTTGATGCAATTCAGCTTTCGATGTGATTTGTGCTGGTTCATTACGCTTGGACGTTCTCGATTGATATTAATATTGTAGACAATCCATTTTTCAGCACCAGTGATGATTCATTCCAAAACATGTCGATTTCATTACGTTTGAGATGCATACCGCAAATATTGATTCGTTGTGTTAAGTGAATCTCTTTTAATTTAGGTGGAACTAAAATATCGAGCTTCTTAACGAGTCCAACACATTTTAAGTGATTTTCAATTGTAGTGTGTGATACATTTAACATCGCTGCAATCTCTCGCACAGTTATATGACAATCAGATTCAATTATGGCTTTGATTCGGTCATCGTCAACTTCAGAAGGTCGACTAGAACGTTAGTCATCTTTGACTGAAAAATCTCCAGAACAGAATTTTTAAAACCATTTCTGACATATGCGTTCTGTTAAGCAATAAACACCATAAACTTCACATATCTCTTTGTGGGTCGCAGCAGCTCTCTTGCCTTTGGAGAAATAAAACAGCAAAATTTGGCGAAAATGTTTGCTTTTGCACTCCATGTAAAAAATTGACGCTGAACTAACAGCTGTGAACAAAATTACACGCAATTTACCTCTAAAGTAAACTAAAAGTAACGGCTATCAAATATTAAAAGGAAAAAATCGTCACATTGACAAAAGTCAATCAAGAAAAATCGCAACTCTATTTGCGAAATATATATAGAAATATATATGAAAGAAGGTTTGAAAATGCAATTTTAAAGATGTCTGTTCACTTGACCGGTTTCACTTTTTTAGAAAATATTGTCAAAAGTAAAATGTAAAACTTTGTATAAGCTTTGTTGTGTTAAGTACTGGTTGTCACAAAATATCAAAATACATATATACATACTTTGATAATAATAAGAATAATAAGAAAATTTATAATAAGAAAATTTTTCTAGAGAGCAAATATGAAATTTAAGAATGACTACTAAGACCAAAAAATAATCAATGATAATACTGATGGGTTATGTATAGGAACTGGTTACTGTATGCTATCGATTGAGGAAAGGTGTCTTTGGATGTTTTCATTCAGAAACACTAAAACAAGCGCGAAGCGGTCCATCATTACACTCTCCCTGAATATGTGATAGCAGAGAAGGACCGAATTTACATTTTTATATATTTAATTACCACAGCTAAGACTCTCACACATACATACATGCATGCACACAACATACATGCATGCATGCATGCATGCATACTTGCATACATACATACATACATACATACATACATACATACATACATACATACATACATACATACATACATACATACGTACATCTGTGAGCGGAACAGTAAAAATATGCATGATTTTTCTCAATTTCCAAATGTGAATTCGTCTGTGTTAATTACATTCCAAAGTTGGAGCCTTGTATACTTTTTGGAAACCAGTTCCTTCTTCAGTGGAAGATTTATAATAAAAAATAGAAGAGACATACATACAGACAGACACAGACACACACACAGACACACAGACGCACACACAAACACACCCACAGACGCACACACACACACATACACACACACACACATATATCCACACACTTTGACACTTAGATAGGTTTCGGCCAGTATTGGTTCAGGCAATGCCAAATTTAATAGCACCACCTAGCGAATTAATTCTAATCAGGAATCGGACTACTCAAATAGAGAGTTATTGTTTAGGGAGATATATCCGGGTGTAGGAGGTTTATCCGGGATCTCTTGAAGGAATTTGTACACTATGTATATTATTATTATCATTCAGTAGTTTTATTTTTATAGCGTGCTTTCACTTCACTACCGAGCACAGCTCTGTGTGCCTTGGGTATGTGCTGTGATTTGTTGTGATGCTCTGATGGTTACTGTATTGAAAGTGTTCTGCGTAGGATGTGTGCAGTGCCCAGTAGTGCAATTTTCTGTATGTTATATGTGTTTGTAAGTCCTGGTGTTTTGTTATGTATTTGTCTGAATATTTTTTTATCAT
>NC_042999.1:16574841-16577341 GCF_006345805.1 Octopus sinensis
TAAAAGACAATCATGGGAAAATTGAAAGAGAATGGAACAAGGAACAATATTAGATAGCCATATGGGAGATTGATGTCGAATATAACCAGCGAGAGGAGAAGCAGGAAGAAAAAAGGGTTTTATTAATATTTTGTTATATGAGAATTTGAGGGGTTAGGCGATTCATATTGTAAAAACTGTCATTTCAAATCAAAATATCGTTGAGAAAGAGCGTGTAGGGAGATATAGCAGCGCTTTGGTCCTTATTGAAACCGAGAAGTAAGAAGGAAATATTACTTTCATCTATTTGATAAGTTTGAAAGAGGGGGCAATGCCTATGCCCCTTGCAAGCCTTCCGAAATTGGTGAAATTGATGAGGTTAATATTCTGTTTAAGATGTTGCAGTTCAACATCTGCAGGAAAAATATGAATATGGAGGGGATTCCAGGGTGCCGATGTTTCGGATAGAAGGGAATGGGCCGAGGAGGGTTGTATAAAACAGGGGTGACACAAGGTAGAGAGACAAATTTGTCGGGTGCCTGACTAGTAGAGGTACGATATCAGACATTTCCATCAAGCAGAAGATTGAAGACAAGGAGATAGATAATCTGGAATAGTTCCAAATATATCGAAAATAAACGTTGAAGTATAAAATTTGATAGTTACTCGCATATTCTGTCAGGTTGCACACAGAAATGTTATACAGAATGTCTTGTAACGCTGTAGCATCATCAGTTATAAAACATCATCTATAATATAAATTGGACATGGGCGAGCGTTGTATTCTTTCTTGTCTTGAGGTTCACAGCCAAATGGCTGGGTGGAATCGCGTGAAAAATAGCACACCTGTGGAGACGGGTGCATAGATTAGAATGCAGTTTGTATTTGTTTCCTAGCCCCCATACTTACCGAGAAAATCGATCTGAAGCTGTTTTCTGATCGGGGGTGGGGAGAAATTTTCATACAGCTGGAGGCTCCAATCGAAACAGGGCACCCGAAATGATAAGGTTGAGAAACGCTGTTATAGATTATGCCTAATCGAAAACGATCACACCCACATCATCCAAACAGACCGGGTGAAACCGGGCTTAACTACTAGTCAGTTATAAAGAAAATTTACATTACAAAGAAGCAACTGTAGAAGCATGGAAGTGAACGACTAGGTTATAACCGCAAGAGAGATATTGCAGAACTGATTTGAAAGAGATTTAGATGCCGTTTGAAATTTTGCTTGAATGGGTGCACCTCAGATATCCTCTTCTTTGTGGATTAAGTACAGAATTTTTTAACTAATTCACTCTACATAGCATTCGTTAATTTGAAGAGATCCGTTGAGAGAGCACAACACTCGGTAGCGTAGTGGTTGCTAATGATTGACTTATGGGAGCTGTACAAGCTACAAGCAGATATCTTATCATCAAAATGAGGCTTTGTGCGCAGGTTAAGTGTACATCAGGGATCGGCTTTTGGTTCCTATTGTTTATTTTAAATTCTTCAGATCTTAAAAGTGTAGTTTAAAAAAGGTTTTCCGTAGAAACTTCTGTAAGTCAACGGCTTAATTCTGACAGCTGAAGAATGTCAGCCATGGAAACAAAGCTCAGAATTAAATTGTCTTAAAGGCAACCACTTTTGTTTGTAGAGAAAGACCAAAGAAGTAATCGTGTTAGATATAAAGTAAAGCAACGGGAAGGAACACTTTACTATGTATCAAATATACGATGTGAGTCAGAATGTTATGTAATTTTTAATCGTATTTTGTATTGACTAACTTTGTATATATGTAAATATTTTAAAAAGTAATGCAAATAAACATTGTATTATTTTCTGACTTACTTTCGTAAAAATATAACTTAGAAATGTAATAGAAATAATAAACAGAAATAGTAATCTTGAAAGAAATTCGAAATACTAGAAGTTCCTTAGAAGAAATCTATATCTGCGGTTACCAAAGTGACCTAACTAGAAGCGGAGGAGAGTGTTCCAAAACTGTAGAATTCAGACCATGAACAAGAAGGAAGGGTTCAGTTAAAACATCTGATGGTGGCGTGGGTATTCACTTTCGAAATGAAGGGTAGATTTTCTGATATTTATTTGTGCAGTGTAGATTTATGTTGAAAGGAAGCATACGAATTGAATACGGATATTGTACGAAGACTACATAGAAACGAAGGAGTATATATCTGTATGTGTATGAACAACTTATTATATATATAAACTAAGAAATAACTGGGTATGAGAGAATATATTTGTGGATGTAAGAGAGAAGGTGGCACTGGTATGGAGACGAGAAGTAGCGTATGGAAGGTGGTAGCTTAGAGCAATTTAAATGTAAGAATTGTGTACACAACTAAAGCAGACATAGGAAGAATGGATGAAGTCTGATCTGAAGGGGCTGAACTTAATAAGTAAGAAAATAAAAAGAAAAGGACCGCAGCAAATGGCAAGATGCTGTCAGAAAAGATAGGTCTCATCCATGTCAGCATGGAATAGCAGGTATAAAATAATAATGGTATATTTTACG
>NC_042999.1:16587341-16597341 GCF_006345805.1 Octopus sinensis
GGTCAGATGACGTCACTCACAGTTCATTTCGTGTTTTCATATGTCAAGAAGGAGATATTTTTCTCCTGGGAGGCTCTCCACAGTGGAATGTCTTCTCATGTCCGAGTGCATTCGGACGTGTGGAATGTAACTTTACACGGGCACACACAGACACACACACACACACACACACACACACACACACACACACACACACACACACACACACACACACACACACACACACATACACAGACTCCTACCTCGTTTATAACACTAATGTCATGGATTCGGTGAAATATTTGTAGCGTATCTATTTGAAACCAAGTTGTTTCTAGAATAGTGCTGCTGCTGATGCTACTACCAATACAACTACTACCACCACAACCAATACCACCATCCTCCCACTACTACTACTACTACTACTACTACTACTACTACTACTACTACAACTAACACCAACAACAACAACGGCAACAAATCCGTCGTCTACTTTGTACGCTGAAAATATACGAGCGTTATTGAACCCAATCAAGGCAGTTCATTCGACCATATGCATTGGTTACGTGCTGATTTATTTCCAGTACTGCACCCTGTAGCCCTTGGACGGTGGGGGGAATTATCTCTTTCTGAATCTATCAGAGAGGAGGATGGCTATATAGGAAATCACTTGGACCGAAAATCAAAAGCAGATTTTGTTCATTCTTTATCTCTGCTTCATTTAGCGTATAAAGATATATACTTCAACACAGTCGTATACATACATACTTAGACACACACACATGCGCATATACACAGACATCTATGCACACAGTATTCTAATATATTTGTACTTATGACCATAAAACATCAAAGATCAGTCGTTTTTTTAATTTGTGTTTTTCATTCCACTGAAGCTTGCGCAAACATATTGCAAAGATGTAGTCCAATTTTTGATATCTTGAACAACAATTTAATAAATTACCGACTATAAGGCGGTATAGAAACTCTCACTATGTGGGGAAGGATATAGATTAACCGTCATTTACGAAGACGACTTTTCCGATAGCAGGTTAAATTAGCAATCTTCTCATTGAATAAATTTATCAATATGCAAGTATATATATATATGTATATATATATATATATATATATAGTTAATCCTAACATGAAAACACAAAGAGAAAACACAACAACGAGAGGACGTGGAACAAATATAGTATTATTGGACGCTCAGGAAGGAAGGGAAGAATGAGGGTTTAACGTTTTGAGCAGAGCTCTTCGTCAGAAACATAGGAAAAGGAAAGATCCAGAGAAGGGAAGGCGGACGAAAAAAATCGCCAACGGTACACACGCGGTCATATATATATATATATATGTAATTTTTTTTCCGTAATGAAATGAAAAACCAAGGGTGTGTAGATTTTAGAACATTTATAAATAGAAGGTCTTACAGCTGTTTCTAGGATATTTGTTATATCACTTCATCGGAGACGGTGTGAGAAGATGGTTAAGCAATAGTTCATTTAGATAAGATAAGAATTAGAGAGTGAGGTGGAAAAATGAAAATAGATGCGAGATATGCAGGGATATTGTATTTGTAGATCTATTATTTAGGCAGAATGGTATACGTATAAGATTCCAATACCTTATATATATTATATATATATATATATATAATATATATATATGGTTAATGGACAATATGTCCAATTTTTCGGCATATTTGGCATTGGAGATGTTTTCCTTGCCATCATTTATGAATTGTTTATAAATTTAACCGTTAAAGGTATTTTTTAATATGCTGGCCATTGATAACATTTTTTTCGAGAAAATATTTTTTTCGAAAAGAATTTTATCCTCACATTTGATATATATATATATATAATTTTATCCTCACATTTGATATAATATATATATATATATATATATATCAAATGTGAGGATAAAATTCTTTTCGAAAAAAAATATTTTCTCGAAAAAATGTTATCAATGGCCAGCATATTAAAAAATACCTTTAACGGTTAAATTTATAAACAATTCATAAATGATGGCAAAGGAAAACATCTCCAATGCCAAATATGCCGAAAAATTGGACATATTGTCCATTAACCATATATATATATATATATATATATATATATATATTCGTCTATTCTTTTATTTGTTTCAGTCATTTGACTGAGACCATACTGGAGCATCGCCTTTAGTAGAATTTCCCAGGGTCATGCTTATTCGTAATTAGGCTTAAGTACAGATGTAAACCCCGTCTCCAACTTTAGTAACCGTAATCTATGCTCGTTTGAAAGGTATTTGTATAATAGTTCATTAAATAATACCCACTTTCCTGAAAGTTATGAGGGGGAAAATGTCGGGTCATGTGAATTTTCCAAAACTCCTCTCAGCAACCCCTCGGAAAAAATTTTCCTATGAGTCTTTACATGCACTCAATCAACAGAATTTAAGCAATTATTTGTTGAAACTTTTGTTAAAAAGTATACATTTTTCTGGAATTTATGAGGTAACAAAGTCGTTGGGGCATACATCTGTAGAAATGCCCATAATTATCCAATAGTTATTAAATGAAATCACTATTTACGGATACTTGTATTTTTTATATTTTCCATGCAGTTTTCACGGCTCCAGCTACTAACGTACAAAAAAAAAAAAAAAAAATTCATCGGAAAAAAAATCACGTAAAAAAGTCGGCGAAAACCAGTGCGATAATGAAAACTTGGGAATCCAGAATTGCAGGATTGCGGTTACGGATTCAGCCGGGAATATTTCTAATTTAGTCACAAAGTCGGCCTGATTCCAAAATGGTATGATACGTTGGGCTACGGCCTCCAGGAGCAAAGTTGAAAAAGTGTGACACACTGACACACTGACATTCGCATTTATTATATATATATATATATATATATATATACAAAAAAGGGTGAAATGTAATTAATTTAATAAAGCTAATAAATTTTACCTAGTAGATTTATCGGTATGGAAAAGAAAATATTTGGTAAGAATTATATTAAGTAAGATTTATGTTATATTAATATAATTAATATAATTAATATATATATATATATATATATGCTTGGCAGCATTTTGTCCGGCTTCACGTTCTGAGTTTAAATTTCGTCGAGGTCGGCTTCTCTTTTTATCCTTTCGGGGCAGACATAATAAACACCAGTGGGATACTAGGGGGTGAATGTATTCGACCGACTACCCCTTTTCCTGAAACTGGTGACCTTGTACCAAAATTTGAGATTAGTGTGCATAGTTGAGTAATATATAAACACGTGTACCTTTAGCTCAATTTGCACGTCGTATCAGCGTGAGACAGTTTAACAATGGTGAATTATAGAAACAGTTTTAGGTCAGAGAGAATGTCGCTTTGAGTTCGAACCCTGTTGAATGTAGCGGTGCTTTTCATACATTTAGGGTCGACAAAAAGAACAAGTCCCTGACGGTGGATTAGCAGAAGTAAGTAGAAAATCGGATCGGATGTCATGTGATATTTATTCTGGCATTTTGCTTTGAGAGTTCAAATATCGCCATGTCTTTCAGGTGTAGTAGTTTTAATTTGACACCTGGTTTAATACTGTTCCTTAGTCCCTTGGGTACCTTTAGAGAATCAGTTCTCCGGGTTGACGATGTCTCCCATTTTACCTTCCATTAGGCTCTGAGATCCGATAAAGAAACAAGTAGCATACCTTTACTTCTCGCTAAAAGATAAAAAAAATGCAGTATATCTTATACCATGATCTGTAAGATTCTGTATCCTATAAGATATTCCGCAGAGATAAATAATTCTATAAATCTATTTTTAATTTCAATTCCTAATGATTCATACCTCCGTCAAGTATAAGAACCGCATCGTGGCCACTGTGTACTTTTAGTACGTGGAGGCGCAATGGCCCAGTCGTTAGGGCAGCGGACTCACGGTCTTAGGATCGCGGTTTGGATTCCCAGACCGGGCGTCGTGAGTGTTTATTGAGCGAAAACACATAAAGCTCCACGAGGCTCCGGCAGGGGGTGGTGGTGAACCCTGCTGTGCTCTTTCACCACAACTTTCTCTCACTATTTCTTCCTGTTTCTGTTGTACCTATATTTTAAAGGACCAGCCTTGTCACACTCTGTGTCACGCTGAATCTCCCCGAGAACTACGTTAAGGGTACACGTGTCTGTGGAGTGCTCAGCCACTTGCACGTTAACTTCACGAGCAGGCCGTTCCGTTGATCGGATCAGCTGGAATACTCATCGTCGTAACCGACGGAGTGTCAGTCAGTCACTTTTAATAAAGACAATCTGTTACCAGCATTCGGCCAGATGTCCAGTGAGAGGACAACTTGTAGCCTTCATTATAACATTCTCAGAGGACTTACTGAAAGGTTATATGTACTATTAGAATGTGATTAAGATACGAACGAATAAATGTATAAATAAATAAATAGATAAAAACATGAAGAAATCTATAAATGAAAATAGGAATTGTTGTCAACACATTTTAGCTTATTGATTGATACAAATTAGGCCAGTGTTTTTCCCAAGCACAAATTTTATAGGTGAAACCACGACACCATGCTTTGAGTTAGTTTTTCCTTTTACTTCTCTGCCTCTCTCTGTCTCTCTCTATCTCTCTCTCTGTCTCTTTCTTCTTCAGTCATTTTAACGAAGATAATTGACTGGAAGCTACAGAAGTCGATTCAACGATTGAACAATGCGGACGCAGAAATTATATTCGTGACGATTTTCGAAATGATGTGCTATAACTGATATAACGCAATGTTAATATAGTTACATTGGACAGATGGGACGCGCAATCATTCCCTTCTAAATTAACGTCTAACGATACTTCAAAGGAAGAAATCCATTGACAGTTATTGCAGATGAATTACAAAAGCGTTTGATGGCTTCCTATGGTAAAATACTATCTGTCTAGTCGTGTGAGGGGTTGTCTTATTGCTTCTGTGACTAGCAGCTTGCAATATTGGATGAGAATTCGTGTTGTGTGCTAAGCTTTAAATTACTTTTTCGTTAGTGTATATGACTGATTTAGTTCGTTCGATTGATCAATGCTAAATAACATGTAATTAGCTGCAGTTGGTCCAGCTCCAACAAGAGCTAAGTGTACATCAGCACATGAAGCAACGAGATGGGCTCTCTTGTGTTTGAGCAATCTACTCTGTATTACTGTCATTCATTAAATGGTATTTAATGAAATCAAGCGTAATAAAGGAGAAGATAAGCTTCCCATATACCAAGATGACAATTAGGTTTTTATTGCAAGTCATAGGTATTTATTTTCATCTATGTGAAAGGATATTGTATTAATAGTATGAATACTACATTGCCAAATTTCTCTAAAATTAGTAGGAATGATGATAAAAATAATAATAATAATAATAATAATAATAATAATAATAATAATAATATAATAATAATAATAATACCAGGAAAACCAAAAAGGGCAGAAAAATGGCAAAAAAAATGGCAGAAATTCAAAAAGATAGTGCTCATGGGAACTGCTCATATCCTACGCAAAATACATTCTATGTAATCTCAGGGTTTAAAACAAACATAATTTTCGGGTTTTTTTTGGGGGGGACATTCACTAGTACAACACCAAAAAAAGAAAAAACCAAATATATGGCACACTAGGCATAACAACAACATGAACTTCCAAACTGTTGTCTCTTGAGATCTCTGGGTGTGACTTGGAGCCAACTTGTACAAATTTAAAGCAAAAGTCAAACATAATAATAATAATAATAATAATAATAATAATAATAATAATAATAAAAATAACAATAATGATAATAATAATAATAATAATAATAATGATAATAATAATAATAATAATAATAATAATAATAATAATAATAATAATAATGATAATAATAATAATAATAATAATGATGATAATGATAATAATAATAATAATAATAATAATAATAATAATAATAATAATAATAATAATAATAATAATAATAATAATAATAAGAGAGTATTGTAGTTCGCTTGAATCATTGTGTATTGTTTGTAAAGAATGAAAAGTTTTGAATGGTACAACGATGCCCTATAATACAAACAGTGGGATACATACCTGTTGTAATTTGGTCATCCACAGTCTGATATGATATTTGGGAATGATATTCCTTCTTCAGATATTCTCAGATGGAGTCGCTGCTATAATCGGTTTTATAATAATAATAATAATAATAATAATAATAATAATAATAATAATAATAATAATAATAATAATAATAATAATAATATAATAATAATATAATAATGATAATAATAATAATTATAATTATAATAACAGTAACATTAATGCTTTTGCATAGCTTCTTACGCTGGAGATCTACTACAGTGTCAGCTGTTCTTATTTTTGAGCATCTTCCGGAGTATTCGAGCGTTTCAAAGCAGTGCTGTAATGCTCCGGAAGGTACTCGAAATTATTATAATGATTGTGATTATTATTATTATTTTATTATTATTATTATTGTTATTGTTGTTGTTGTTGTTGCTGTTGTTGTTGTTGTTGTTGTTGTTATTGTTATTATTATTATTATTATTATTATTATTATTATTATTATTATTATTATTATTATCATCATCATCATTCAGTAGTTTTATTTTTATAACGTGCTTTCAATTCACTACCGAGCGCAGTTCTGTGTGCTTTAGGTATGTGCTGTGATTCGTTGTTGTTGTGATGCTCTGATGGTTAATGTTTTGAAAGTGTTCTGCGTAGGATGTGTGCAGTGCCTAGTAGTGCAATTTTCTCTATGTTATATGTGTTTGTAAGTCTTGGTGTTTTTGTTATGTATTTGTCTGAATATTTTTTTATCATGCCTAATGCATGTTTCTGTTTTTAGATTCCACATTCTTGTTACCTCTATTTCCAGGTCTTTGTATTTTGAAAGTTTCTCCATTTCTTTTAGAGACACGTTGACATCTGCTGGTATTGATACATCAATTAGAAAGCATTTTTTCCTTCATGATCTCTGACAACTATATCTGGTCTGTTGGCCTTACTTTCTCTATCTGTGTGTATTGGCATATCCCAGAGTATGGTTGCTTTCTCGTTTTCTGTGATCTTTTCTTGTGTGTACCTATACCATCTTCTGTTGTTATTTCATAATGTTGGCATAGCTTCCAGTATATGTAGGTCCCAACTCTGTCGTGTCTATGTATTATTATTATTATATTATTATTATTATTATTATTATTATTATTATTATTATTATTATTATTATTATTATTATTATTATTATTATTATTATTGAGTGAGAGAGCAGTTCATGCCATCAAAGTGACACTGGGGTAAAATATACGAAGCCCAATATACCCATCATGACTACCCGTCTGATAAGGGTACACCAGGCACATGCATCAGAACCATATGTGCGCGACATGGTGATCTCATATCAAGATAAACAGCACATGACCTTGCAGGTGGGGCCCAGTTAGAATTTTATTCAGGTTGAGTAGCCCATCCTGCTCAAAAGGTCCCTGAATAAGGGTTGTTTAAGGATGTTGAAAGAACCACCCATGTTTCCAGAGGTGAATTATTCAAACCCCAAAGAATCCCTCTCAACACATGGCTATGATGCTCCCCCACTACTTCTGCTCGTGATCAGAGATGCACATATCGTCAGCCACTAAGGGACATGCTCAACTGGTTAAGGTAAAACAACTGACAAGCAAATCTGTGGTATTGAGCAGAATATTTGCTGTAGCCCATCTTTTATACCAAGACAAAACAATGTACATGATAACACTTCCAATCAGTTAAGATCAGAAGCCATGAGAGCCAATGCCTGGTACTGTATCAGGGCATTATTATTATTATTATTATTATTATTATTATATTATTATTATTAGTAGTAGTAGTAGTATAGTAGTAGTAGTAGTAGTAGTAGTAGTAATGATTTCATTTATTTGCCACAAGGACGATGAATAAAGTGTGGGAGTTTACATGAAATAATTTTAAAAAAGGAAAGGAAGTAAGTATACTCGGACATATGCATAACATACAAAGGCTTAAGAAAAACGTAGCGGAAAGGATGACAGAAATATGGCCCTCCTGATACAGGTGTATCCTATATATGGTGTATATAGGATTTGTGTTTCCAACCCACAAAGACTGTCTGCACCATCTTCGTGAAATTCATGGGATTTTTCGTACGTTGGACAACATTATTTGCAATATTTGTTGTTGTTCTTTGCGTTCCGAGTACCCAGACAAATGTTGCAAAACTGTCTTTATCTTGTCGACAAGAAGGTGTCTTGTAAAAAATTGATAAATTAAAAGGCGATGAATAACTATCTTTGAATTCTCCAACAAAAGCGCTAAGAGCAGCATATAGCGCTTGTCAAGGTAAGAATATCAGGTACCGCTCTTTGTTCTCGTTGTGTGAAAAAATACTATTTTGATTTTAATTTTTGTCTTGAAGAGTTCGATTTTACGAGCAAAAGCGCTAATAAAGAATTATCGAAAATTCTGACTGCTTCCTTTTTCTCAGAATACAATATCTGTACACCACTTCAAAAACTCTATACAAGTGTGTGTGTGTGTGTGTGTGTGTGTGTGTGTGTGTGTGTGTGTGTTTGTGTTTCTCCCCACCATCGCTTGATAGCCAGTGTTGGTGTGTTTACGTAACCCGTAACGTAGCGGTTCAGCAAAACAGACTGATAGAATAATTACCAGGCTTAAAAAAAACAACGGAAGTACTATGGTCCATTCATTCGACTAAATTTAAAATTCTTCAAGACGGTGCCCCAGGATCGCTGCAATCTAATGACTGAAACAAGTGAAAGAAAATATAAAAGCAAAAATTAATTATTCCTCTGAATCTTTGACTGACGAGAAAGAACAAAGTCGAAACGCCGGTAGTGCCTTAGCCCCCTTCATTTAATGATGCGAATGCGTTATGAAGATATTCCTCTGCAAGTAGTTGTTCTCCAATAACAATATACAACAGCGATTAACGTACATTCGAATCTGTTTCTTGATGTTCACGGTGCACAAGGCGATTTATTTCTCAAAATATATTCAGTTAAAATATACATCTGTAATATTCAGCAAACTTTCTAGCAGGGTTCTCCTTTAAAAAATAGCATTATCTCAATTTGGTCAATTGGAAGAGGCTAGTTTATTTCGAATGTTATAATTTATCCTCAGAAAAAATCGTTAGGGCGCCGGGCAAAATGCTTAGCAGTATTTTGTCTGCCGTTACCTTCGGAGTTCAAATTCTGCCAAGGTCGACTTTACCTTTCATCCTTTCGGGGGCGATAAATTAAGTACCAGTTACGCACTGATGTCGATCAAATCGACTTAATCCCTTTGTCTGTCCTTGTTTTTCCCCTCTGTGTTTAGCCCCTTGTGGGTAATAAAGAAATAAGTATTTTGTCTGCTGTTACGTTCTGAGTTCTAATTCTGCCGAGGTCGACTTTGCCTCTCTTTCTTCCGGGTTCGATAAATTAAGTACCTGTGAAACACTGGAGTCGATTAAATCGACTAGTCCTCTCCCCCAATATTTCAGGCCTTGTGCCTATAGTAGAAAGGATTATTATTATTATTATTATTATTACTTTTTTTTCTTCTTTCAAATTTGCTTCCATTTCTTGCCGAGTGTCTTCCCGACTCCTAGGGCAAAGAAACTCATAGTATACATTGGTAGGCCATTAAACCAAACTCAGTAGTTCGTTCATTTTTTTTTTTTAAGTTAAATTAAAATACATGAGCAGCAACAGTTCTCACATCGACAATGCTCTTCTCAATACGTGTGATGTACCAGTTAAGACAATCTTTTGCACTTCTTGCAGGGATGGTAAGCCAGGGATCATTCTCATATAATTTTTGGTTCCCTTCTTGATCATTCCTAGTGCTCCTACGATCACTGGTATTGTAACCGCCTTGAGATGCCACATTTTCTCAATTTCAATGAGTAGGTCTTTATATTTTCTGAGCTTGTGAAACTCTTTCGCTGAGATATTATGATCACAGGGGGATGCTCATGTCACGCTGAGATAT
>NC_042999.1:16602341-16607341 GCF_006345805.1 Octopus sinensis
ATGGAAACACAGACTTATCATAACCAATAGATCGTTATTATCTCCATATTTATCTAAACAGCATTATCTTCTAACGAAATGTAATTACCATGAGCAAGAAGCGTAGTTGAAGGCGCCGCCCTTAATTTGAATATCATATTCTCCACCCTCTTCTTATATTATTTTAGATGGAACTAGTAGTATCGCCCGGCGTTGCTCGGGTTTGTAAGGGAAATAACTATATAAGCATTTTTAGAGAGTTATAGCCGAAAACTAGCAAAAAAGTGCATTAAAAATGGAAAAAAAATGATGGTAAATTTTTTTTTAAATCGTTGACTCATCGTAGACATTTTTAGAGAGTTACTTCCCTTATATAATAGCGAAAAAAATGCATTAAAATGGAAAAAAATGATGGTAAATTTTGTAAAAAATCGTAGACTCATCGTACACGCGCGCTAATACCCAGAAGGGCTCGATATGAATCACGACTATAAGATACCCGGTTTTGGTTAAGCTGCACCGCAAAATGTGGGAGTAGTTAGGAATCTAAATCGTAGGAGACAGACACACAACCTCACTTTTATATATATAGATATGTTGGAACGAGTCTTTGTGCTGTTTTTGTCTCTGTTCGTTCCTTCACCCGACACACCTACCAGTCGGTGGGGGGGGGGGCACGCCCCCATTTTGTATGTTTCCTTTGGTTTCTTTGTTCGTTTGCTTATCTGCGACTAGTGACAAGAAACGCCCAGCAGTCGAATGGAATGATATAATTGGTGAACCAAAACACTGAATGCCCTTAAGGTCAGTAAATGTGGCTTGCAGAAATATATTTCTTTATTAGCCACACAGGGCTGCACATAGACGTGACAAATTACAAGGTAGAGCTTTTCCTTTTGGGGATAAAAAAAAGGGGGTTTAGTTTTCGATCAAAAGGGATCGTAAAAGGAAAGAGGAAAGTAAAACAAAAAGAGGGGGGGATTAAAAGGAAAAAGAAAAAATCGATCAATAGGGATCGTTATCACAGAAATGTCAATAAAAAGTGTAATGGGGAAGACAGGTGAGGTTTAACCGTGGAAAGAAAAGCCTACGGAAATGACCACGGTAACCTCGGTCAATGAAGTTACATGTTATATTTTTTTACAAAGATGCGGCAACTAAGGAAGAATCCACATTGAAATGGAGTTGAGAATATAAGAACTCAAATTCGTAAATATTAAGAGTAATCTTAAGAAATATCTTGTGAAGATGGGAAATTGTTACTTAGTGGACGTGTAAGGTGCAGAAACATGAAACCTATGAATTTCCATCCTTATGTTATTATTGTAATTATTACATTTATCCTAAGCCGAAAGAAGTTCCACGTTATATAACCATACAATCGGATTACTCGAGAAGATGGAATAAGCAGATGAGAGCCGACAAGGAAAAGCATAGGAAATTTTATATTCATATATATATATTAGGTAAATATTAAGTCTATGACCTGAGCATATCTTCAGAGAGAAAAATATATACCCTTGGATATTTCATATGTGTTTATGGATTTATTATAGCAGACTGATATATATATATATATATATATATATATATATATATATATATATTATATATATATATAATATATATATATATATATATATATATATATATATATATATATATATGAACATTACTTTATATAATTAAGGTTCAGCAAAAAAAAAAAAATTGCTTTACCACACACCGAAGTTTTAGAAATAGCAGCTAAAGAATTTAGCTATTTCCTCTACTATAAGAAGAGTCTCCCAGACAATGTATACGCAAAAACAAAAACAATTTACGTTGGCATAGAGGGAAAAATAACGAAAGTTCACTCGAAAATAGATTACTTGTGAACGCGTTTCTGGGTTAGTTACTATTATTAGTATTATTGACTATATATAACTTAGATAACTTAGATATGTTTCGACCAAAGATTGGTCCAGGCCATGTCTAACTTAATAGCACCACCTGATAGGATTATTCGAATCCTGTTTAAGTCAAGTTTTGTTCAAGTAGTGAGTTGTATCAAGTTTTGTTCAAGTAGTGAGTTCTTGTAGGGTGAGTTGTATCCAATTATGGGTGGCTTATCTGGTATTCTTTGAAGGAATCTATCCAGACTCCGTTTAAAGTTGATGGGATCCTTTTCCTCTTTGATCTCCCTCGGAACAATGTTAAATAGGGCAGGGCCTGTTGAGGAAAAGAAATTATGTTGCAGTGTACATGTATGTTGTGATCTTGAATTGGGCAGGGGAGTATGGCCCGTGGTCCCAGTCTTGGATGAACCTTGAAGCTAATGTTAAGGTCGTTTGGGCAAAGTTGGCGGTATATTCTCCACATCGTACAAATGATGTAGCGCTCACGGCGACGCTGGAGGGAGCAAAGTTTCAAGGCTTTAAGGCGATCCCAATAATCGAGAGTAGCCATGCCTTCAATTCGTTTAGTGAGTGCCCTTTGGGGTGACTCAATTCTGGAGATGTTTTGTCTTGTATGGGGAGACCACAGTGGGCAGCAGTATTCAAGGTGTGGCTGTACAAAGGAGGAGAAAAGTGGTATGATGACACCTTGTTCTCTGGACCGGAAGGTTCTTAAGATCCAGAAACTCATCCTACGAGCTATATTGACCTTCTTGTTGATGTGTGCACTCCAACTGAGATCGTCATCAACAATTACACCCAGGTCTCTGATATTGTTAGAGGCTGTGAGCGGTTCCCCTGAAGGAAGAGAGTATGGTTGTTTTAGTGAGGAATTTCTTCCAAAATGCATCAGCTCAAATTTTCCCTCATTCAGTTGCATTTTGTTTCTGTCTGCCCATTGACTCACAGCATATAGATCAGACTGGAGTTGAGTTCGGTCTGCTTCTTCATTGACGATTTGCTGGAGCTTAGTGTCATCAGCAAATATTTTCACTTTGCAGTAATGTACGACACTGGAAAGGTCGTTTATGTAAATTGTGAAGAGTAGCGGACCCAAAACAGTCCCCTGGGGAACAGCGCTGGTGACTTTTGCTGGGCTTGAGTGGACTTCATCAACTACAACATGTTGTGTTCTATTCGCCAGGAAATACTTTATCCAGTGTAGAACTTTTCCACGGATTCCAACAATTGCCAATTTTGAGAGTAGGATATTATGGTCTACCCTGTCGAATGCTTTGAGTACATCTTCAATGTGGTGTAAGAGCTGTGTTAGACAGTCCCTGCCACAGCGAAAGCCATGCTGATTTGCATTTAAGAGTTTGTGGGTCTCCAGGAAGTCAGCTATCCTTGATCTTAACACTCTTTCAAACACTTTAATGATGTGGGAGGTGAGTGAGATTGGGCGATAGTTGACTGCGAGGGATCTGTTTCCCTGTTTGAAAACCGGGATTACCGACTGGGATAGAAGCTGTTTCGGTATATAACCTGCGTCTAACGAATTTCTCCAGAGGTTGGTCAGAGGGAGTGCAAGTTGGTGTCTAGTCAATAATAATAATAAAACCTTGTTTCGCATTATGTATATATATATATACATATACATATATATATATATATATATATATGATGCGAAACAAGGTGGAAAAATAGTACTCGAATACCAGAGGTAGAGTAATAAGCTTTATTAAAAAGCAGCAAAAATATCACAAAAACTGTTACTCAGAGTTTCACGTTCCCGTTCGTCGGATAGTTTTATCCTAAACGACAGAAATTATAACTGGTTGTATACATATCTGAAGCCACTGCAAGTCTAACCACATGTGAATCGATGGCGATTTTTTTTTTACCCCCGTCTTCCGTTTCTATTGGACTTTCCTCTGTTTCTGAAGAAGAGATTTGGTCAAAACGTACAACCACCTATCTTTCCGCGAGCGTCTGCTAATACTTACATGTACCACGTCCGTGCGTTGTTATTTCTTTGTGTTTGCTCTTCGTTTTTTTCTGAATTTACTGCATATCATATATATATATATATATATATATATATATATATATAATATATTATATATGTATATTTATTTTATAGAAGGAGCTTCTACAGGACTAGAACTCAGTTCTAGTCCTGTAGAAGCTCCTTCTATAAAATAAATTAATTTACTCTGCTATGTATTGAGTACCTTATTTACTGTGGTTAACCCCGACTCAACCCGGGACCTACATATATATATATATATATATATTATATATATATATATGTGTGTGTGTGTGTATATATATATATATATATATATATATATATATATATATGTAGGCGCAGGCGTGACTGTGTGATAAGAAGCTTGCTTCACAACCACGTGATTCCGGGTTCAATCCCGCTGCGTGGTACCTTGGGCAAGTGTCTTTGGGTCGACCAAAGTCTTGTGAGTGGTTTTGGTAGACAGAAACTGAAAAACTGAAAGAAGCCCGTCGCATATATATCTATGTGTGTGTGTGTGTCTGTTTGTCCCTCCATCACCACTTGACAACCGGTGTTGGTGTGTTTACATTCCTGTAACTTAGCGGTTCTGCAAAAGAGGCCGATAGAAAAAGTACCAGTCTGAAGAAACAAGTACTGGGGTTGATTCATTCGACTAAAAGATATTCAAGGCGGTGCCCTAGCATGGCCGCAGTCTAATGACTGAAACACGTAAAAGATAAAAGATACACACACACACACACATAGAGGCATGTATGTTTGTATATGTATATATGTCAGTGTATGCGTATCTATTTTTACGTGTCAATTTCCTTTATGTACATAAGATCGAGTATTACGGGAGGATTGTTGATCCCTCGATGTTTTTGAAGCATATCTAATAAATACTTATAATAAAACATATATGAGGGTGAGTCAGAAAGTAATGCCATTTTGTTTAGGACAGGTGTAATTACCAACACAGGAACATGTATCATACATCAAAATGAAGCTGGTCTTCCGCGGATCACATCCCTACTCCTCAGCATTGTCACCGTATCTCTTAATAGCAATGTACCACCTTCGAATGAGAGCATGTATCCCTGCCCCATAAAATTCTGTTAACCGTTCTT
>NC_042999.1:16614841-16657341 GCF_006345805.1 Octopus sinensis
CACGGATGGTGGTTCGACGATTTCCCCTCACAGCTGCACGCACATCATATGCGATGTTTTTCTCAGTTCAGCTGGTACGAGTCTCTCAGAGCGTTCGTCAATTTCGACATTATTTCAGCCATCTTGGAAATGCCTGAACCCCTCTTACACTCCTCTCCATACACTTTCTGCAAATTTGCGTAGGCCTCTGAGCAGGTATCACCATGACAACTTTCTGTATCAAGGTCAATGAAACGGCTACACGCTACACATCTTCATTCCAAGCACCGCTGAAAACAGCCAAAGTGATCTAGAACGTTAAAACTTAGTCTGCATGCACAGCAGAGCTCAAGATTAATCTTCGCCAAGCGACTTTACTCTGAATGCTTTAGCTTCGTTACTATGGCAGCAGTTCTGATACTTATTCATCAGACTTCGTACAGCTTCAATTCTACTCAACTAATATCTACCGGAGTTCAATATGCTACGAGAAAAGGAATAAAAAACAAAACAAAGAGAGCATGATATATACTAATGGACTAAGAAACCAAGCTTTGATGGTCTTCTATGACCAAAATGGGTTTCTGTGCTAGCAAGTATTACACAGCGATGGAAAAATTTACAGACATTTATAGGCGCAGGAGTGGCTGTGTGGTAAATAGCTTGCTAACCAACCACATGGTTCCGGGTTCAGTCCCACTGCGTGGTACCTTGGGCAAGTGTCTTCTGCTATAGCCTCGGGCCGACCAAAGCCTTGTGAGTGGATTTGGTAGACGGAAACTGAAAGAAGCCTGTCGTATATATGTATATATATATATATATATATATATATATGTGTGTGTGTGTGTGTGTGTATGTGTGTGTATATGTTTGTGTATCTGTGTTTGTCCCCCTAGCATCGCTTGACAACCGATGCTGGTGTGTTTACGTCCCCGGTTCGGCAAAAGATACCGATAGAATAAGTACTGGGCTTACAAAAGAATAAGTCCCGGGGTCGATTTGCTCGACTAAAGGCGGTGCTCCAGCATGGCCGCAGTCAAATGACTGAAACAAGTAAAGGAGTAAAGAGTAAAGAGTATTTCGTACAAACTCATGCATAAGATATACTTGCTTAGGTAAGGCACATTCACCAGCTGTGTTGATAGGAATTATCATTTATAAGAATAATTCTAAGTTTTGCGTGAGAAATCCGACTGTGCGCGTATATTCTTGGCTTCTCTCTTTCAATCAGGAGAGGATTATGTGTAAGATATAAGAAAGATTAAGCAACATCAGTCACACGACAATTTATATACAAAAAAATTTATATATAAAACGTATTGCTTTCTGAAATATGATGCACTACTAATGGTGTTTAATAACGGTACAGTTGCTTTTACAGAGGCAATACACAGACACATATATATATATATATATATTTCTGTGTTCACACACACACACACGTACACACACAAGCTAATAGAATTATAAATATTTTATATCTTTGCTTCGTCGTCATAATTTATCTCGCTATGCATACGTTAGTGGCTTTCTGTATGTCAGGTCGTTAACTTCTCTCGTTCTGATAATAACACAAATTCACATACGTACGGACATATGGGAAGACAATCTCTCTATACGACTGTGTACGCAGAAAAAGGACATAGATACAGACATATACAGTAACATAATCACACACACATGAAACGCACAGTAGCATAAACACTGTAGCACTCCGTCGGTTGCGACGACGAGGGTTCCAGTTGATCCGTTCAACGCAACAGCCTGCTCGTGAAATTACCGTGCAAGTGGCAGAGTACTCCGCAGACACGTGTACCCTTAACGTAGTCCTCGGTGAGATTCAGCGTGACACAGAGTGTGACAAGGCTTGGCCCATTGATATACATATACAACTGAAGCAGGAAGAAAGAATGAAAGTTATGGAGAAATAGTACAGCAGAATTCGCCACTACCCCATGCCGGAGCCTTGTGGAGTTTTAGGTGCTTTCGCTCAATAAACACTCACAACGCCCGGTCTGGGATCGAAACCGCGATCCTACAACCGCCAGTCTGGTGCCCTAATCACTGGCTATTGCGTCTCCACAGCATAAGCATAATCACACACACATTTATACGTATGCAAATGCATCTTTATCCACACACATATTTCAATATATATATATATATATATATATATATATATATTATATATATTGTGTCATCCCATGAATAATGCGTTTTTTTTATACTTCTTTTATTTTTCAAAATAAAGATACACAAAGTTCTTTTTTAATCTAAAATATACTCTCCTTCATTTCCTACAATACTCTTCCATCTATCTGGTAGATTTGCGAGGCCCCTTTTCCAAAATTCACTTGTCCGTGGCGAAAAATATTCTTCCAGTACTATTCTGACACCATTTTCCGTTCAAATGATTTTGAAGACTGCGGAATAAATGATATATCAGATGGGCAATGTCCGGCAAATATGATGGGTGGATCATCGTTTCCCGTTCAAACTTCTCCAGCCTTTCGAATGTCATCCTTGCTGTATGTGGCTGAGCATTATCCTGATGGAAGAACACCTTCCATCTTGAAACCAAAGATGGTCGTTCTGTTTCCTAGCGCTGACTTAAGACACTCAAGCTGCTCGCAGATCTCCGTTGTCATAATTTGGTTTGGTTTTGAAAGCTCAAAAGTGGACTAAACCTTTCGTATCTCACCAAACAGATAACACCTTACGTGGGTGAAGACCGTCTGTAGCCTGGGGAGCCGGCGTTTCTCCTTGCCATATCAATTTTTTCGGTGCTTGACATTTTTATAGAGAACCCATTTTTCGTCACCCGTCACTGTTCGGGCCAAAAAACTTTCATTCTTGAGACGTGACAGCAAAGAAGAGCACACATTCACCCTCTTCGCCTGATTAGACTCGGAAAGATTGTGAGGAACCCATGGATCAAATTTGCTGACTTTCCTGATGGCACGCAGCTGTCGATCAATGGCTGAATGACCAAACCGAAGTTTCTCTGCTATTTCCTCAATAGTTACGCTGAGATTTAGGTCTACCAGACTTTACAGGACGACCTCGTCAAGCTCTACAGATCACCCAGGATCTTCTAGGCTGTAGTTTCTCTCTCGGAATTTCTGAAGCCACAGTTGACACTGGCTTACGTTTATTGACCGATTCCCATGTGCTGCACTAATATTCCTCGCACTTTATGTTACGTTGTTGCCTTTATTGAACTCATAAAGTAAAACATGCCGAATATGCTCCTTTCTCACAAATTATAGCTTTGACAAAATAACTGTTAAAATCGAACTGCACTCTTCAAAATTCTTCAAAACTTGCACTTGCAAACTTGCCTTGAAAATAATGTTCAGTTCGTTTAGGCAATGCTGGTGGTATATTCTCCACATCGTGCAAATCATGTACCGCTCGCGGCGGCGCTGGAGAGAGTCGAGTTTCAAGGCTTTAAGGCGATCCCAGTAATCGAAATCATTCATGCCTTCAATCCGTTTAGTGAGTGCCCTCAGGGGTGATTCATTCTTCGAGATGTTTTGTTTTGTATGGAGAAACCACAAGGGGTAGCAGTATTCGAGTTGCCGTCGTACAAGGGAGAAAAGTGGAATGATGACACCTTGTTCTCTGGACCGGAAGGTTCTTAAGATCCAGGAGCTCATCCTACGAGCTATATCGACCTTATTGTTGATGTGGGCACTCCAAGTGAGATTATCATCAACAATTACACCTAGGTTTCTGATATTATTAGATGCTGTGAGCAGTTCCCCTAAAGGAAGAGAGTATGGCTATTTTAGTATAGTCTTTCTTCCAAAATGCATCAGCTCAAATTTTCCCTCGTTTAGTTGCATATACACACATATATATATGTTTGCGAATACACACACATACACGCACATGTGTTATTGTGTGCATATATATATATATATATATATAATATCTGTGTGCATATATATATATATATATGTGTGTGTGTGTGTGTGTGCACACACAAATGTGCGTGTATGTGTGTGTATTTGCAAACGTATATACATATGTATATATATATATATATATTTATGTCTGTGTATATATATCTATGTATTATGTTACAGTTAAATTGTTGAACTGTTAATATATGAGTAATAAATGTGATAGATGGTGTGTGCTGCTTTGTGTACATTACTGACATGTATTATACATACAGCTAATGATAAATGTTCATTCGGCCGACGCATATCTAATTAAAATTCGTTCGGTTTCTTGTTTATGTTGCAATACAAAGCTGTTTGCTGATCTATGAATTTATCTCTCACCATTCATGCCTCTCACTCTATCTCTCCTCCTCTCTCTCACCAATCAACTGTTGCTCCTCTCTGTGTATTCAACTCTCTCTCTTCCCCCCCTCTCTCTCTCTCTATATATATTTATTTAGTTTCCTTACATGCTCTCCTAATATAGCTACTTCCTTTACTGTCTTCCATACGTTCTCAGCTTCTTGAAGATACGGGCCAGTTAGATTCTTCTCATGTTTCACACTGTACATACAAGAACGCTCATATACAAAGCCGTACAGTGATATATATATATATATACAGACTAATGTTCACATTAATAATTATGTATACAACACACATCATATATCCAAACACACTCATACAACTAAATTCCTCTGTGTCAGTAAATAGTTATTTGTATTTGATAATATATTTACAAGTGTGTATTGGCAAATACGCCATATATCATATATCGTACATACACACCTGCATACGTACATACGTACATACCTGCATACATACATTCACACACACACACACACACCCGCGTATCTTTTCACCGTTTACTTGTTCCAGTCATTAGACTGCAGCCATGCTGCGGTACCGCCTTGAGGAATATATATATATATATATATATATATAATACAATATTTAATTTTATTGCATTGCATTAAACACTTGTGTATTAATACCAACACATATTACATAATATTTCCTTAGTGTTGGATCCACAACCCCTAAATTTTCTTGGTATATATATATTATTAATATATATATATAATATATATTATATAACATATATATATAATATATATATATATATATATATATATATATATATATATAACATATATATAATACATGTATATAAATTAGAGCGAAGAACCACCATGAAGCAATTCAACAATGATATACTTATATTATACCATTGCGATAAACATTTACCTAAAACTAAATAAAGTACTAAATAATAAATAAATACTAAATAATTATATACTATTTATTTATTATATTATATACTAATTATATACTATTTATTTATTATTTAGTATTTTATCTAGTTCTAGGTAAATGTTTTACCGTATCATTAATTTTTTTCTATATGGTATGATATAATTATATCTTTGTTGAATTGCTACATAGTGGTTCTTCTCTAATTTATATACATGTATTATATATCGTGAAATTTGATTTAGTATTACTAAATTGAATTTTTCCTTGTAAGTTTGGAATTATATTCCCTATTCTTCTTCTTCTTCTTCTTCTTCTTCTTCTTCTTCTTCTTCTCTTCTTCTTCTTCTTCTTCTTCTTCTTCCCCTCCTCCTCTCCTCCTCCCCTTCCCCTCCTCCTTCTTCTTCTTCTTTTTCGTCTTCTTCTTTTTCGTCTTCTTCTTCGTCTTTATATATATATGTATATATATATATATACGCTTACTCTTTTTACTCTTTTACTTGTTTCAGTCATTTGACTGCGGTCATACTGGAGCACCGCCTTTAGTCGAGCAAATCGACCCCGGGACTTATTCTTTGTAAGCCCAGTACTTATTCTATCGGTCTCTTTTGCCGAACCGCTAAGTGACGGGGACGTAAACACACCAGCATCGGTTGTCAAGCAATGCTAGGGGAACAAACACACACACACAAACACACACACATACATACACATATATACATATATATATATATATATATATATATATATATGACAGGCTTCTTTCAGTTTCCGTCTACCAAATCCACTCACAAGGCATTGGTCGGCCCAAGGCTATAGCAGAAGACACTTGCCCAAGATGCCACACAGTGGGACTGAACCCGGAACCATGTGGTTGGTTAGCAAGCTACGTGTGTATGTATGTTTGAGGCGTTTATCTCCGCTGATATTCGTAAAAAAACGTTGAGTGCTGAAATGAAATTATAATTTTGTATCCACAAACTAATAAGCTATGTGCTTGCATGTGTATTGTATGTGTTTGCGTGCGTGTGTGTGATTTTCACGTGTGTGCTTACTTGTATATGGAGCATTGCTGAATCATTTATAGTCACGCTTCTTGGTCACGTGGGTTAGATTTCGAACCCATTTGCGTTTCATTTTTGCGCAACTAAATTTATATCTGCAGTTGCGTTCATCTCTGGATGTTGTGATAGGAAGTGGGGAGACAGAAAGTGTGTGAGAGTATCTGGAATGAATTCTACCTTCTGATTCACCTGCGAACATTTGTTACCGTGTATCACGTTGATTCCACTTGAAATCTACGTTCCGGGTGAACTATGGAACAATTGAAAACACATGCGCTAGAATCCCAACAAAGATTTTATATATACATACATGCAATCATACATGCATACATACATACATACATACATACATACATACTTGCATGCATACATACATACATACATACATACATACATACATACATACATACATGCAATCATACTACATACATACACACATGCATACATACATACATACTTGCATGCATACATACATACATACATACATACATACATACATGCAATCATACACAAACATACACACATGCATACATACATACTACATGCAATCATACCTCATAATACACACTGCATACATACATACATACATCATACATACATACATACATACATACACACATGCATACATACATACATACATACATACATACATACATACATACTTGCATACATACTACATACATAACATACATACATACATGCTACATATATATAATATATATATATAATATATTATATATATATATTAGGTGCAGAAGTGGCTGTGTGGTAGATGCTTGGTTACCAGCCACGGTTCCAGGTTCAGTCCCACTGCGTGGCATCTTGCGCAAGTGTCTTCTATTATAGCCTCGGGCCGACCAAAGCCTTGTGAGTGGATTTGGTAGAGGGAAACTGAAAGAAGCCCGTCGTATATATGAATATATATATATATATATGCATGTGTGTGTTTGTGTGAGTGTGTTTGTCCCCCTAGCATTGCTTGACAACCGATGCTGGTGTGTTTATGTCCCCGTTACTTAGCGGTTCGGCAAAAGAGACCGATAGAATAAGTACTGGGCTTACAAAAGAATAAGTACCGGGGTCGAGTTGCTCGATTAAAGGCGGTGCTCCAGCATGGCCGCAGTCAAATGACTGAAACAAGTAAAAGAGTAAAAGAGTATATATATATATATATATATATATATATGTGTGTGTGTGTGCATAAATATAAGTACACACACACATATATACTATATACATATGTGTGTGTGTGTGAGTGTATAGAGAGGAGTGAAAGAAGATATATATATATATTTTTTTTTCTCTAGTTTCAGCTCGGAGCTGCGGCCATGCTGATGCACCGCCGTTTTGTGCTACACTGTTATTGCGAAGAACCTCGTCTAATATGTGGCACTTGGTGAAGAACGGCGTTTGATAAAGCTACTTTCATTTGCACCTCTTGCCGTGAGGTAGGTTCATCTGGGACTCTCGACAGGAAGATGTCCAGCTTTGATTTAAAAACCGCTACATCTACTTTGTGCAAGTTCCTCAGACTCTTTGGGAGAACATTAAAAAGCTGTGGGCCCTTGAAACCCAGGCTGTTGCAGAAGCTGGTCCTATATATATATATATAGATATATATATATATATATATATAATAGATATATATATATATATCCTCTTTCTCTCTATATAAATATAAATATTAAGCTATAAATATTAGAATTAATTATAGGAAATGGTTTAATATATACAGACCTATTAGATAAACTAACTATATTATTAGTATATATGCAGTATGTATAGATTTAATATTTTACTCAATTATATAGTTGACCAAAATATCAATTAATATTAAACTAATTTTTCTAAATGGTATAATATAATTTTTCATTATTGGATTGATAAATAATTTCTAAATAATGTTTCATTACTGAATTGATAAAAGGTGTTTTTTTTCTAATATATATATATATATATATATACACACACACACATATATATATATATATATAATATATATATATATATATATATGCGTGTGTGTGTGTGTGTGCGTGTGTGTGTATGTATGTATGTATATGTATATAAATATGCATAACGTGCATGGGTTAGAGCGTCGGACTCACAAACATGATGTATTTAGTTCTTTTTCCGGATCGGGGTGTGCATTGGCCTTTGATTTTTCCTTAGATAAAGTTAGTGGCATGGAGAGGGGAACCTGGTGTGCATAGGCGACTGCTGGTCTTCTATAAACAACCTGGCCCGGATTGTGCCTCGAAGGTCATAACACTCCATGTGTAATTTCATGTTCATTTAACCGATATATAAGAATTACAATAAAAACTAAAATTAGGAAATCAAATATTTTAAAAAATACTCACAGAGAGATATAAATTCGATTTAAAATGCATATATATATCAATATATATCCCACATTGTTTCTATTTACATGTATTTGTATGTATATTTATATATATTAATATTAAAAAAAATATTCCATATATGTCTATATGTATTAATGGAAGCGCAATGGCCCAGTGGTTAGGGCTGCGGACTCACGGTTGTCCGATCGCGGTTTCGATTCCCAGACCGGGCATTGTAAGTGTTTATTGAGCGAAAATACTTAAAGCTGCACAAGGCTCCGGCAGGGAGACGGTGGTGAACACTGTTGTACTAGTTCACCACAAGTTTCTTTCACTCCTTCTTATATATATATATATATATATATATATAATATATATACATATATAAATACACACACATACACACACACACACTCACACACACACACACACTCACTCACACACACACACACACACACATATATATATATATATATATATATACATACACACACATATTTTGATTCAGGTGAATTAGGTACTTAAATGGAGGCACAAGAATTTTGTACGGTATTATCCATACAATTTCAAAATAAGGTGAATAAAATCATAATAAGCAACAAGGATATCCAGAGGTAATGCAGTACGATCGTTTCCAGCAACTCCATTTAATTGAAAAATGCAATCATTATATCAATTTAAATGCAGAGGAATCGTCAGCTGCATAAAGACATAGAATTTACTTAAATGAAAACAGATGGACACATTAGTATAATTTTACCTCCAATCTCCAGGGCGGTAAGGAGATAGACTAAGAACATCTGTCTTCACTTCAGCATAGTACTTACTAAGGTATTAGGAAGAAAGACTTGTCAGAAATCCAGCTTGTCACTGTTTTATGGGGTCAGTTTTAATTTATAGACTTGTTTATCAATTCTTTGTATATCAGAATTTAAGGCCAAAAAACAAGGAGCAATATATGTTAGGAAGGGGAATGATGGAGTCGACAGAAATCATAGTGGGTATGGTCATAAAGCTATCAAGATTAATTTCATACAATATAATGAGATTTGGTAAGGAAGTCTTAAATCAAGAAGTTAGCTGACATTTAAAGGTGCCACGCTGTGGGACTGAACGCGGAAACAACCTTTTCACCACACAGCCTCTCTTGCGTCTATATATATATCTATCATCGTGATCACCGTGACCGACGAGGCTATGAGATGTTGCTACACATCGCTGGTCACAATGCGTTTTGCATTGTTTTAGCCTTCAAACGACGCCAACAGAAGAAAGAGTGAGAGAAATTTGTGGCGAAAGAGTACAGCAGGGATCGCCCCCACCCTGCCGGAGCCTCGTGGAGCTTTAGGTGTTTTTGTCAATAAACACTCACAACGCTCGGTCTGGGAATCGAAACTTCGATTCTACAACCGCGAGTCCTCTGCCCTAACCACTGGGCCATATATATATATGTATGTATGTATGTATGTATGTATGTATGTATGTATGTATGTATATGTACATATAAACACGAAGTTGTAAGAATATAAAATACAAATTCTATAAATCACTTCCATGCCAAAGTTATTTCGTCTCTTATTGATTTTGGAGCAAAAACAAAAGTGTCTTACTGATTTCTTGTTTTGTGGAAAATATTAAATTTTCTGCAAGTCACACCCTATCACCTTAGAGCGAGTGAGGTATATCAGATAAAATTTTCAAATATTTGTTCAATTACGGGATTTTACGAGAGCGTAGTCCCATTAAATCGACCCAACCGGTACTTATCTGATCGATCCAGATAGAATGAAAAAGCAAAGACGACCTCGGTCGGATTTCAGATTAGAACGTAAACAAACAAAAAAAAAAGAAATTCTTCTAAGCATTTTGTCCGACACGCTTCTGATTCTGCCAGAACATCGCCCTACGAAAGTACATTAGCTAATAAAGTTGTTCATACATGATGTGCGACAAAAGACGGTGTGGTTACGGATGGAAGGCTTTTGATGAAAAGCTCCGTTCGAACAGGATTTACCCTAACTATAACAGCGTGCACGCTGAAGTCAATGCCTGACTAAAAAACTACAGATTTTTTCCCTCTATCAGTCACATATATGCATACATACACCAAGAGTTGTATAACAACTAATCTATTAATGGGCTTACTATCAGCTGTATGTATATATGTATGTATGTATGTATGTATTATGTATATAGATGTATTTTATCTATATTCCTCTCTCCCTTTCTCATACACACACATATACGCATACACAGCCTCCACACATATAAGTATACTGATACACTCGAACACATCCGTATTCAAATAACGTACCCGCCTTTCTCATTCAGTCTCTCTTTATATATACGCAAAGGTGTATGTCCGTATGTGTATGTTTATATGTATATACGAGTTAGAAAGAGATAAACGCATATAGAGAAGACAGAATGTGTGAGAGAGAGAGAGAGAGAGAGAGCGAGAAGGAGGGAGACCAAGAGAAGTGTGAAGGTTATGTGTAGAGGCATACATCAAACGGAAATCGTACGATGCCATGTCACTTTATGTTCGTATATTTTTCCTCTTTTGAGTACAATTTTCTACCAAAGATAATATATGGGTGTTTTGGAAAGCATTTTACATAGTTTCTATCTATTTTTATATTAATTCAAGCATCAAATTAAAGGTTTTCTTTGATTGTTTAGCCCATAGTCTCATTTAGAGCTATAAGAACAGACGCTACATATTTACCGTTTGATGGAGTTATTTTCTTAAGCACGACGATCAAAAATACGCGATCGTTAAAGGCGTTATACCTAAAGCTGATTTATGTCGACCTTTCGTCTTAATGTAGGTGAGGTTGCAGCAATATCCCATATTTGTTGAACAGATCTCCGCCATTGCTTTATAGAAAATAATGCGTTACGAATCGTAATTCTTTTCTCAAACTCTTCTGCTTAGAGGTCATCCACCATCTTGAATTTTATCAGTAACAACAGCTTGGTTTAATAGTTGAAAAGATATTACGAAGGAATAAAACTCTTTCATGTCCTCCCGAGTGTTTTACTTCTTAACGTGTTTTTCATGTTTATTTGGGCAAGAATAAAAAAAAAGATATACTAAAATGCAACAATAAACAAGAAAAGCACCATTTATCACATTATCGACAGCAAGAGGATTTCATTTAAGACGTAGGTGATATTTTGATTTCGATTTTATGAGAAGACTTGGTCGCATATTGACTCGAGTCCCCCGCTCCACAGTTTCGATTCTGGAATGAAGGCGATGGACTTCATTATAAGTTATTAATGCCTTTGATGAAAATATAAACAATTATATATATTTTTTCTCCATTGTAATTGCGTTCTACTTTCTACATAAGAAATTCATCCCAAGACTCACAGTAATTTTCTGCAGAAAATATTTACCTGAATAAATTCATACATTTTTATTCCATAAAGGATTTTTGCATTTGCGTCCATTCTTAATTTAAAAATAATAATGAAAGAACATAATCATGTGATCTTCATTCAGTCTGTGATTGCTGCTTTGATTCTAACATCAGATTCCATATTGTAATCTGAATTAATGTGGAAGAAATTCTTATACAGGAACATATTATAATCTTTAATTCATTCATATACTATGCGTGCTATGGTGGTCAGATTTTATAGAGGTGGCAATCACTTTTAGGCTATGGAAAGGCGAACTTGGAATTTTAAATTTTAAACAAAAGATAGAATCTTAAACAAAGGATAAACAAAGGATTTTAAACAAAGGAATTTGAAATTTTAAACAAAGGATAGTAAACAAGGTGCACCGAGTACACACATTTAATATTTCGTTTCCGTCACACATTATAAAGAAATGTCCATGTTATTTTGCGTTTGGATTATTTTCATTCTTACATATGGTTTCAAATTTTGTCAAAAATCTAGGAATTTCGGGGGAGAGGGTACGTCGACTACAGCAACCCCCCAGTACTCAAGTGGTACTAATTTTATCGATCTTGACAGATGAAAGGCAAAGTCGACACCTGCGGCTTTTGAACTCAGAATGTACAGACATACAAAATGTCGCTAAGCATTTTGCCTGACGCGCTAACGATTCTGTCAGGTTATTGCTTTTTTTCTTCCTTATATTTAATAAAGGGTATCTTTCCAGAAAAAGAATTGAAGCATTTAAAAAGCATCTAAATAATACAATATCTTAACTTATTGGCACCACATTCTCACCTACATTGCTTAAAGGCATTTTAAAACATGTATGTTAGTATTTGTCCTGGTTTGATAAGGAAACCCTTATAAAAGATACTCAAAGACACAAACAAAATTGTGAGGACTCAAAACGTCGTTAACATAAAAAAAAAATGAAGTAAATATATTCTGTTGTCTGGGGAGAGTCATATTCTTTTTGTGCCTTATAATGTAACACACTCACCGGTAAAATTTCCCCTTATTCCTTATTTTTATTTTCCTAAAATTTTCTTTGCATCATGCAACCTTTTCAATGGTCTTGACTATAAAACATCTGAATCTTAACTACTATAGATCTTAACTATTATAGGATATTTTATATGTGTTATGTTTTATGAATAATATTTCAACTATTATAAGATATAACATTTTATATGAGTAAATGAAATGAAGTAAACACAAAAAAGAACAAACTAACAATTTGCAGTTTATATAAATATAATCTTGATAAGAAAATTATCGTTTATAAAGAAATTTAAAACATTTCGTAATATATAACAGCTGCACTTAATTACTGAACGTAACTAATTCTAGAAGTAATACTATCGTTTAATATTTGATTTTAATTAATTTACGTGGTATAGACAGACGAGCTCTTAGTACATTATTTCAGACGAAAGACAGAGAATGAATATATAAATATATAAATAATCCAAGCATGTTTATGCTGCATGGTTTTATAATGTGATGTTTAAACAATGTAGTTGGTAGTTTTCGAAGTAATTAAGTGGAACACACACACATGTATATATAGTTTCCACCCTCGCTCAAGTTAAATTTATATATTTGAGCAATAATTCAGCTTATATGTATTTATAGGTGCAGGAGTGGCTGTATGGTAAGTAGCTTGCTTACCAACCACATGGTTCCGGGTTCAGTCCCACTGCGTGACACCTTGGGCAAATGTCTTCTATTATATCCTCGGGCCGACCAAGCCTTGTGAGTGGAGTTGGTAGACGGAAATTGAAAGAAGCCCGTCGTATATATGTATATCATATATATAATATATATATATAGTATATATATATATATATATATATATATTATATATATATATATATATATATATATATTATATATATATAATATATATATATATATATATGCGCGTGTGTGTTTGTGTGTCTGTGTTTGTCCCCCTAGCATTGTTTGACAACCGATGCTGGTGTATTTATGTCCCCGTTACTTAGCGGTTCGGCAAAAGAGTCCGATAGAATAAGTACTGGGCTTACAAAGAATAAGTCCCGGGGTCGAGTTGCTCGATTAAAGGTGGTGCTCTAGCATGGCCGCAGTGAAATAACTGAAACAAGTAAAAGAATAAAAAAAAAGAATATATATATATATATATATATATATATATATATATATATATATATGTATGTATGTATGTATGTATGTATATATAGTTTCCACCCACACTCAATTTAAATATATATATTTGAGCAATAATTTAGCTTATATGTATATATAGGTACAGGAGTGGCTGCATAGTAAGTAGCTTGCTTACAAACCACATGGTTCCGGGTTCAGTCCCACTGCGTGGCACCTTGGGCAAGTGTCTTCTATTACATCCTCGGGCCGACCAAAGCCTTGTGCGTGGATTTGGTAGACGGAAATTGAAAGAAGCCCGTCGTATATATGTATATATATATATATATATACAAATAAATGAAAGAATGGAGTTGAACGACGAATTAACAACATTCCTTTATTTTCGACATTATGTTTCGAAGGCTGCATATTCCTAATTTCGAAGGAATAAGGGGTGCATTATGCCGCCTTCTCATCAGGAAAAACAAGGAACTTATGTCAGCATCAATATGCACAAAAACTTTTGGATGACTGCCCACACGGAGCTCATAGCGATATATAAATATAATATATATAATATATATATATATTATATATATATATATATATATATATATATATATGTGTGTGTGTGTGTGTGTGTGTGTGTGTGTGATTGTCCCCCCCCCCAACATCGCATCGCTTGACAACCGATGCTTGTGTGTCTACGAACCCGTAACTTAGAGGTTCGGCGAAAAATACCAATGGAATAAGTACTAGGCTTACAAAGAATAAGTCCTGGGGTCGATTTGCTCGATTAAAGGCTGAAACAAGTAAAAGAGTAAAAGAGTAAAAGAATATATATATATATTATATAAGTATATACGCGTGTATGTGTGTGTGTGTGTGTGTATGTGTGTGCATTGGCATATACCTAAACATTATTACACGTTGACGCTGGCACAAATATGCAAATGAAAGTATGAAAAATCGAAAGGAAGAGTAAAATATGGAACGTTAAATTATTGTTCAAATATATATTTGAATTGAGTGTAGGTGGAAATTTATGATATTCCATATAATCGGCAAACATGTTCTATTTCCCTGGAGATTTAGTGCTAAACATCTAATTAAGCTTATTCAAGGCGTAACCATGTGTGTGTGGTTAAGGCGTTCGTTACACAAGCATGTGGTTTCGGTTCCACTCCCATCGCATTGGTTAAGTGTGCTTTACTAGAGACGCGACCGAGCAAATGTTGAGGATGAATTCGGCTCAAAAAAAACTGTGCTGTAGCCCTTTGTGTATATATTCGTTATTTTTTCACTTTACCTGCGTGAGTTGTAGAGTATTTCTGTCTGGGAGATATCTTATGGTAGTGGAATAGTATTTAACTGCTATTTCTAAATTTCGGTATGTGGTGAAGCAATTTTTGCTGAACCCTAATTATAATTATGCTTATAATTATAGAACCGATGATGGTTCTTTTAACGTACTGAGCTACTTGGTAAAATTATTAATTATTAATTGATTAATTAATTTTACCTCTTATTATTATTGATTATATATACATACATATATATATATATATAGATATATATATATATATATATATAATATATATATATAAGGAATATGGGGAGTTTAGTTCACTTGTGATCTAAACGAATAGGTACGCTGGGTAAGTGCTATAGTAGGTCGACTGTTAGGTTCCAAGATCACTGCTAAGGCTGGATCTAGAGATCCGTGTTAGGGTCCCATTATAGCAGGTATATATTATATTAGAGGGAAAATCAAAACCAAGGCAGAACGACTATCTCAAGTAATTTAAAATAATTAGATCTGAAGTCTTACAACCGTTTCTGGGATAACCCAAGTGGTATGTTAGCATGTGTGTGCACTGGGTATTCGGTCATCAGAATATTCATAACTTATCTCTGATGAGGGAATACTCAGTGCATGGACTTGCTAGCCTCCCACTTGAGTTATCACAGAAACGGTTGTAAAACTTCAAATTAAATCATTCTAAATCACTTAAGATACTCGTTCTGCCATGGTCTTGATTTTCCCTCTAATATAATATATATTGGGTCTTCTCATAAATAATGCGGTTTTTTCAATTGTGTGAACTGAAAGTTGAAGGACGGGATAAACTACCTGCGTTAACTTGCTATCAAAGCAGTAAGTAATTTTACCTTGTACTTTTTCTTAGTGCAAGTTTTGAAGAGTGCATTTCGATTTCAACAGTTATTTTTTCCAAGCTATAATGAAAGTGAGAAAGGAGCATATTCGGCATGTTTTACTTTATGAGATCAATAAAGGCAACAAACGTAACGGAAATTGCAAGGAATATTAAGGCAGTACATGGGGATCCATCAATAAGCGTAAGCCAGTGTCAACGATGGTTTTAGATATTCGTTCTACCTTGGTTTTGGCTTTTCATTTAATATATATATATAGAGAGAGAGAGAAAGAAAAGAGGAATTTCGATTATGCCCACGTTGTGAGTTGTAATGTATTTTAATTTTTTAATTTCTTATATATATATATATGTATAATTCTGAAGCAACAGTATTATTGACAATATGATATATATGTTCGTGTGCGTGTGCTTGTGTGTGTGTTAGTGTGAGCGTGAGTGTTTGTGTGGGCGTTACGAGTTCTTCTATTTGTACCCCCACCATATATCGACCAAAGTTGGCTTGTCTACTTCTCCGTAACTCAGTAAAGAGCCCGTTAGACCGAGTACCATATTTCGAAAAAATTAAACCTTGTATAGATTTGGTCGATGAAGTCGTTGGAGTCTGTACTGCGGCACTGCTCGCAGCCCAATGACTGAAGCAAGTAAATGATAGAATTTTTAATCAACTACATCGAGAATAGTTATAAAAAGATTTTAAAGTTGAACTTAAACCATCTTAAGCTGCATTCTTCAGAGTACCATGGTAATTAAAATAAGACCTATTGTTTTCCTAATAGTGTTTTCAAATTTTGGCCCAAGGCCACCACTTTTGGGGGAGAGGAGGAGGAGTCGATTACATCGGCCCCAGTACTCAACTGGTATTGTTATATTGACCTCGAAAGGATGAATGGCAAAATCAACCTCGATGGAATTTGAACTCAGAACGGCAAGACAGACGAAATGCCGCTAAGCATTGTCCTCGGCCTGCTAACGATTCTTATTTCTTTATTGTCCACAAGGGGCTAAACATAGAGGGGACAAACAAGGACAGACAAAGGGATTAACTCGATTACATCGACTCCAGTGCCGAACTAGTACTTAATTTATCGACTCGAAAGGATGAAAGACAAAGTCAACCTCGCCGGAATTTGAACTCAGAACGCCAATACAACGAAATGCCGCTAAGCATTTTCCCCGGCCTGCTAACGATTCTGCCAGCTCACCGCCTTTTCTGTTTTCCTATAATGTTCAGATACGATCATTGAAACATTTTGCAGGTTCATTATTAGCTGATATATTTATCTTTAAATATTCACGTTGAGATCCGGAACGTTCGTGCCAATTTTTAAAGGAAAGAAAAAAGGTCAATAAATACTTGCCATTACATTTTAAATCAACCAAATATGAAACATTTCGTTGCACAATGCATCTCTATCTTCCTTATAACTTGAAAATACCCTCTTTCCAGATTTGAGGTGGTTTCACGGCAAAGAATTCATCAAGGTATCTTTTTATGTCATCCAAGGAACTGAAATTTTTACCATTAAGACTATTCTGCAGAGATCTGAATAAGTGGAAATCCCAAGGAACAATATCTGGTGAATATAGCAGTTGGGGTAACACATCCCAGCCGGGCTGCAGCAATTTTCGTCTGGTTCCCAAAGCATTAAGTGCCGAAAATGAACTTTCTTATCTTCGATTTACAGAATTAACATAGGTTATAGGAGCATAAACTTTCTTCCACGAAAAGATAGCTTAAACTGTGCTCTAAATGGAGGTGTAGTCAAATCCTATTTTATGGACTGAAACATGTTCTAAAATAAGTCGAAAGGTAGGCTACTATAAATCGGCATGAACTTTCCGGACAACCCAATATTATTCGATAGATATATATACAGAAATCCCTCGCCATATCGCGGTTCACCTATCACGGTTCACCTATCGCGGTCTATTATTTAAGCTTACGTCGATTCCTCCGTCGTGTTCTTTTGCATTCATGATAAAACACTTATATACAAATGATAAAAATAATTTTAAAAATATACTGTACTGTTTCTACTTCGCGGTTTTTCACCTATCACGTTTTTTTTTTGTTTGAACGTAACGCCCACGATAGTCGAGAGATGACTGTAATCCGATGAATATAATGCGATATTAAGGCGATAATGTTTATCTTATGAATCTAATAAGTAAAGCATAGCCCTTGTTACACCTTTCTATGAAAAATGAATTCTATCAGCTTGTCTCTATTTAACGTATGATTTCAACAGAAACATACGTCTTCCTGATTGCACCACATTAGTATGCGACACGAAAAGGTATGATTTGTTGTATCGGAAAAAAGTCACACTCCTTTAACAATAGTACATTACTCGTAGCTAACTTTATAGATCTTGGAAAAATGAAAGCTATAATCATCTGCAGTGGATTTGAACTCAGAACTTAAAACGATGGAAGTGAATACCACAAAATACACTTTGTCGGTCGTTCAAACATTTCTACCCGACCAAATTCATAGCCATGTGATATATGGATTTATATACATACATACATACATACATACATACATACATACAACATACATACATACATAATAAATACGTACATACATGCATGCATACATGCATACATACATGCGTACATACATACATATATTTATTTTTATTTATGCATTTATGCGCCCTTTTCAAGCCTAGCCAGGCTCATGGGCCCAGTTTCCCGGTTTCTGTGGCGTATGCGTTCCCCCCACAGCTGGACGGGACGCCATCCATCGCAGCGTTACTCAAGAAACAGGAAGAGAGAGTGAGAGAAAGTTCGGGCGAAAGAGTACAACAGGGGTCGGCACCACCCCGCACCGGAGTCTCGTAGAACTTTTTAGGTGTTTTCGCTCAATAAACACACACAACGCCTGGTCTGGGAATCGAAACCGCGATCCTCCGATCGCGAGTCCGCTGCCTTAACCACTGGGACATTGCGCCTCCACACATACATATATACACACACACACACAGATACATACATATATAAATACGTACACACACATAAACACGTACATACATACATGCATGCATACTTGCATACATACAAAAATACATACATAAAAACGTACATACATACGTACACACATATACACACGTACATACGTACATACATACATACATGCATGCATACATACATAAATACATGTGTAAATATGTACACATATATGTTCTTTTAATCTCATTAGTTCCATTCTGAGCGCTGCTACCATGATAGAGTATCACCTACGCATTTTAATCAGTTCTTGAAGTACTACAAGGTTTAGTGAACGGAGGAATTTTTTATGCAGCTGCTCTTGTATTTCTTGCCAAGACGCCAAGACGTTGTATCTTCCTGTAATGCCGATAGTAGTATATTCAGGTATTGCCGATAGTATAATATACAGGTAGTTCTTCAGTACATTTGTATTCACTCCATGAAAATCTCTCATTTTCTTTTGGAGCATTTTGAAAAAGTATGGCATTGGAAGCTTAGATTGTTGAAGTACGTGGTTCTGATTTTCGATGAGGAAGTTGGGACCTTCGAGATTATTCAGTGACAACTAATTTGGGGATTGATATATCTCATGGTAACAATGTAGGGTGCGACCTCTTCGAGGATCTTCCCTGTATGGATTATTGCAAATTCTGTTTCGTTACCTGAGTAGATTTAGTGCTTTCAACTTCTGCCAAAAAACTATTGCATTGAGGTGATATTTCTCATGGTGCATCATTGAATAAATTCTAGCCTTTTTGTTGCTTAAATAATATTTGTCGACCATAGTCGTGCGTAATGCTTTTAGTACGGGAGGACAAATATTCTCCACAAAATTAACGTAATTTCCTGATCTCTTGTACTGGAAGAGCTTAGCACCCATCACATTTTCCTCATCGTTGACACATTGGTAATGTGTACATGAAAAGATGGAACTTTATTCATATTTATCCCCGCGTACAGATTATGACTCTGAAACAGCAGTTACCCCATATCGTGTGTCATGTTAGTGGAATTGTTGTAGGTTGATAGCGAAGGGTATGCAACTATTCAGCTTTGATCGTAAGTTTCTTTTCGTCACACGATGTGTTACGTGTTATGTTAGATTGTGTAATGATTTTGATGTTGGTTTCTTATATCACAGTATCCTCAACTGCTTCTCTCTCTCTCTCTTTCTTCTTCCACTACTTCTCCTCTCCTTCTTCTCTTTATTAGGTTATATATATATATATATATATATATATACATACATACATATACATATACATACACACACACACACACACACATATATATATACTCTCTCTCTCTTTTACTCTTTTACTTGTTTCAGTCATTTGACTGCGGCCATGCTGGAGCACCGCCTTTAGTCGAGCAAATCGACCCCAGGACTTATTCGTTGTAAGCCCAGTACTTATTCTATCGGTCTCTTTTGCCGAACCGCTAAGTGACGGGGGCGTAAACACACCAGCATCGGTTGTCAAGCAATGCCAGGGGGACAAACACAGACACACAAACACATACACACCATATTATATACATATATACGACAGGTTCTTTCAGTTTCCGTCTACCAAATCCACTCAAAGGCATTGGTCGGCCCGGGGCTATAGCAGAAGACACTTGCCCAAGATGCCACGCAGTGGAACTGAACCCGGAACCATGTGGTTTGGTTAGCAAGCTACTTACCACACAGCCACTCCTGCGCCTATATATATATATATATATATACACATGTATATATTCATATATTCATATTTATGTATATAGATTTAATTTATATATATATATGTTTATATAATATATAATTAATAATAATAATATGACAAACAAAAGAATGAATGAGACATCGATGTTATGTAAATAGAGGAATTTATCTATAAATATAATATGTGACAATTAATTGGTTGTCATAATAAAACTCAGAGTTCCGGATGCCGGGACTGAAGTCTTCTCCGGTATCTCATCAGTTCTGATGAGATGCCGGAGCAGACTCTGAATTTTATTATGACAACTAACTAATTGTCACATATTATATACATATATATATATATATATATATGCACACACATGCATATATGGTCTGTGTGTGTGTGCCTTCAGTACATAAATGCACACACATATGTATATCGTATGCACTCACAAACCACACACACACAGTCACTCACCTGTACATACCAGTGTACTAAACTAGAGGTCAGCATCGAATGTGTGTTCAAAATATATCTTGAATAGTCAATTAACAAGTTAAACGAAGATGGAAGCTATATCATTTAAAATATCTGAAACGTTATGGAGGTGAGAAATATACTTTGCACTAAGCATTTTTGTTGATATTCGTACTAATTAGTGAAGTAACAGCTAATCTGCGATAACTATTAGAGAAAAGAAAAAGAAAACAGACAAACTTCAGTCATACGATTAGCGTAACATTCGACTAGACATGTCGTTTACTAGAAAACATTTTCAGACAATATTTTGGAGCCAAAACTAAATAAATAAATACAGAACACTCCTTGGGGTAAATATTTCAGACATGATTATAGTGTTTCTTGAATTCATGTTTAATTTAATAATCTACATAATAAGAAATTCGTTTTTTTTGTCTTTTATTCTGGTGTGAAACCAACACAGAGTTCCAAAATTTCTTACTTAATCTATTATTTATCCATTCTAATAAATATTACAAATGTCTATGCGCATAATTAAAGATCTGCAACATTGTTATTCGAAAATAGTTATTTGTTATTCTATTTCATATACAATGTAATTCGGTGTTCTATTTAATAAACAGTGTAATATGGTATCGTTACATCAAAAATAGGTCTGCATATCTCGAGTCTATTGTAGATTATATGTGAATGAATGAAAGTAGGAGCCCCATTTATGAACAGTCAGTGTATAGAGTTGGCGCCAAGCACTGTATAGTGTAGGTAACAGCCGTGTTAGAGTTTTGCTTTAGAAGGCAACGCTATTGAGAATAGATATTAAAAAGCCGGTGTTAAATGGATTGACCACCCTCTTAAAAACGAACCACAAATTCTGAATGCACAAAAACTATAAAAATTGATTCATACTGAGTTTCTTAGAAGATATGCAATCCTATTCAATGCTTTTTCACAGCAGCAAATACATTGTAGCATTTGAGATATTATATAGGTTGCCATATTGAGAACACTTAATTCTATATCTAATAAGATATAAAATTAAAAGATAGACGTTAATGCATTTTTCTTGATGAATGTCAAGTTATCAAATTTATTGTAATTAAACGAAGACATGTATTTTTTTTTTCTTAAGGAAAATATTAAATCTAAATAAAGAACTAGTTGGAAGTAAGTGTAAATTTAATTAAATTGCAATGATCTGTGCGTTGACATATATGTTAGGCTAGAAGATATTTCTGTTAGCTATATTATTAAGTTGATAAAAAGAATACTAATTTTTAATATATATCATTCATCATAGGTCAAAAACCATTCAAATTCAAATAGATCCAGAGTAGGAAATATGATGTACAAAAATCATTTGTCCATAACGTTACTCGATTAAGTCTTTGAAATCCAAAGCCAATCATAAAAAGGAAGACATTTCGCCATTCTTAATAATATGCTGCAATAGTTTGCAAAGGTGACTAGAATACTTTGATCTTTACAATTTTTATTCAGTACCATGTTGCCAATGCTGACCTAATAACCACGAAGCTTCCAGTCTTTATTTTATCTTACACCATACGGCTGCCAATTATGTATAATGTGCTAGCTGCACAATAGCATTTCATAGGTAGGTTTCATAAGAAAAGACTGATATAAAGGTATAGTGAGTCTAACAATGTAATTGCTCAATCTATTGACATTATTGCTGAAATCAATGAATCAAAATTATGCCTTTCCAGACTTGCGATTGGAATACAGTGAATAATTTATTCCGAGCAGCAACTTCGGCAAATGATTTACTGCATGCTCTTGATTTGCATGGTTATAGTCGTAGCTGAAAACGTTCTTTATTGAAATTATGCCTACGCTGTCATGCCGAGCTTTGAAAAAAGGAATTATTTTCTGAACTGTTAAAGCTGTGTGTGACCACGTGACAGGAAGTAAAGTTGACATGTGAAATTTGCAAGAGAAGACCAAGATAAAATTGTAATGTTTGTAGCTCTGATACAAAAGAAGGATAATAATAAATTACAAATTCGAAGATACGTTTGTGTGTTTCTTCTTCTTCTATATATAAAAATATACATATATATATATAGAGAGAGAGGGAGGGAGAGAGGGAGAGAGAGAAATATATATATATAATATATATATATATATATATAATTATATATATATATATATATATATACATATATATATATAGAGAGAGAGAGAGAGATAGATAGATAGATAGATAGATAGATAGATAGATAGATAGATAGATAGATAGATAGATATAAGTATGTATTACGCATGCTAATTATATAATTATATGAGTATCTATGAGTGTGTTTTGTAGGCAAAACTTCATGACACTACCTCCAACATTCCCCCTCAACTGAACGTCACTCCGTTGCAGAGTTACTGTTTTACAACTGAGTGGATTGAAAGAACGTGAATAAAAGATTCTAATTGGTTTATCGGTTTAAGAATCATTTCAAATCTATTTATCATTTCAATCTTATTTACTACAAAAAAAACTTTTTCTCAACTACGGTTAACATTTAGAACACAAACGCTGTATAAGTATAAATGAGATAATACCGATAAAATAACTGTAACCATACTGGCAGAACTCATCTAAAGGTTTGAGTTGATCACATTGAATTCGAAAATTATTGAAGTAAAAAAAGTAATTTTATCGACAACTATTTGTCGAATCGCTATACTGCACTTTGTGGCAATACGAGACATTAAATACAACAATCACAAATACGATCACACATCTACATACGTACGTACGTACGTACGTACGTACGTACGTATGTATGTATGTATGTATGTATGTATGTATGTATGTATGTATGTATGTATGTATGTATGTATGTATGTATGTATACATTTTATATGTACATATATATGTATATATATATGTATGTGCCTATATATAAGCACACACACATGGAGGTATATATTTGTCTACTAAACACTCTCATACCTTTTACCTTTTACTTGTTTCAGTCATTAGACTGCGGTCATACTGGGGCACCACCTTAGTTACTCATAATTATATAATTAGTATGCATAATACACACATATATCTATCTATCTATCTATCTATCTATCTATCTATCTATCTATCTATCTATCTATCTATCTATCTATCTATCTATCTATCTAGCTAGCTAGCTAGCTAGCTATTTATCTATCTATCTATATATCCATCTATCTATATATATATATATATCTATCCATCTATCTATCTATTTATCTCTCTCTCTATCTATCTATCTATCTATCTGTCTATCTCTATCTCTATCTCCCCCCCTCTCTCTCTATATATGTATATGTTTATATATAAAAGAAGAAGAAACACGCAAACGTACATATATATTTACACAGGCACACATATTTATGTCACTGTATCGACAAGCCTATCGGATGTGGTTACACACCGCTGGTCACAATATTACTTCCTCGCATTGTTTTATTTTCCGGATCATGACACTACCTCCAATATCTCTCCTCAACTGAACGTCACTCCGTTGCAGAGTTACTGTTTTACAACTGTGTGGACTGAAAGAAGATGAAATGAAGTGTTTTGCTCAAGAACACAACGCATTGCCCGGTCCAGGAATCGAAACCACAATCTTGCGATCGTGAGTTGAACACCTTAACCACTAGGCCATGCAACTTGGTCCACCCCACTCCCTCATCTCAAACATGTATGTATATATGCAGAAGAGACTTGCCGATAATGCAACAAAGTAGGACCAAAAAAAATTTCTTATTCACTGAACCATGTATGTAACAGATAAAATCTTCCCATCGTAATTTTCAAGCCAAAGCTACCACGAATAACGCACACGAATTGTACGAGGTACAGAAGCTAAACTGTCAATTTTTACGGGTACAATACAAAGAAAAGCAGAATCCCACCCATTCTTCTCATCGCTGACGCCGCGTATGTATTCCACCCCGCAAACCAGAATCCAGAGAGATTAAGACAGCTCCAGTCCTTCAACAGAGCATCGGGTTCCTATGTAGGTGGTCTAAACCCTTCTTCTTCTTCTTCTTCTTCTTCTTCTTCTTCTTCTTCTTCTCCTCCTCCTCCTTATTCTTCTTAACCTTCTCCTCTTCTTCCTCCTCGTTTTTCTTCTCCTTTCTCCTCCTCTTCTTCTTCTTCTTCTTCTTCTTCTTCTTCTTCTTCCTCCTCTTCCTCCTTCCCCCTTCCCCTCCTTTCTCCTCCACCACCTCCTCCTCCTTCTTCTTATTAGCCTCCTCCTCCTCCTTCTCCTTCTTCGCCTTCCTCCTCCACTCTTCCTCCTTCTTAACCACCATCTCCTACTCCTTCTTCTTCTTCCAAATTCTTATCTTTTAATGTCATTTTCCTCCACCAAGACTCAAATCAATCAAAGACAAAGAAAAAACAGTTGAATAGTTTCACGAAGACACCGTGAACTTAACGAGACATACATACATACATACATACATACATACATACATACATACATACATACATACATACATAACATCAGTGAAAAATAGAATACCTATACTGAACTTTTGAAAAATCTGCAGTTGCTCTGTCCAGATTACTAGTTCACGTTTATACCTGTAATTATTGGGGTCCTGGGATATGTAACATACTGCCTAAATATTAATCTTGAGAAATTATGCTTCTTAAAACCAGAAAGGGGAAAGCTAATTGGAAGACAACAGATCCAATCCATCACTCAAACTACAAACTCTGTAAAGCTTACCAGAAATTTAGCATTTAAATGTATATGAGCATGTCTAGATATGTAACTATATGCATGAGAATACATACATAAAGCAAGACATACAAATCTGCACATATACATACATACATATATACATACATACATACATACATACATACATACATATATACATACATACATACATACATACATACATACATACATACATACATACATACATACATGCATAGATACATACATACATACATACATGCATACATACATACATACATACATACATACATACATACATACATACATACATACATGCATAGATACATACATACATACATACATACATACATACATACATACATATATACATACATACATACATACATACATATATACATACATACATACATACATACATACATGCATAGATACATGCATAGATACATACATACATACATGCATAGATACATACATACATACATACATACATACATACATATATACATACATACATACATACATACATATATACATACATACATACATACATACATACATGCATAGATACATACATACATACATGCATACATACATACATACATACATACATATATACATACACATACATACATACATACATACATGCATAGATACATACATACATACATGCATACCACATGCATACATACATACATATAATATACATACATACATACATACATACATACATACATGCATAGATACATACATACATACATACATACATACATACATACATACATACATACATACAAAGAAACAAATATACCCTGTTGTTGATGTTGAAATTCCAATGAAGGAACCTTGGATTTATGTTAGAAACCAGCTCATTCTCTATTGGCAAGGAATCTTGAAATAAAATTGGACAGTGACATACACACACACACACATACACACACACACACACACGCGCGCGCATATCGGTGGACGAAGTGAAACCCTGGTGGAAATTGTAAGGCACTCTGATTCAAATAAAAATACCTCACGTGACTATTGTAGTCTCTCGTTTTATGGTACTTAGGCCAATTTTATGCTTATAAAACACTCCGATTGATCAGTTGCTTGAAAATGTGTATGAAAGATTTTAATCAATCCCACTCCAATTTTAATCAATCCCACTATCTAGTAGTGACTAGTCGATCCTACAACGGCTGCCTAGCGCGAGTGCGCGTATGAAAATTATTAGATGATTTTTTTTAAACAAATAGGTTTTTTTAAAAACAAAATAGATATTTTTTTAAAAACAAAGTAAATATTTTTTTTCTAAACAACGCAAATAATTTTTTTCGAAACAAATTAAATAAAAATATCACACTACCTGTTTTTGATAACCCCATTATACTCCTAAAACGTCGTTTTACGTTTTTCTATTAACTTTCAACCGAAAGTTATAACATTTGTTATAGGATCGACAACATTTTCGGAATGATTCCACTTTGTGTTTTTGTGTTTTATTTACTTTGTTTAAAAAAATTATTTACTTTGTGTAAAAAATTATTCATTTTGTTTTAGAAAACCCTATTTCTTTAAAAACAAAACATCTATTAATTTGCATACGCGCACTCTCGCTCGGTAGTCGTTGTAGTGTTGACTAGTCACGACTAGCTAGCGCGGATGCGCGCACCGGGTTCACTCTTCTTAAATAGTACCGAGAAAATTTAATAAACGTTAATATAAAATTTGGGGAACGTGTAGAGAGCTAGTCTCTTCCGTTGTTCATCTATACTAGATTGCTCATCAGTACTAGATTCACTCTTTGGTCTGAAGCATATGTGTATTCAGTTCTAACACCAGAACTTTAGTATCGTATTGCCTAAGCGAAATGACACACACACACACACATACACATACACACACACGCACTCGCACACACAATACACATACACTCACTTGCGCACACATACATACATCAGTCTACCTATTTAAACACTCATTTTCAATTTTATTTTCCGATTTGGTGCAAGAGTGGCTGTGTGGTAAGTAGCTTGCTTACCAATCACATGGTTCTGGGTTCAGTCTCACTGCGTGGCACCTTGGGCAAGTGTCTTCTACAATAGCCTAGGGCCGGCCAAAGCCTTGTGAGCGAATTTGGTAGACGGAAAGTGAAAGAAGCTTGTCGTATATATGTGTATATATATATATATATATATATATAATATAATATATATAAAAAATTTAGCAATTAAGGACAACTACTTAATAAGGAAAACTTAACAAGAAATTGTCAGGTAGATAGCGTAAAAAACCTCATACGAGAAAAAATTTCGAAAATAATTATTTCTTATTGAACATATTATTTATATATAGAGGGCATATACATACATGCCAGGAGGCATTCTACATACACGCCATACGCTAAGAGGGACAATCAGTCATTTCTACAAAAATATTACTAATCCCACCGAATGCAATTTTCAAAGAAAGACATTTAAAAATATATAGACCTGTATCACAGTGATTCATACTTACGTAATCATCAGCAGGCCTGAATATACTATAAATAAACAACGACCCTTTTCCTCTCCCGAAATGCAATTCGTAAAAGTTTGCCATTCATCCGGATATAGTATATATAAACCCACCCATGTGCTTCGTTGATGTTGATCAGTTAGCTGATCGGCTTAAGCGAAGCAGGGTCGTTGTTATTTATAGTATATTCAGGCCTGCTGATGATTACGTAAGTATGAAATCACTGTGATACAGGTCTATATTTTTAAATGTCTTTCTTTGAAAAATTGCATTCGGTGGGATTAGTAATATTTTTGGTAGAAATGACTGATTGTCCCTCTTAGCGTATGGCGTGTATGTAGAATGCCTCCTGGCATGTATGTATAATGCCCTCTATATATAAATATATATATATATATATATATATATTATATATATATATATATATATTATATGTATGTGTATGTATATGTTAGTGTGTCTGTGTTTGTCCCCCAACATCGCTTGACAACCGAAGCTGGAGTGTTTACGTCCCCGTAACTTAGCGGTTCGGCAAAAGAGAGCGATATAATAAGTACTAGGCTTACGAAAAATAAGTCTTGGGGTAGATTTGCTCCACTAAAGGCGGTGCTCCAGCATGGCCGCAGTCAAATGACTGAAACAAGTAAGAGAGTATACATACATAAGCTAAGGCACATTTAACAACAATAACGGAACATTCGTTATTTACAGAAATAAATAGATCACGTGATACATAAAAGAACGTATGAACTATTGTATAAAATACAAAAGGATTATCGGCTTTAGTGAGGTGTCATTGATTGTGAATCGAAGCTTTTCTTTGCCAGTGCAATACCATCCCCACACATTTTGAAAAATAACAAGGATGCCAAGCAATTTATAATGAGTAAGGAAAAAATAATGATACATGATTTGAGTTAAAAATCTATGATATAAAACTTTGAGCATTGAACAACGTTTTGAGAGGATTTCATTTCGCTACGATTTCTTTATGCAACGCAAAGACATTCCGGTATAAAGTGTTATTATCTTTCATTGCAAACCGCGATGAAAGGATTCTTTGTAAAATATTTCGAAAATGTTTCTTAAACACACGCACATACGCGCACACACACATACATACGAGTATATTATATATACGCATATATGTATATATATATATATATATATATATATATATATATATATATATATATATATATAACACAAATATAAGTACATACGTATGTTTATATTTATTACGTATATAGATATTTGTGTGTGTATGTGTGATTGTACATACACACACCCAAATATATATACATATATATATATAATATATATATATATACATATATATATATATGTGCTCACATATGTATATTGTGCATATATATATAATATATATATATATATGCACATATATGTCTATATATGTATGTATGTATATATACACTTATAAGTATATATACTTAATACACATGCTTGCGTGTATTAGCCTCTAGGCAATGTGTAAAATCTCAGTGATTTAGCATTGCTAGTGAATCAATTCATACGCTTAGACGAAATTTAGTATAACTCCATAGAGTAGGGTGGTTACAATATCTATAAATATCATTTAGGGTTTCAGTACTTATACTGTAACAAACGGATAATAAATGGAACTAGTGAGGTTCGTGCCTGAAACCGTCAATTTATTTTTTTTTAAGAGACGAACGTCGATGATTAGTTAGAAGCATAAGCCATTAAACGAGATGTGGTGAATTTGTACTGAAACCATCAATTACACTTGGGTGTTTCGTTCAATATCCTTAAACAAACCTTATTCAAGGAGCTTTTGAGCGGGATGGACTCCTCGACATGTAGAACTATCTAACTGGGCGCCACCTGCACGGTCATGCATTGTTAATGTTGATATGAGGTCATCCTGTCGCGCATATATGGTTGTGCACCCTGGTGTACTTTTATCAGACGGTTAGTCATGATGAGTATACTGGGCTTCATATATTTTATGCCAGTGTTACTTTGATAGCATAAAGGATGAAAGGCAAAGCCAACCTTGGCGGAATTTGAACTCAGAACATAAATCCGCAAAACATGCCGCTAAACATTTCGTCCGGCGTGCTAATGATTCGCAATAATAATAATAATAATAATAATAATTATAATAATAATAATAATAATAATAATAATTATAATAATAATATAATAATAATAATAATATAATAATAATAATAATAATAATAATAATTATAATAATTATAATAATAATAATTATAATAATAATAATAATAATTATAATAATAATAATAATAATAATAATGATAGAGCAAAAACAAACATACAAATATTTAGGTGAGCAAGAACAAACATACAAATATTTAGGGATAAATGAAGGCTCTGGTATTCAGCATGCAAGCATGAAAGAGAAAATCAGGAAGGAATGTTATAGGAGAGTTCGTGCAGTCCTGAAATCTGAACTAAATGCACGTAACAAGGTGTTAGCTATAAATTCCCTAGCAGTTCCAGTTGTTACTTATAGCTACAATGTGTTGAACTGGAATATGAGTGAAGTAAAGAATATAGATAGAAAAATACGCAAGCTGCTGAGTTGTAATAGGATGCACCACCCAAAGGCAGACGTAGATCGTCTTTCCTTCCCAGAGCCCAAGGAGGTCGAGGCCTGATCCAATTTGAACTAGCTTACAAAACAACCACAATTGGACTGGCCAAATATCTCGAAATATCGAATGACTGGATGCTAAAGTTCGTGGAAAATCACGAGAGACGAAAGAAGCTTCATTCTATCATAAAGAAAGCAAAAGATTTGCTATTGATCTCGTGCAGGATACCAAACTGAACAACCCGAGGGAAGTACGGCAACTATTGTTGCAAAGAAGGTGAAAACGATGACAATGAAGAGAAAGCGCACGAGCAATTGGCTGATAGGTGGGAGAGAGAAACCTCTGCACGGCAAATATGTGACCCGCAGCAAACAAGCTGATGTTGACCAGAAGCAAACCCATCAGTGGCTACGGAGCTCAGGGCTAAAAGCAGAGAGCGAAGGTTTCATCCTGGCTGCTCAAGATCAAAGCCTATTAACCCGGAACTACCAGGCCAATGTCATGAAAAATGGAGCAGACCCAAAATGCCGATTCTGCAACGACATGATTGAAACAGTGGACCACCTAATTTCTGGATGTAAAGTCTTAGCACCAGTGGAGTATAAATTAAGACATGACAGAGTTGGCCAATATCTCCACTGGCTAATAAGTCGGCATTACAATATCAACACTGCCGACAAGTGGTATAATCACCACCCTGAGGCTGTAACTGAAGGAGAAAATGTAACCATTCTGTGGGACTTTCCAGTACATACAGACCGAACCATCAAGGCCAATAAACCAGATATTGTTGTGAAAGACCAAAACAATAAAGTTTGCTTATTGATCGACATGAGCATCCCCTGTGATCATAATATCTCAGCGAAAGAGTTTGACAAGCTCAGAAAATATAAAGACCTACTCATTGAAATTGAGAAATGTGGCATCTCAAGGCGGTTACAATACCAGTGATCGTAGGAGCACTAGGAATGATCAAGAAGGGAACCGAAAATTATATGAGAATGATTCCTGGCTTACCATCCCTGCAAGAAGTGCAAAAGATTGTCTTAACTGGTACATCACACGTATTGAGAAGAGCATTGTCGATGTGAGAACTGTTGCTGCTCATGTATTTTAATTTAACTTAAAAAAAAAAAAAAAGAAAATGAACGAACTACTGAGTTTGGTTTAATGGCCTACCAATGTATGCTATGAGTTTCTTTGCCCTAGGAGTCGGAAGACACTCGGCAAGAATGGAAGCAAATTTGAAAGAGAAAAAAAAAGTAATGATAATAATAATAGTAATAATAATAATAATAATAATGATAATAATAATAATAACAATAATAATAATAATAATAATAATAATAATAATAGTAATAATAATAATAATAATAATAATAATAATAATAATAATAATAATAATAATAATAATAATCCTTTCCACTGGAAGCACAGGGTATCAAATTCGGGGGAAGGGATTAAGTCGATTACATCGACCCCAGTGCGCAACTGTTACTTATTTTATCGACACCGAAAGGATGAAAGGCAAAGTCAACCCTGACAGAATTTGAACTCAAAACATAGAGATACACTTATCATTTCGCCCGGCGTGCTAACGCTTCTGTAATAATAATAATAATAATAATAATAATAATAATAATAATAATAATAATAATAATGATAATGGACTTACAAATATATATATATATATATATATACATAACATACAGAAAATTGCACTACTGGGTACTGCCCACATCCTACGCAAAACACTTTCAATACAGTAACCATAATAGCATCAAAGCAAACCACAGCACATAACCAAGGCACACAGAGCTACACTCGGTAGTGAACTGAAAGCACGCTATAAAAATAAAACTACTGAATAATAATAATTAATAATAATAATAATAATAATAATAATAATAATAATAATAATAATGGCTCTCATGGCTTCTGATCTTAACTGATTGGAAGTGTTATCATGTACAGTTTTGTCTTGGTATAAAAGATGGGCTACAGCAATATTCTGCTCAATACCACAGATTTGTTTGTCAGTTGCTTGACCTTAACCAGTTGAGCATGTCCCTTAGTGGCTGACGATATGTGCATCTCTGATCACGAGCAGAAGTAGTGGGGGAGCATCATAGTCATGTGTTGAGAGGGTTTCTTTGGGGTTTGAATAATTCACTCTGGAAACATGGGTGTTTTTTCAACATCCTTAAACAACCCTTATTCAGGGACCGTTTGAGCGGGATGGGCTACTCAACCTGAAGAAAATTCTAACTGGGCCCCACCTGTAAGGTCATGTGCTGTTTATCTTGATATGAGATCACCATGTCGCGCACATATGGTTGTGATGCATGTGCCTGGTGTACCTTTATCAGACGGGTAGTCATGATGGGTATATTGGGCTTCGTATATTTTACCCCAGTGTCACTTTGATGGCATGAACTGCTCTCTCACTCAATAATAATAATAGTATTAGAAAAGCTTTAACGCTATGAAAACAACATCCATTCATGAATTTATTTATTAATTTTTTAAATACATATTTTACTTGTGAATTTGTGTGTGTAATCTGAGAATGTATACAATGGGCTTCTCTGCCCTAGGCGTACGGAAAACACTCGGCGAGAAACGGAAGAAAATTTGAAGAAAGAAAAAAAAAAAAATAATCCTTTCTGAAGGAAGCACAAGGCCCACAAATTCGGGGGAAGAGATTAAGTCAATTACATGGACCCCAGTGCATGACTGGTACTCATTTAATCGACTCCGAAAGTATGAAAGACAAAATCAACCTTGACGGAATTTGAACTCAAAACATAGAGACACACTAAACATTTCGCTCGGCGAGCTAACGCTTCTGAAATAATAATAATAATAATAATAATAATAATAATAATAATAATAATAATAATAAATAATAATAATAATAATAATAATGATAATAATGGACTTACAAATATATATATAACACAGAAAATAGCACTACTGGGCACTACCCACATCTTACGCAAAACACTTTCTATACAGTAACCATAAGAGCATCACAGCAAACCACATCACATACACAAGGCATAGAGAGCTGCGCTAGGTAGTGAAGTAAAAGCACGCTATAAAAAAAAACTACTAAATAATAATGATAATAATAATAATATAATAATAATAATAATAATAATAATAATAATAATAATAATAATAATAATAATAATAATAATTATAATAATAATAATAATAATAATAATAATAATAATAATAATAATAATAATAATAATAATAATGATAGTAATAATAATACGATAAATTGCTTGGAAGAGTTTTGAAACTAAATTATAGTAATTTTTCTGCCTTTTTTATTTGCGAAAACCAATCTGAAAACAAAGAGCGACAATCGGTTGACTGTATTTATAACACCGTGTTATAGGTCGGTTCTTTCCAAATTTGGCTTCATTATGCATTAAATCAGTGATAATTCACTGTTAGCATGTTTTTTTCTCTCTCTCTCTCATTCTTAATAATATTTGCTATTGAACAATTACGTTTTTGTCGTCTACAAAATGTATTTTATCTCAATGAAAAAAAGGAAAGAAAAACAAAAAAGAAATATAAAAAAGAATCTAAAGCGTTTATTCTAGGGAGCCAAATATCAGAAATGATTAATAACCATTAAATTATTATTATTTAACTGAGCTCAGGTAACACAAGAAATGATTAAAAACAGTGTGTTCAATGAATAGCAAGAGATTAATACGTGTTAAATTTCCTGCTTTACTTTGTCTATTCCATCAAATTATTTGCAGAAGAATTGATAATTTTGTCTCAGGGAAGATAATGTATAGTTTATCGAACATCTAGAATTACATCCAAGTGAATGCGTAAACCTTGAATGTAATTACATTGGCGCTAACATGGACAGCGACAAAGCTGAATGCCCATAAATAGATACTAAACTATGATAACGGTAATGCATCATGCCGAACATTTAATCATGTGTTGTTATTGGTGCGAATGGTGCTAGGTAATGAACAATTTACTGAAATTCATGTCAGAATATCGACATGGAACGATATCTTATTCTGTAATATTGGAAACATGGTGTGTCTTATTTCATTGGTACTACAGATATTTAGCTATATCATTTGTGAATATAGTGTGATTTAGTTCCAGAAAATAAATTGGCAATGATTCATATGGTTGTTATTCTAATTGAGGTTAATAACAGCGAATGAATGTCACATTCCTATTTTAAAGATATTTTCCAGGGATCTATGATGTCTCGAGTCATATAAATAGCGCAGTATCTTGAAACGGCAACACGTCTTTACATTATTTTCTATGCTTGCTCATTAAACACTTTAATCAGTTCTGCGTAACAAAATATGCTTCATCATGTTTGAAAGTAATTTTGAATTTGAAGTAATCTCCAAACAGAATTGTGAATTCGACTGTCATTTAAAAATTGTTGCTCATTACTCAACGTCGCTGTAACTAAAGCTACAAGCTCTTTAGGAAGTTTAGAATCTTCATAATGATTGATTGTAAGTAATTTATAGACATCCGGTATGAATCTCATTCTGGTGTAGATTTGGCAAAATACCTTATAAATTATGCTTAATTACGTTATTTACAATAGATTAAATTAATTAATTTATTCTGTATTAGCCATATATGCTCTAATTTAAAATAGCGTTATACATTGAAAGTGATGCGAAAACTATTTACATCTGATGTAATATTTTGGTTCATTCTGTGTCAGATTGGCTTCGGTGAAGCTCATTCTGTGAGTTCTCACAGTTCTTGATATCTTATGTAATCATCTGATGTTCTGGTCTCTACGAAAACTAACGATGATAAATAAATTACTTTTAGCTTCAGAAAAATATTTAAGATAAGTTGGGGCAGCAGGAAAAATGTAGTGTTACTCATTATTGCGTAAACTGCCAATCATTACTTATTGAATAGAAAATATTTAACTTTAAAAAAAAAAACTTTGAAAGAACTCTGTTCCAGATTGTTATAATTCCTTGTTTATCTCTATCATTGCGAGAAGGTTTGCCGTCTGTAATATGGCACTATGTAATGCCCAGAAATGCAGTTTACACCCGGCAGAAGTAAGTTCCCCGTTGTAAAACAAATACCGTACCAGGTCATCTCTTAAATCTCCAATAATAATGAAAACTAATGCCAACTGCGGTCAGATCAGACAAGTTTATCGCTTCCCCAATATCGCACTAAAATCAAAAAATTCATGAAATAATATTTATGATATTTGCTATATAAAAAGCAAATTTTATTTATATTGGCAACAGAGTCACGCAGACTGCTACTTAAATGAAGGCATAGATCATTACATAAATTTTCATTGCAGTGTTGTTTCCTGTTCACAAAATATCGGCTTCAAATCTTGGTACAAGGCCAGAAAGATCAGGGGAAGGGGTAAGTTGATTGCATCGAACTCAGTGGTCAACTGGTACTTATTATACCGACCCCGAAAGGATGAAATGCAAAGTTGACCTGAGCGCTGTTTGAAATCAGAATGTAAAGACGGAGGCAATGGCATAAGCATTTTGGCCGGCATGACGACTCCCAGACGACTCCTTGCAGACGACTCCCTTATAACGCTTGGTGTTAAACACATGACAGCCATAGTCAGGCGAAATAAATCGCCTCGGATCGAATTCGGGAGTAAAGCATATCGATATTTCGCCATTTTTATGGCTTATCAACTCACATACCTCAGTCGAACCCTGGACGAATTGAATCGCCCGTCTATTACTACATAAGAAACAAATAGTGTAAAATCTATTCGGTGACGTGCCACGGAGATGCACGTGTAAGTTTTAACTCTCTCTCTCTCTCTCTCTCTCTCTCTCTCTCTATATATATATATATATAATATATATATATATATATATATATATATATAATATATAATATATAAAATAATATAAAGACGTGTTGCCCTCATTTATGAATTGTTTATAAATTTAACCGTTAAAGGTATTTTTTAATATGCTGGCCATTGATAAAGTTTTTTTCGAGAAAATATTTTTTTCGAAAAGAATTTTATCCTCACATTTGATATATATATATATATATATATACACCTTATGTATATGCATTAATGTATGTGTAAACTCGAGCATCCGAAATCATTTTCATTTGTCGCTGCTATAAATATTTATCAAGTATTAAATTTAAATATATATTGAAGATAACAATCTGGAAATAACTTCTTGCCTTTAGAATATCAAGCTGCTGAAATATAAAAAAATTTGTTTACGTTTTCATTCCAGATTTAGAAACCTTACAATTGTCTGTGAGACCTTTCTAAATGGAATCTCACTCTGTTCCTTTTAATTACTTGCATGGCAAGTAGAATCGATTCCTAGTTATTGCACACATTCTGTCGTTCTCTTTTCACTCTCCATTACATTTCCTATAACTTACTTTGCTTGCACTTTATAGATTGAACAAAATTTTAGTCGTTCTATTTGAATCACATTTCCTTTAAAAATGAAAATAAAAATATATAATTGATGTAATCTTTATTCGTTTTAAAGAAATAAATAACTGTAATAATCCGGACTAATTTTAACAATGTCTTTTTCTTTAGCATGGCGTTAAACTTTATCTCTCTTACACCTTACGTCTCGTACACACCAACACACGAACTTTCGCAGGTATACGTACACACAAACATAAATATATACAAACATACCCACACGTACATACGTATCTATACACATACGTGCATACATATATATATATATATATATATATATATATATATATGTATGTATGTATATATTTCTGTATGAGTTAGAGGTTGTATGTATGTATATACACAGACATATATACTTATATATACATATATACAGATATATATATATTCTGTATATGTATATATGTAGATATAAGCATGTGTACGAACACGCACATATTTTTCATATGCATAAATACATACTTACATATATATATATATATATATATGATTGCATGTATATATATATATATATATGTTTATATATATACACACCCTTACATGCACCCATATATATGTAAGGATGCACCTATGTATATATAACTATCTATGTATCTATCTAGCTCATGCAAACATGAAATATTTGATGTTAAGAGGATATTGACCGCGATGATAATGATGACGATGATGATGACGATGATGATGATGATGATGATGATGATGATAATGATACATATATATAGTCATGTGTGTGTGTGTGTGTGTGTGCATGTGCGTGTGAGTGTGTGTGTACATTTGTATAATGATGGTATTAATGTTTGATTCTTCTTCTTTGCTCTTTCGAGATGTTACCATGTTTTCACACTTCTTTAATATTAAGTCACATATGTTTGTAGACTCTTCGTGACGAGTTGCATCAATCAATGGATAACCAGGTTTATTGATCTCATCTCTGAAGCTCAGAAGCTCAGAAATCTCGTCAGTATTAAAGAAGTCAGTGTTTATCTACGTATATCACTTACGTTATCTCTTTACGCATACATATATTTACTCATATGCATGCTTATATAAATCTATCTATCTATCTATCTATCTATCTATCTATCTATCTATCTATCTATCTATCTATCTATCTATCTATCTATCTATCTATCTATCTATCTATCTATCTATATATATATATATGTGTGTGTGTGTGTGTGTGGTGTGTGTGTGTGTGTGTGTGTGTGTATTACGCATGAATATATAATAAATGTGGAGGTGCTAAAGCCCAGTGGTTAGGACGGCGGACTCGCAGTTATAAGATCGTGGTTTGGATTGTCAGACCAGGTTTTGTGAGTGCTTATTGAGCGAAAACACCTAAAGCTCCACAAGACTCTGGCAGGGGGTGGTGGTGGTGAACCCTGCTGTACCCTTTCACCACAACTTTCTCTCACTCTTTCTTCCTGTTTCTCTTGTACCTGTATTTCAAAGGAGCCAACCTTGTCACACTCTGTGTCGCGCTCAATCTCCCTGAGCACTACGTTAAGGGTACACGTGTCTGTGGAGTGCTCAGCCACTTGCACGTTATGCGTTGTGTTTATTTCTTTTAATTCGTCATTTGTCTAGTTCGTAAACATCTAGCATCTTGATAATTTGGAAAAACAGATTTTATGGTAAGACGGTTTGATATCTATTTTTAGCATACAAGGGATCCATATAGTGGTCTCTCCTATCGTATGCTAAAAATAGACGTCAAACCATCGTACCACGAAATAAGTTTTCCCAAATTAGCAAGACGCTAGATGTTTACGAGTTAGACAAACGAAAAGAACATAAACAGGCGCAGGAGTGGCTGTGTGGTAAATAGCTTGCTTACCAACCACATGGTTCCGGGTTCAGTCCCACTGCGTGGCACCTTGGGCAAGTGTCTTCTACTATAGCCTCGGTCCTACCAAAGCCCTGTGAGTGAATTTGGTAGACGGAAACTGAAAGAAGCCCGTCGTATATATGTATATATATATATATATATATATATATATGTATGTGTTTGTGTGCGTGTATGTTTGTGTTTCTGTGTTTGTCCCCCTAGCATTGCTTGGCAACCGATGCTGGTGTGTTTATGTCCCCGACACTTAGCGATTCGGGAAAAAGAGACCGATAGAATAAGTACTGGGCTTACAAAGAATAAGTCCCGGGGTCGAGTTATTCGACCAAAGGCGGCGCTCCAGCATGGCCGCAGTCAAATGACTGGAACAAGTAAAAGAGTAAAAGAGTATAGCACTCAATTTCATACCTTAAGATTTCGACATGAAAAATTCAATAATTATCTGTGGCTCCAGTGAAATCAGTACGAATAACAAGGATAACAATGGAACAGGAAACCACCCGTCTCGGGCGTTTTTTAAATATGCTGACCATAGGTTCAATTTGACATTATTTAATAATATTTATTTCTACTCTTTATGTAATTTATGTATTTATGTAATTTCAAATATCTGTTTTCACTAGCCAGTTGATTCCCTACTGAATATCATTCATTGAAGTTCTTTTCTGGCTTAGGGCACTAGTACGTGTGCTTTTGAATCGAATTTAAAATCCATGATACTAGAACTCTATATATATTGGTATCCTTTCACAGAGACAGGTGATGTCTAGTTCCATTGTTGTGTCTGCACCGATTTCACTGATGAGACACAGACAATTATTGAATTGTTTATGATGAAGCCTTAGGGTATGAAATTAAGTGTTATGTTTATTTCTTTTCATTTGTCTAGTTCATAAATATCTAGTGTCTTGCTAATTTGGAAAAACAGATTTCGTGGTAATTCGGTTCGACATCTACTTTTAGCATACAAGGGATCCGTATAGTGGTCTCTCATATTGTTTATATTTATATATATATATATATATATATATATATATATATATAATATATATATATATATATATATATATACATATACATATACACACATATGTGTGTTTGTGAGTGTGTTTAGAAGGTTGAAAAGGAACACACGAGTTGACATATGTGGAAAAAAGCCAAGATAGAAAATGCTAAAATCATTTTTTAAGAAACTTTTCTTTTAATTTTTCCAAAATTTAATTGTTTTCCATACTTACAGTTGAAAAAGTCTCAATGACTGGAACCATAAAATTATTTTGGCATTTTCTATCTTCACTTTTTTTCCCGTATATATATATGTATATATATATATATATATACGGGAAAAAAAGTGAAGATAGAAAATGCTAAAATAATTTTATGGTTCCAGTCATTGAGACTTTTTCAATATATATATATATATATATATATATATATATATATATATATATATATATATATATATATATATATATTATATATACATATACACATATATACAGCAGGAGAGGCTGTGTGGTAAGCAGCTTGTTTACCAACCACATGGTTCCGGGTTCAGTCCCACTGTCTTCTACTATAGCCTCGGGCCGACCAAAGCCTTGTGAGTGGGTTTGGTAGACGGAAACTGAGAGAAGCCCGTCGTATATATGTATATATATATATGTATGCGAGTGTGTGTTTGTGTGTCTGTGTTTGTCACCTCCACCAACATCGCTTGACAACCGATGCTGGCATATTTATCTCCCCGTCACTTAGCGGTTCGGCAAAAGAGACCGATAGGATAAGTACTGGGCTTACAAAGAATAAGTCCCGGGGTCGAGTTGCTCGATTAAAGGCGGTGCTCCAGCATGGCCGCATTCAAATGACTGAAACAAGTAAAATAAAAAAAAAAAGACATATATATACTTATACATTTATATATTGAACGAATTTGAACTCGTCCCTGCAAATTTATAATATAAAATTGTCCGCTAATTTTATATTGTTGCTAAGTAATATAGTCATTACCTAACATTTCGTGGATTTAGTCGGCGAAATTGTTCTGTCTTGCTGTTTTGACCACATTTGCTTTGCAATACTATACTGAGGACAGATTACGACGTCTGACATTGGCCAACTTTAGGTTCTGTGCACTAGGGAAAACGAACGATCAGAAAGCACAACAAACGTGTTGTAGCTGATATGAACTTATAAACTTGCTGGGCTACACATTTATTCATTGGCCCGTTTACCTTCTAAGAGAACTCAATTGTGATCAGAAAGTAGGCAGGCCTTATATTTAGTTCAATGTTTTCTTATAAAACTACATCAACTGCATTATCATCCGTTAGTAAAGTCGATATTTCTATTAAATTGAAAATGACAAAGCTAAATACCTATGCAGGCGATGTTCTGCCAAAAACGTATTTATATATGTATGCATAACTTTATATACATACATACATATATACGCACGTGTGCGTGTGTGTGTATACGCAAATATATCTCTATCTATCTTTCTATCTATCGATTGATCTCTTACTTTTTTACTTGTTTCAGAAATTTGACTGCACTATGCTTTAGTCGAGCAAATCGAGCCCAGGACTTATTCTTTGGAAGCCTAGTACTTTTCTATCGGTCTCTTTTGCCGAACCGCTAAGTTACGGGGACGTAAACACACCACCATTAGTTGTCAAGTGATGTTGGGGGGACAAACACAGACACACAAACATATACATACACTCACACATGTATACATATATACGACGAGCTTTTTTCAGTTTCCGCCTACGAGATCCACTCACAAGGATTTTGGTCTGCCCGGGCTATAGTAGAAGACACTTGCCCAAGGTGCGACGCAGTGGGACTGAACCCAGAACCATGTGGCTGG
>NC_042999.1:16662341-16669841 GCF_006345805.1 Octopus sinensis
ACTACCCAAAAAGGCCTAAACACAGAGTGGACAAACAAGGACAGACAAACGGATTAAGTCGATTATATCGACCCCAGTGCGTAACTGGTACTTATTTATTCGACCCCGAAAGGGTGAAAGGCAATGTCGACCTCGGCAGAATTTGAACTCAGAACGTAGCAGCAGACGAAATACGCTCAGCATTTCGCTCGGCGTGTTAAAGATTCTCTCAGCTCGCCGTCTTTATAACGGTTAACATTAGAAGCAAGTATGAGTTGGTGAGCTGGCAGAAACATTAGCAGACTGGGAAATCTTCACGTTCTGAGTTCAAATCCCCGCCGAGATTGACTTTGCAGTTCATGATTTCGATTTTGACAAAAACGAAAGATTATCAAAGAATGTGTTTTGAATAGCACAACATAGCACAATGGACTATAATAACTGGTGTAATTTAATCATCCATAGTCGCAGGAGTGGCTGTGTTGTATGTAGCTTGCTTACCAACCTCATGGTTCCAGGTTCAACCCCACTGCGTAGCTCCTTGGGCAAATGTCTTCTACTATAGCCTCGGGCCGACCAAAGCCTTGTGAGTGGATTTGGTAGACGGAAACTGAAAGAAGCCCGTCGTATATATATATATATATATATATATATATATATATATATATATGTGTGTGTGTGTGTGTGTGTTTGTGTGTTTGTGTTTGTCGCCCCCCCCCCTAACATCGCTTGACAACCAATGCTGGTGTGTTTATGTCCCCGTAAGCTAGCGGTTCGGCAAAAGAGGCCGATAGAATAAGTACTAAGGCTTACAAAGAATAAGTCCTGGGGGGCGATTTGCTCGACTAAAGGCGGTGCTCCGGCATGGCCGCAGTCAAATGACTGAAACAAGTAAAAGAGTAACAGAGTAAAGAGTCTGATATAAATATTTCGGAATACAAAAATTTCTTCTTCAAATATCCCTGGGAATTGATCGAGTCACTACTATAATCGGCTTTTGCAACTTTTAATTTTTTTTTCGGGAGCGTCTCTGTAGTGGTTTCACGAAGCGCCTTCCGGAATTCCTCATGAAAAGTGCGTGTGGGCGGCCATGGCTCCGTAGCGCTGCTTCTAAGGTATGTATTATACGTGTAGTTACCTTTTTTTCTCTCTTTCTTCCTAAATAGATTTTAAAATGGATGTTAAAATGCACTTCCTTCACTCACACCGCGACTATTTCCTTGAGAACCTTGACAATCTAAGTGAAGAGCATGGTGAAAGATTTCACTAGGACATTAAAGAAATGGAACGGAGGCGCCAGGGCAGGTAGTCAGTAAACACGACGGCAGATTACCGTCGGACTGTGTTACGTCCCCGTAATATAGCGGTTCGGCAAAAAGAGACCGATAGAATAAGTACTAGGCTTACAAAGAATAAGTGCTGGGGTCGATTTGCGTGACTAAAGGTGGTGATCCAGCATGGCCGCAGTCAAATGACTGAAACAAGTAAAAGAATAAAGAGAGTAAAGAGATTTTTGGCAGCATTTGTGCAAAATATGTACGTTGTTGGCAAAAATAACAGAAAAAAAAGCATATTTGAAATCAGCGTAAAAAATGGTTCAGAATCACCTATAAGTAGACAATAATCATTTACTTCATTTAAAAATGCAGACTTGTGTTACAGACTTCCCTTATTTATGACGCCAGTGTTTAATTACAAGGAGCAGTGGTTTCTCTTTTTAGCCAGACACGCGCCAACGTAAGTTCTTCCACGTTGACTAAACCAATATTATGATACAATTACTTTCGAGATATAAGGTTCTATTAAAGAAACATTTACAGGCGTATCCAAATTAGGCAATAATAACTATCACGAAAACAATCATTCATTCATTGCGTCTAACCGATATATATGACAAAGACCACTCATCTAATTTTTCTATTATTAAATAAAGTATAAAGATGTAGACCACAGCAACTCTGTTGTACGAAGCATGATATATTTCTCTTCAAATTTTATTCAACTAAAGAAATGCTTAGATTAATGCTGCTTAACGTCAACTATCTGACCTAAAGGGGGCCAGCGTTTTCAATGATAAGGCAGCTTCTCGAAAACTTCATAATAATTCATATTCAAAGCTAAAACGATCAACGATCGATAACTAGGTTAACTGAATAGTCAGAGAACAGCATGAAAATATTTTATATAACTTTCTCAAGTGCTAAACAATGAACTGAAGACGTTTTAACACTACAGAATTTCGATTTTTTCCCTTGACATTGCAATGGTGTTATTATAGATATTTCCAGGGACCATATTGGTGAAAAGGTTTTATGACTAATGACAAGCCAATATTGTTAAGTATATATATATTATAGTTCTGACAACTATATTCTAACACCAGATCACGTTTTTCCTCGTTTACATCTATTGTTCTCTAGATCTCGCACGATTCGAAACACAAAAGAGTGGAATATAGACACGCATGTTATTTTATCTGTCTTGTTAAAAAATCAGTCTGAGAAGAAGAGGTCAGACGCTGACCAATTGTTGCAAAATGATTAATAAACATGCCCCAACGCACATTCCGATAAACACTTGCTGTTTGTCAACATCACACGCATATTGTAGGATATTACACGCATATTCTAGGATAAACAGCCACAGTTACTGGCTGTCAACTTTTCTAGACTCATACTAGGATAACTACACTACACACACACACACACATACACGCACACACACCACACACACACACACACAACACAGTACCTGTCAAGATATCCACACGCACGCTCGGAGAAGTACACAATACGACTGTCACATAGCCACACGCGAACTAAAACAAGTACACACATGCACACGTTCGTTGACAGATGCACGCACATATGAGTAACCTCAAACACATTCACACACACACCGAACATCACGTGTTCGAACACTTACACTAACTGCCAGATACCTACACTCAATCTCTATTAAACAAACACAATAACTGTCAAACTCACGCGTACATTGGCATAAGCAGAAACACACTGGTAGTGAACATACTCCTCAACCACCACACACATATATATATACAATGGCACACGCATACGTAAATTCTGGAGACTACATAATCACACTGATACAAGTAAACAAGTAAAAGAGTAACAGAGTAAAGAGTCTGATATAAATATTTCGGAATACAAAAATTTCTTCTTCAAATATCCCTGGGAATTGATCGAGTCACTACTATAATCGGCTTTTGCAACTTTTAATTTTTTTTTCGGGAGCGTCTCTGTAGTGGTTTCACGAAGCGCCTTCCGGAATTCCTCATGAAAAGTGCGTGTGGGCGGCCATGGCTCCGTAGCGCTGCTTCTAAGGTATGTATTATACGTGTAGTTACCTTTTTTTCTCTCTTTCTTCCTAAATGGATTTTAAAATGGATGTTAAAATGCACTTCCTTCACTCACACCGCGACTATTTCCTTGAGAACCTTGACAATCTAAGTGAAGAGCATGGTGAAAGATTTCACTGGGACATTAAAGAAATGGAACGGAGGCGCCAGGGCAGGTAGTCAGTAAACACGACGGCAGATTACCGTCGGACTGTGTTACGTCCCCGTAATATAGCGGTTCGGCAAAAAGAGACCGAAGAGACGGCAAAAAGAGCTGTCTTATACTGACACGTACATTCCGATAAACACGCATGCACTGGCTGTCTGGTTGTCTCCCTAGCTAACATATACAATCAAGTATCATGTGTACTAAGACCTTCAAGATAACGATAACTGAAGCATATTCATGTGGAATAGCAACAGCAAAGTGGAGCCGTCTTTAGAAGGGCGCATCTCGTGCCTCTCATGGTCCAATTATTTGGGCGCGGGAAAAGGCTCGCATTTAGATAAGAGTAAGCTTTTTGATTACCCTTACAAAATAATTGCTGCCTGGACATTGTATTAGGTTGTCTGGAAAGTTCATGCCGATTTTTAAAGGAAAGAAAAAGGTCAATAAATACTTGCTATTAAATTTTTAATCAACCAAATATAAACCATTTTGTTGCACAATGCGTCTCCATCTTTCCTTTAACTTGAAGATACCAACTTCCCAGAATTGAGGTGGTTTCATGGCAAAGAATTCATCAAGGTATCTTTTTACGTCATCAAGACTATCATCAAGACATTCAGACTATCCTGCAGAGACCTGAATAAGTGGAAATCCAAAGGAGCAATATCTGGTGAATATGGAGGGTGGGGTAACACATCCTAGCTGACTGCAGCAATTTTTGTCTGGTTCCCAAAGCATCAAGTGCCGAAAATGAACTTTCTTATCTTCCATTTTAAAGGGTTACAGAATTAACACAGGTTATAAGTACATAAATCTTCTTCCACGAAAAGATAGGTTAAACTGTGCTCTAAATGGAGGTGTAGTCAAATCCTATTTCATGGAGTCAACCATGTTCTAAAATAAGTCGAAAGGTAAGTTACTATAAATCGGCACGAACTTTCCGGACAACCCAATATAATAATTCTGTAGTCCTATCCTTTTGTTTGCTTCCACTGCACTACCGACTGCAGCTCAGTGAGCCTACAACTAGTAGTAATAGTAGAAGCAGTAGTAGTAGTACTACTACTACTAGAATGAAAGGCATCGCTGTCTGCATGCTGTTGTGAAAAAGGCATACATTTTTACGATGCGAAACCTGAACGTTGCTTTTCTATTACTAAGGCGTGTGTTCTTTGCCAAGATGGTGTTACTTTCTTCTCCTATTCATCCTCATCATACTCCGCTACCATCTCCACATCTTATGCTTCCACTCCCTCTCCCCCTCCTCCTATTCCACCTCTTTCTTCTCGTCCTCATCTTCCTTCTCCTCCTCACCCTTTTACTTCTCGTCGTACAATTACAGCACTATCTACTACAACAACTGCAACAATGATTGCAACTTCTCCTCCTCCCCCTCCTCCTACTTCTGCTGCTGCTGCTGCTCAATTTGTAGATGAGAAAATTCTGACAAATTATAAAACATCTAGGAAACCAGAGTGTTCGGTCCTCACTCGATGAGGTCCAAAAGACCTTCCCTCGTGGGGTGAATTTTACTCTAGGAAACCAGAGTGTTCGGTCCTCACTCGATGAGGTCCAAAAGACCTTCCCTCGTGGGGTGAATTTTACTAATATTAAATGGATACAAACGAAAATCTTATTTAATTATAACCGAACGTTGTCTGGGTTCTGTAGTGACAAGAGGGAGAACAGTCGCAACAGTAACGAAAATAGATCCAGAATTAGCAACACCAACACCAATAACAACAACAACAACAGCAACAACAACAACAGCAGCAGCAGCAATTGTAGTGGTGTTAATGCTATCATTCCCATTATAGTTATTCTCGTAATATGAGCGCAGGCACTAGAAATAACAATCAAAATCGAAATATGTCCGGAAACAATCCGTCTTGTTTATAAAAATTCCTTCCGTTAGATTTGTCGCATCTTCAATTTCGTTTTGTCCCCGCAGTTCCTGTATACGCTCAATGACAATTCTTTCTTCTCTAACCATTTCCCTGGCCCTTATCTAACCGATACGTGCAGTTTGCCGTCGTCACACCATCAAAATACAATGCACACGATATTAACCACCTGTCTTCATGAAAATCTCATTTAATGCTTCGCTATGCAGATACAACAAATCTATTTCGTACGTAACACCGCAAATTAAATGATTAATGTATTTAACGTTGCCACAGAATTTTATTTAATTATCCTGAATACACCATGAATGTATTAATGAATCATTGTGTACTTTGGGCTAATCAAAATTAATTGCTGTATTACAATTTGAGCTGTAATCACAGTTTGCGATATTGTGAAGTTTTATGCTGCTATGAACTGAAATAGTGGTTAAATATTAGCTCTTGTTTCGAGTACCTAAATCTAATTCACGCGTAGAAAACCTGGATAAGACTACTTTAAATCTACTTAATATTGTTCTTGTTCACTCAGATTACGTGAATAATACCAGAGATATCGGCCCTGCGATACGTAACCTATTCAGGAAGAGCAATACAAGGAAGAGCATCATTCTCTGTATTCGTTAAGCTTAAGAAACTGGAATTAATCACATGTAATATAGCTCCAATAAATTACTACGATAATTTATCCAGTACACAATATCTCAGAATATATGATTGTTACAATGATCAATTAATTAAAATGTTTGTACAGCAATTTAATAAATTATTGAACCATTTTACAAATGCGACCCAAGAACAAACAAGAAATCCATCAAATAGCTTTCTCGAATGAATATTTAATAGTATTAAATTTCTGCTTATCTAGATTCTCACTTCAAGTTTCTTTACATTAAATATACCTTTCATCTGAATAAGGCTGATACTTATCAGTAGAATACAAGACCGATACTGTCGTCTGTATTTGTCATCTTTACAAAATGTCATTATTAACTAAATTTTACCTTTTAGCGCTATGAAACTCAAACTTATCTATATATATAAAGCTTAAGCTGTCTGTGTATGGCAGGTTTGGTAGCCTTCAAATAACACTATCTCCTCCGAGACCCTGCGGCGCAAGTTGACCAAAATTGAGAGTAAGATAGAAGAAGCTTGCTCTTCATTCCGTAGAAGATAAAATTCAAATCGGACCATGTTAAGACCAAATATTATTTACATCAAAAAAGTGCTTTTTTCCATGAAAATCCCTATTTTTTACTGCTAAGTCGCCATTTTGCGGTGTATTTCAACTAGAAAAATGTTCACTTAAAGCTACATAATGCAAAATTTTTACTTTTCAAAAATTCCAATTCTAAAGGGTCGAAACAAACCCGAGCAACGCCGGGCGATACAGCTAATTTAAAATAAAGCACCAACTACAAATTCTTCCCTACATATACCCTCGCATATAATCAAGTAATTTCATAGACAAACACTAACCTAAATATTTCATCCATTTGTCATTCGTACAACCGTGTCAACTTGCTTTTTTTATATAAATAGGGTTAGCTTATATTCCGTAATGTGGAATTTTATAAAATAGATATTTTAAGAGATAACATTTCATAAACAGAGTTATGAAATTCTATATATTGTCTTTTGAAAGTGACGAAAAGAATATTCGGGTTGTAGGTGATGATATATATTCTTTTCCGACACTTGTGTTTAAATTTCTTCGAATATTCGCCATCGCTTTGGATATTCTCGTCACCATATCACTCTTTAAATTCTACTCAAGCAATTTTCGCAATTATCTTCCACAAAATTCCAATGAATTATAGATAGAGTATTAATTGATTAAAGGAATCTTTAATAACCCAGCATTATATCTATTAATCTCTAATGATTCCAGCTTACGTGACAGATATTAGCCATTGAAAAACACACAAACACTGTTACTTTTACATAAAGATTCTTTACGTGTTTTTCATTGGCTAATACGCGTCAGCCATGTTGTAACTGTTCCAGTTTCTACGCTCAGTATCAGTTCAAATCATTTGCTAGACAGCTAAACATTTGAAATATCAATTTTTACAAAATCTAGTTTTTCT
>NC_042999.1:16674841-16717341 GCF_006345805.1 Octopus sinensis
TGGTGATCCCTGCTGTACTCTTTCACCACAACTTTCTCTCACTCTTACTTCCTGTTTCTGTTGTACCTGTATTTCAAAGGGCCGGCCTTGTCACTCTCTGTGTCGCGCTGAATATCCCCGAGAACTACGTTAAGAGTACACGTGTCTGTGGAGTGCTCAGCCACTTACACGTTAATTTCACGAGCAGGCTGTTCCGTTGATTCGGATCAACCGGAACCCTCGTCGTCGTAACCGACGGAGTGCTTCCATCCATACATATTGGTAGAAATTGTTTTTGAAAGGGATCCCTATGAGACATGTGGGATTGGTTTTCCATAGCACTGAGGCGTAACATAGATGTTTGATTTATCATTGATTTGGGGAAATAGTTTCTCCATGGACAGGTAAATGCATTTCAGCAGTTACATATAACCTCTTGTGTTGATAGGTATATTTTGTAACTTACAAGCTGATTGTACGAATAGAGGCTGTCTGTACTTTTTCAAACGAAGGATGTAATTTGGGAAGGGAAGGGATGTGTCCAGAAGGAACCGGTGTCTTTAATGTTATTGGCGTTGAAAGCATGTCACGTTTGTATGGTGTTTGGGAATGTCGTACTGGAGTTTGGAAGATCATATTTATGTGAGAGGAGATAACATCCAAGGCGGATTAAACCTCGTGAACACTTGTTAGCTGGATTTTCACTTGTGTGTATTCACGAACTATTGTGTATCCTAGTTTCTTGAATGCAGTATTTCTTAGCGTATCGTTATTTAGGTTGCGGGCCTTTAATGATGTTCCTGTTACAAACATTCCAAATTGTCCAAGCTGGAAGTGTTTGGTATTTGTGTGTATGCATGCTCTCTGTAAGCTGGCTACCACCACGCTAACGCTAATATTTATATAAATATTTCAATGGTTACCTATAAATATGGATTCTAAACTACGCATTGTTACTCGTTTGTAGACAAACATCTCTCTGTATGGGATGGAGTACAGAAAGACGTACATATACCAGCATAGCACAAGAATAGATCGCGCACGCGTCCACACACATGTGTACACACACACACACACACACACACAAAACACACAGGTAAACACATGCACATACACAAATGTATGTATATGTTTGCGCGCATACACGCACGTGTATTTCTCTGGATATCTGGATATTCTAAACACACTCACACACACACACACACACACACACACACACGCACACACACACACATACATACACACATACATACATACATACATACATACATATATATATATAATATATATATATATATATATATATATTGTGGTCAGTGTTAATTTGACGTTTTAGATATATTTTCTACTATAGACATAAGGCCTGAAATTTGGTGGGGAGGGGCAAGGTCTAGTCATTTACATCGACCCCCAGAGGCTCGACTGGTACTTAATTTATCGACCCCGAAGGGATGAAAGGCAAAGTCTTCGATCCTGGCAGAATTTGAATTCAGAATGTAAAGACAGACAAAATACCGCTAAACACATTGTCCAGCGTGCTAACGATTTTATCAGCTCACCACTTCGACGTTTTGGAAACAATAACAAATGAATGAAGGGCAGATATTAACGATATTGTTTAAAGTTCATTGTTTCATGCAGTGAATGCGTGAAAGCTGCTTGTTGTCGTTATTGTTCAGTCACAAGTAATTTCTGATTGAACCAGCGTATGATCAAAGGTTCTTTCAACGGCGACAATTCTTTCTTTGAAGTATCCACACTATGGCTACATCATATACAGAGTCCATCTATTTCTTAAGAAAGTAAAGTATAGTTTAAAATTTGATTGCTTTGCGGGTATTCCTAATAGCTTAACCGGCGTGTTGAGACACTGATTGGTTCTCTTGAGAAGCTTGGTTAAATATTACGCCATATTGGAAAATGGAATGAAACCAGAACTGGCGACAGATGCTTTCGTAAAAAGAATAGCACACAGACAAAATACGTTTAACAGCTTTGAAGGAATTCTACATCAAAGTTACTAATTAAAGAAATGAATATCATTAAAATAAATTTAAAGCAGATAATTAGTCAAATGAGAGTCAATATTGAAATTTATTTCGATAAAATTGATAATTGTGTGGAAATTTTGATTGGTTTGTGTGAAAATATTCAGCGGAATAGGAGTATTCAATTTAATATAATGGATATTTATTCATGTGAAACCATATGGGAAGAGAGAGGATGATTGTACGAAATCGCCAGGGGAAAATCAAGTCAAAAATCCAGTTTACTGACTTTGGTTTTGCAATGATCGATAAAGTGTGACAAACAGCATAGTAGAGAAAGAAGTTGATGGAGTACATACTGAAATATGGATCTTTATTGAAGCAATAAAAACGAATTGGTTATAAAATAAAGTACATTTGCTTTTTATTTGTTCAACAGCATAAATTGATGACAGAGAATCAGCGTTACCGCCGTGTCGTTCATTAAATGCATGGCTAGACTATCCCTACTTAATTATTTTGCATTAATTTCGCATTAAGTTTCTCAGAATAGTCACTTCTAATATGTGCAAAATCTTGTCTTCTTTCCATGAGTTCTCACTTTCGAATGGAGCCATGAAATATGGCGTGTCCCGGATATTTTGCAAACCTGACGGATTTAATCTCTATCTGGCCACAGCTGATTTTCTTTTTGGGTACTGGGATCGATCTAATCGACTGGCCCCTTCCCCCAAAATTTCAGGCCTTGTCCCTAGAGTAGAAAAGATTTTCTTTTATCATTTTTGTTTTAGAGACATACAGAAGAAGAAGGATTTACTACAATACTGGAACTGCACTTCATTTATCACGCCGAAAGGCCAGGAAGAAAAGCTAATTTAAGTCAGTAGGGTCTGAATTCATAATGCAAACAGTCTGAACAATTCTGTAAGATTTTCCATCTAACGTTTTTATCATTCTGTCCATTACCCGCTTAAATATAGTTTAGGGCGAAATGCTTAGCGGTATTTCGTCTGCCGTTACGTTCTGAGTTCAAATTCCGCCGAGGTCGACTTTGCCTTTCATCCTTTCGGGGTCGATAAATAAAGTACCAGTTTCACACTGGTCAATGTAATCGATATAATCTCTTTGTCTGTCCTTGTTTGTCCCCTCTATGTTTATCGCCTTGTTGGTAATAAACCAGTAACAAAAAAAGAATTAAAAAAATTTTTATATTAATTCTTACTTTTTGTTATAACTATAGTTTAACCAGAGGACATCTATGATTTAGGAAACCAGTGATGAAAACCCATCACCATATCGTCCTTTTCTATATTATATACTACATTGTCCAATCAGTTTGTCCATGGAAATATCGGTTGGGAATGTTCTATCGTAGACTACTATGATATTTAGATGCTTTGATAAGTTTCGGCTAGTATTGGCCCACGCTATGTCTAGGTTGATACACATTTAAATGTGTTTCATATAAATCATGTTTTGAGTGCTACAGCCCATTCGAGTTGAGAGCTATTATTGGCTGAGATATATCCGGGGAAATTCTATTTTCACACGATATTTACAGAAAATATATATTTTGCACTCACTTATCATATTTCCGATTTATAAAAGCCATCTTGTATGTAACTATAAGTATGTTTTAAGTTCGTATTGTTCGGTAATCCAAATATACTGAAAGTAGAGTAAGATTTCTGTCCAGCTCCATATAAATGAAATACATTGATATATTCTATACTCTCGTGTTTTTTTTTTTAACTAGTTTCCGTCGTTGCACTGCAACCATACAATGGTGCAACTTTTAAAGATTTCAGCCGTTCATATCGATTTCAGTTCTTAATGTATCGATTTATATTTATTGAAGTGACATATTTAATATTCTTATGCATCTCCTCTGCATATACCGATAAATGCAAGCATAGACGCGAGAAAATATGCACATGCGCACACGCACGCAACATAAGAACATGTATATCGGTTTTTGTAGTTCCCGCCTACCGAACTCTTCTCACAAAGTATTGGTTAATCTGTGGCTAGAGAAGAAGACATCAACTGGAGATGCGGTGTAGTCGGAGCGAACTTAAAACTGCACAGTCACAAAGCAAGCTTCTTTACGATCTAGCTGTGCGCATGCCATTTAAACTTATTTACTCTCCGTTTCGCAAATATACGAGTTGCTACATAGAAATTATATTCACATATGCATATATATATATATGTTTTTACGTCCTGTTTTTGTCACATCTTTTTCCTTGTTTTTACCCCTCTGCAAAGGAATTTTATTTAATTCTTTCACAGGAAGGACTAGTTCGTCGAGACGTGTTCTGTCCTCACCTTCGAAACACGCTGGAGTTGAACTAGGGACAGCTGATGAAGGGGATTCTTCCTTGTGTAGTTGTCTTGTACTCTGTTTTTTCGTTGTTAAAAAAATGCTCCGATCCATGCTGTTTTTACTTTTTCGTTTCTCGTTGAGTTCTACGTCTATTTGTGGTGTCCTGTAAACACGTATATATATATTTATATATGCATGTATATATACATGTAGATGTAGGTACGTACATATATGTTTGTATGTATGCATATATTTTATTTATTACACTATATATATATATATTTATATCGCTTACCAACCACATATTTCTGGGTTCAGTCCCACTGCGTGGCACCTTACAATCAAGGCCTTGTGAGTGGATTTGGTAGTCGGGAAGTGAAAGAAGCTCGTCATATATATGTATATATATGCATGTGTGTGTGTGTATATTTATATATATGTCTGTGTGTGTGTGTATGTATATCTGTGTGTGTTTGTCCACTAACATCACTTGACAACCGATGCTGGAGTGTTTGCGTCCCCATAACCTAGCGGTTCTGCGAAGAGACCGATAGAAAAATACTAGGCTTACAAAGAATAAGTTCTGGGATCGATGATCCACTAAAGGCGCTGCTCTAGCATAGCCGCAGTCAATTGACTGAAACAAATAAATGTATAAGAGCATATATATATATATATATAAACGTTTGTCTATCTATCTATCTATCTATCTATCTATCTATCTATCTATCTATCTATCTATCTATCTATCTATCTATCTATCTATCTATCTATCTATCTATCTATCTATCTATCTATCTATCTATCTATCTATCCATCCATCTATCTACCTTTCTATCTATCTATAGATATAAAATGTAAGATGCGTGTTATTAATTCTGATCCAACAAACATTTTAGGAAATCGCGTTCTACCATATGCAAATTTAACGAATTTTGTTTATGGCTTGGCTCCCATGTTTACCCATTCTATTTACCTCTTGCTTGAATATTTCTAAGCAACGGCACTGAGAAATATATGTGGTAATAATAATATATTCTGCAATATTACGCACGGTTGAAAGTAGGCTCTTTAAGAAATACGTGATTATTAATGACTTGACTATTTCTCATTGAGTTGTTAGACTTTTTTTTGGTTTTTGAAAAATTTCCTGTTCGAAGTGGATACATTCAAGAATTTTGGAAGCGATAACTCGCCAAATACATGCCCAATTACTCTAGATTCGTCAAGTACGTTCAATTAGATACTTAATGAATTTCTTAAAACTGAATAAAGTATTTGGTGAAAGCAGCTGTGAAATAACTTGATTTATAAACAATGTTATTGATTGTTGTAAGCCATTGTTAAATACCCGTAATATTTAACATGTAGTCGAGCATAATAGATAATAGATACGTTATAAGGTGATGAAAAGAAGAAGAAAGAAAATGGAAGAAAAACGTTTAGATACATATCGAATCACCTGATGTGTATGATATTTGCATAAAACATAATAACTCATGTGTTTAATAAACGTAAAATATGGTTCTCACAAGCTTAGCCATATTTCGTAACAAAAGTGGTTACCTCCTCCACCCAAAAGATAATTCCACGAACAGATTAATACAATAAATTAACATTGCGTTAATGATTCGATAGTAATTAACACTAAACATATAAATTTATAATTACATTGAATAATCTCAGCAACACTGGCTGCAGAAAATGTCGCAGATGAGAAAATCTGAGGTGGTAGGTTAAGATATTGTTTGTATCTTACGCCGTTTATTTCTTTTGCTAGCATCACGTATACATATAAATACTTAAATAGTTCGGTTTCGATCTTACGTCACAAAATCTTAGGCAAATATCTTGCAGAACAGACTTAGTTTATATAAAAAATGAAACAATGAATTATGAGGGTCAGTGACTTAGTGGGCTGTGGTTTTGCTCTCACGATCGTAGAGCTGTGATTTCGATTCGTGGACAGGGTGGTGATTGGCGTTCTGGAGTAAAACACTTTCAGAAACAGGTGGTAAGTTAATCCTGGACAGACCATCGTTACATTCAAATGTTGGTGTGTTGTAACCTCAGTCACTTATACGTTGTGAAAGCTAGGCTAAACTCTTGTCATATGAGTCCTAGGCCTTAAAACAAGCAACATTCTATGTAATATAGTGAACGAGCTCATCTGACAAACTGCGCCTGTTATTTACATGGCCAGTGCTGCCACACACTACCTCACAACAATTTTATTAAGTGTGGCTTATATTAAGTGTGGCTTTTAGTTTGGGGCCCTAAATTGCCTGAGAGATTCGTTGAAGTGCCTTCGAGACCTATGGTGAGCCCTAGACTTTTAAAGGCAGGTAGAATCCATCCCTGTCTGGGCTTGAACACAATATATTTCTGACAGTTTATACGTGTATATGCCGATATGTGTGTATATATATATATATATATGTGTGTGTGTGTGTGTGTGTGTGTATGGAGGTCTCTATGTGTGCGCATGTGTGTGAAAGAGAGGGAGATATCGATCTTAGTACTTGCTTGATAATTTATTCATCGGCTTTGGAACGATGCAAAGATGACCTCGACAAAATTTGGAACCAACACTAGAAAATTGTCTATCCGATGCTCTGCTAATCGACCTCCAATATTCAGTGTACAAGAATCTGTAAAATATTCGTCTACTTATGGTACAATTAACTGAATGATAATGGCATTGATAGAATATAATTAAGTTCACGTCAATACCATAAGCATTGCTTAAACAAAGCAATGAAAAACCCTCTACGCTGTTGCGCGACTAGTTAGGTATTACAGCTAAAGATGATATGTACTTTTCCAGTATATCAGATTGAGGGTAATACGTTGACGGAATGTGAACGGCAAATCACCACAAGTGTGTGTCAAACGAATTTTAATGTACCTTACGACTTTTATTGTGCCAAACCAAATTTATTGCTACATGCTAACCTTAGTAGCTATTATATTTACAGTTGTCTATTACAACTGGTAGCAAACTGAGAGCTTTATAAGCAGTTAGAATGGAAGAGAAGTGATACTCATTTTGTAGGAGCCGAATGTGGGGGGTTTCAAGAGAACTTCGGGTCCACAACTTTGCTCAATACACAGTTAAAAACTTCGGTCATCGTACTAGCAAGAAGGTTGGTGCTTGTCGTCGATAATTTAATTGGAGAAGCACAAGATTTTCCGATTCATAATATATCATTTATTTTTTTGTTTCAGTCATTTGACTGCGGCAATGCTGGAGAAACGCCTTTAGTAGAACAAATCGACCCCAGGATTTATTCTTTGTAAGCCTAGTACTTATTCTATCGGTATCTTTGCCGAACTGCTAAGTTATGGGGGCGTAAACACACCAGCATCGGTTGTCAAGCGATGTTGGCGGGGTGCAAACACAGACACAAACATAACACACACACGCACACACACACACCACACACACACACACACACACACACGCATATATATATATATACGATGAGCTTCTTTCAGTTTCTGTCTACCAAATCCACTCACAAGGCTTTGGTTGGCTCGAGGTTATAGTAGAAGGCACTTGCCCAAGGTACCGCGCAGTGGGACTGAACCCGGAACCATGTGGTCCATAAGCAAGCTACTTACCACACAGCCACTCCTACGCCTATTCACGACAAATATAATTTCATGTGACTCCGTCGAGCAGGTCAGTACTAAATCTAGCGTCAATGAAGATCAGTAGAGATCAATCGATTCTGCATGTTTTTTATGCTGGAGCCATTGCTGTGAATCTTACAAATGTTATCCAGTGTCGGTGCATTAACCCTTTTCTGCATTTATGTAAAACAACTGTTATCAAGTCCATAACAGATCCAGCTATGCCTCATAAAGATCAATCTTCCGATATGTTTTGGGCTCGGACCTTTTGAAGACTGAGTGATCCGCAGTCTGTGGACGACCTCCGATATCAGGGGTTCTGTACCAACCATATACTCTTTTACTCTTTTACTTGTTTCAGTGATTTAATTGCGGCCATGCTGGAGCATCGCCTTTAATCGAGCAAATCGACCCCAGGACTCATTCTTTGTAAGCCTAGTACTTATTCTATCGGTTTCTTTTGCCGACCCGCTAAGTTATGGGGACGTAAACACACCAGCATCGGTTGTCAAGCGATGATGGGGGACAAACGCAGACACACAAACACACACACAAACAAACACACACACACACACACACACACACACACACACACACATATATATATATATATGTATATATACGACGGGCTTCTTTCAGTTTCCGTCTACCAGATCCACTCACAAGGATTTGGTCGGCCCGAGGCTATAGTAGAAGACATTTGCTCAAGGTGCCACGCAGTGGGACTGAATCCCAACCATGTCGTTCGAAAGCAAGCTACTTACCTCACAGCCACTCCTTGCGCTTTATCTCATCTCCCAATTCTTTCCATTTCTTTCCATCTTTATGTAAAACCCTTCTCAAGTTTTACACTCTCCCTGTAAATAATGATATCATCATCATTATCATCATCAAGCCAGTGAGCTGGCAGAATTGTTAGCATGCCAGGTAAAATGCCTGGCATTTCGTCCGTTTTTACGCGCTGTAATCATCAATAAAATAAGTACCAATCAAGGACTGAGATTGGTGTACTCGACTTACCTTTCTCTTAAACTTGTTGATCTTGTGCCAAAATTTGAAACAATTATTATTGAGTGAGAGAGCAGTGCATGCCATCAAATTGATACTGGGTAAAATATACGAAGCCCGGTATACACATCTTGACTACCCGTCTGATAAGGGTACACTAGGCACATGCATTACAACCATATGTGCGCGACATGATTTTATATCAAGGTAAACAGCACATGAAGTTGCGGGTGAGGGCCCAGTTAGAATTTTCTTCAGGTCGAGTAGCCCATCCTGCTCAAAAGGTTCCTGAATAAGGGTTGTTTAAGGATGTTGAACAAAACACCCATGTTTCCAGACGTAAGTTATTCAAACTCTAAAGAATCCCTCTCAACAAACGGCTATGATGCTCCCCCACTACTTCTGCTCGTGATCAGAGATGCACAAATCGTCAGCCTCTAAGGGACATGCTCAACTGGTTAAGGTCAAACAACTGACAAGCAAATCTGTGGTATTGAGTAGAATATTTGCTGTTTTTGTTTTGTTTTTGTTTTTTGTTTTTCCAGTTCATCTTGGCTTGGCCATGCCTGGGCACCGCCATTGTGGTGAAGAGTACAGCAGGGATCACCACCCCCTGCCGGAGCCTCGTAGAGCTTTTAGGTGTTTTCGCTCAATAAACACACACAACGCCCGGTCTGAGAATCGAAACCGCGATCCTGCGACCGCGAGTCCGCTGCCCTAACCACTAGGCCATTGCGCCTCCACCATTGCGCTGTAGCCCATCTTTTATACCAAGACAAAACAATGTACATGATAACACTTCCAATCAGTAAAAATCAGAAGCCATGAGAGCCACTGCCTAGTACTGCATCAGGACATTTATTATTATTATTATTATTATTATTATTATTATTATTATTATTATTATTATTATTATTATCATCATTATTATCATTATTATCATTATATGAAAACTCACAGGCTTATTTTGCTTGGTATGATGGAAATTGTCAGCGTTCCACAGCCAGCGGACTAAGGTGACACTTATTTACTGGTTATGCTTCAAGAACCCTCCGAAGAATTTTTGCAGTTCCATGGAATGCTGATTTTTATAGGTGTACTACCTTCACACTTTCACCAATCCTTTTCAGCCATGTTGGTAGTTGAGTGCTGATACCTCAAAGTTCACCAATTACTATTGGTATCACGTCCACTTTTTCATTCACTGCCACCTTCATATTTCCCCACTTCAAACCGTCCTAGTTGTTTCTTTCTTCTTCTTCTTCTTCTTCTTCTTCTTCTTCTTCTTCTTCTTCTTCTTCTTCTTCTTCTTCTTCTTTCTTCTTCTTCTTCTTATTCTTCTTCTTCTTTCTTCTTCTTCTTCTTCTTCTTCATCTACCACCAGCAGCAGCAGCAGCAACAGCACCACCACCACCACCACCACCACCACCACCACTACTACTACTACACTACTACTACTACTACTACTACTACTACTACTACTACTACTACTGCTGCTGCTGCTGCTGCTACAATCATCATCACCATCATCATGAATATTATTATTATATTATTATTATTATTATTATTATTATTATTATTATTATTATTATATTTGTTTTTTTTGTTCTTGTTGGTGTAGTTGTTATCATTATCATCATCATTGTCGTCGTCGTCATCATTACGATTACTGAGTCTTTTTAAAAATATATTGTTGCGGTTGTCGTTGGTAGTGTTGTTGATGTTGACATAATGTAGCTGTCGGTCAACTTAGACCGAGCAGAGCTCTAACATGTCAATCAACAACCAAGAGCGATTCATAACTCATTCTCTCCAGATACACCACATTCCTATTTGAGAATCAACATGGCAGTCACCTCATATGACATCTACGTAGACACGCTAGTTAGGTCCCACTATAACACTGCCTTCCAAGCTGCTGTTACTCCACCGATGACTGCTCTTAGGATTTGATGGTGCCAGATATTTGTTTATTCCATCCATGGCTTTCTCAAAACGTTGGTTTAAAGATTTAATTCTTTTTTTTTCGCTATTTGCTCTATTTGAATATGTATAGCGAAAGCGAGGGAAAGAATGAGAGTATAAGATGGATAAATAGATAGAGAAAGAGAGAAAGAGAGATGGGGAGAGAGAGTAGGAGAGCAGAATAAATAGCGAATGATGTGAAGAAAGCAAAGCAGTAAATCGGTCCTACTAAATATAAACATTTCACACACGTACATTGAGCCTTAACATCCGAAATATAACTAATACCGTATTCATACTTTATTAGCATAGTTGTTTCCGATTATCGTTCCTGAAAATCCATCTTTTGTAATATAAATAGGAAATCTTTTCATATAACAATTCTTATTTATTTGATAATATTTATGCGCTATTCCCTTCCATTTGGAATTTGACATTCTTAATGCAGCGCTTTGTTTCGGTTACACTCACACACGTGTACAATCCGCCATTGTTTAACCGAACAAATACGTCCGTTTGATTGTTTCATTTGAAGTATTTATGTATAGAGCTTAACTTAATCTGTCACAACCATCTGCGTATTCTGTTGTTTATACTCTGTATTCATATACACCTTCAATTGCTTTATCTTTCCTTATCATGTGTATTCTTTTGTTTGAGAACAACAGAATTCCCCCATTTAATTTGCATTCGAGGCAAAACGGGAACAACGCTCTCGTAAAACAAAACCACATTTTTTTTTATCCATAAGAAAATCTCCTTAGAATTAAAGTATCTTAAATGTCCAAAAGCCTGTCTTTAACGCATTTCATGTATTTTTTTTATGTCTTTGTAGTGAGGGAATTACAAAACCATTTCTATCTTAATCAATAGTGAGCAATATGATTTGTAAGACTCTTTACGGAAAATAACCTTTAAAAAATCTCTGCTTCTTTTCGATGCATGACAAATGCTATCAATAAAACACCAATAATAATAACAGTACCAAAATTAATAGTTTGTAGCATCGCCACAAGTACTTCGCATTGGAAGCAGCCTATGCAGGCGAATAAATCAAGCTAAGTACTTGATTGGTATTAATATTACATGGCACTGGAAATGTGAAACACGAAGGGACTCAGGTAGAATTTGAATTACTGACATAAAGAGATGCAATTAAATACTGGTTTATATTTTTTATCGTGATTCTACCGATTCTGCCATTGCAGTACGCTAAATAATAATAATGATGATGATGATGATGATGATGATGATGATGATGAGGATGATAATGGTGATGGTGATGATAATGATAATAATAATAATAATAATAATAATAATAATAATAATAATAATAATAATAATTTTAATAATAATAATAATAATAATAATAATATTAATAATAGATGCCCTGGTGCAGTACCAGGCAGTGTCTCTCGTGGCTTCTGATCTTAACTGATTGGAAGTGTTATCATGTACATAGTTTTGTCTTGGTATAAAAGATGGACTACAGAAAATATTCTGCTCAATACCACAGATTTGCTCGTCACTTAACCAGTTGAGCATGTCCATGGACAGCTGACAATATGTGCATCCCTGCTCGTGAACAGAATTAATGGGGGAGCATCATAGCCATGTGTTGAGAGGAATAATTTGGGGTTTGGATAATTCACCTCTGGAAACGTGTCTGCTTCGTTCAACACTCTTAAACAACCTAAGCGTAGGAGTGGCTGTGTGGTAAGTAGCTTGCTTATCAACCACAACCACATGGTTCCGGGTTCAGTCCCATTGCGTGGCACCTTGGGCAAGTGTCTTCTACTATAGCTTCCGGCCGACCAAAGCCTTGTGAGTGGATTTGGTAGACGGAAACTGAAAGAAGCCCGTCGTATATATGTATGTATTTATATATATATACATACATATATATATATAATATATATATATATATATATATATATATATAATATATATATATATATATATATATATATATGTGTGTGTGTGTGTGTGTCTGTGTGTGTGTGTGTGTGTGTGTGGTGTGTGTGTCTGTTTGTATGTGTGTTTGTTCCCCAGCATCGCTTGACAACCGATGCTGGTGTGTTTACGTCCCGTAACATTAGCGGTTCGGAAAAAAAAGAGACCGATAGAATAAGTACTAGGTTTCCAAAGAATAAGTCCTGGGGTAGATTTGCTCGATCGACTAAAGGCGGAGCTCCAGCATGGCCACAGTGAAATGACTGAAACAGGTAAAAGAGTAAAAGAGTAACCCTTATTCAGGGAACTTTTGAGCGGGGTGGGCTACTTAACTTGAAGAAAATTCAACCTGGTCCCCACCTGCAAAATCATACTTTGTTTATCTTGATATGAAATCACCATGTCACTTATATGGTTGTCATGCATTCGCCTGGTGTATCCTTATCTAACGTTTAGTCATTATTCATATATTGGGCTTCGTATATTTGTACCCCAGTGACAATCTGATGGTATGCACCGCTCTCTAACTCAATAATAATAATAATAATCATTTCAACTAAAGGCACAAGGCCTGAAATTAAGAGGAGGGAGATAATCGATTACATAAACTGGTACTTGTTTTAGCAATACTACTACTAACAATATTCCTGTAGTTATAGGCGCATTAGGAACTATCTCTAAAGATTTGAAGAGATGGATGGAGGAAATGAGCATAAAATCAGTGTTACTGGAGCTGGCTAGGATAATTCAACTCTAAGGTTACTTCTTCCAGCCCGATGTTAGGAATTTTTACGTTTCAAGTTGTCCAATCTGTTGTCCGTATTTGGTATAATAACAACAGCAACAACAGCAACAACAACAACAGCAACAACAACAACAATAATAATAATAGTAATGATAATGATAATGTTGATGATGATGATGATAATATTGGTTTCCTTGTTTAAAACTGCTGAGCACTTTGTTACTATTATATTACGATATTTCCGGGAAAGCAATGATGACGGGTAAAACACTTCTACTACTACTACTACTACTACTACTACTACTACTATCCTTTAATGGTACTACTACTACTGCTACTACTACTACTACTACTACTACTACTACCCTTTAATGGTACTACTACTGCTACTACTACTACTACTACTACTACTACTACTGCTACTACTACTATACTACTACTACTTCTACTACTACTACTACTGCTACCGCTACCGCTGCTGCTGCTGCTTCTGCTCTCCGTTGTTTACTCTAATGTCTCTTTTGACACCTGACATTATTGACACCACTAACACAACTACTACTACTACTACTACTACTACTACTACTACTGCTACTGCTACTACTACTACTACTACTACTACTAGACGCTCAATGTTTGCTAAAAGTCAAGGCTGTATATTCAGAGAAATGAAATAAAATGAAATGAAATAAATAAATAAATAAAATAATATCTGGTAAAATTTTGTCTCGCTTCTGGCCTGGTGCCAATGTTAAGAAATCGATATTTCGTCCTGTCTAAGACGCTAGAATGGCAGAAATGGTAAAGCAACGGACTAAATGCCTTACAGAATTTAGTTCTGTGTAAGAAATCAATAATTTGCTTCGTCTCCAAGATATGATTTTTCTTCTTCTTTTTATTATAGTGAGAAATGAATGCCATGAACGTGGTTTAGACAGTGCTGTCATGGACAAGAGGGGATTGGTCGAGTCGAAAGCTGACTTCGCATTTGTTCGTAACAGAATTTATCTCAGAGGTTCATTTTTGCTCTTTCATTTCTGCCAGAAGGTCGATGGTGGGGAGATAATGAATAACGTAATTAATTAAAATAATTATTGTTAATCTTATTGTCTTTTACTGTGTTTTGGCCATTGGACTGTGTGCGACCTGATGGAGCATCGGATCAAAGGGTTTCGTTGAAGAAACTGAACCCGGTATTTAGATTTTTTAAAATTTAAGGTTTGCTAATTATTTTACCGAACGCTTTTGCCGAACCGCTAAGTTTAAAGCAAAGTGAATTGTCTTCTGCTGGGGCTGGGACAAACACAAGCACACACACTACGCATACATACTCACACACGTATAGACACACATGTGTATGTATGTGTGTGTGTACACAACATGTACATGTATGTATGTATATATATATATATATATATATATATATATATAATATATATATATATATAAGAGAGGCTTCTATACAGTTTCCTTCTACCAATTTACTCATAAGGCATGGGCAGTGCAGAACTATAGTCGAAGGGACTTGCCTAAGTTGCAGCGCAGGGGAGCTGAAGGTGTTACCTTTTTATTTACAAAGTAGTCTTTGGAGTAATAAACCCAAATTTCTTTTGTTTCATGCTTATAGTGTTTGAACCACCACGAAGAACGAGTAAGTTGATAGTTTATCGGTTAAAAGGAGAAAGAGAAAGAAAGGAGAGGCATAATATATATATATATTATATATATATATATATATATATATATATGTATATATATTAGCTTGTCTTGGAAGTTCTGAGCGTTTTGTAAGATGCAAAAATGGATATAAATAACTGACCTTTTAATAACTTTTATTCAATGAAATACATTCCATTATTATTAATGACCTTTGCTCATCTATCAGGCAATTTAAATATTTCATCGACATAAAACTTTACTGTTTTTGAAGAAGAATAAAAGGTATCAAGATGCCTTTTGACTCCATCTATATCGTTTGCAATGAGTCCTGTACAGACAAAAAACAAGCAATATCTGGGGGATATGGTGGATGTGATAAGGGATCCCAACCATGTTCATGTAACTTTGGTCGGGTAGCCAAAGACACATGTAGTCTGGCATTGTCTAGATGGAACACTACCCCTTTACTTTTGGCAAACTCCTTCCTCAATTCTTTGATTTTTTTTTGTACAAATAAGCCAGCTGACGACAATACACTCAGAATTAATGCTCTGGTTTTGTGGGAGAAGCTCATAATAAATAATGTCTTTATGATCCCACCAATAACAAAGCATAGTTTTTTTGGCATGGATATTCATCTTTGGTTGCTGTTATAGGGGGATCCTTACACAAACTCTGGGTTCTTTTTCGTATTATGTTTTCGTACACAATCCATTTTTCATCGCCAGCCACAAGTTGTTTAAAAAATGCATGCTTTCATTCTGTTTCAAAACCACATCGCAAACGGAATACCGGTCCAAGCAAATCTTTTCTGAGAGTTTGTGAGGGACCCATACATTATAGCGAGAAATGTACCCTAGATTCTCTAGGTGTTAATGAGCCGTACTTTTAGAAACTTCTAAATCGTCTACAAGTTCTCTGGTCGTGATATTTGAGTTTTCATCGATTTTTGCCTTCAAAACATCTTCACCCAAATTTGAAGGTCTTCCACTGCGACTGTCATCTTCCAAGCTAAACTCTCCAGCTGGAAATTTTGCATACGGCCTTGGAACATTTGATTCATCTACAGCATCATCACCATAAACTTTACAAATATTTTTGCAAGTCTTTGCAGCATTTTCTTTAAAAAAAAAAACGAAAAATATTACAACGCGAATATGAAATTTTTGTTATCCATTTCAAATGTCAATAAAGGGTAACCGGAATGAAAAATGAATCTATTTTATAGCCAGGAACAAAGAAGAGATGCAGTACCACTTCACGCAACGCCAAAGTTTTAACTGTGTTACATTTCAAGTGTGTTCAATGGAGCGTTAAAAGATTTAGCTTAAGAACGCTCGGAACTTTCCGGACAATAAATAAATAAATAAATATGTATATATATATATATTAGCTTCAAGGTTCATCCAAGACTGGGACCACGGGCCATACGTACCCTGCCCAATTCAAGATCACAGCATACATGTACACTGCAACATAATTTCTTTTCCTCAACAGGCCCTGCCCTATTTAACATTGTCCCGAAAGAGATCAAAGAGGAAAAGGATCCCATCAAATTTAAACGGAGTCTGGATAGATTCCTTCAAAGAATACCAGATAAGCCACCTATAATTGGATACAACTCACCCAACAAAAACTCACTACTTGAATGGACCATAAACAAAACTTGACTTAAACAGGATTCAAATAATCCTATCAGGTGGTGCTATTAAGTTAGACATGGCCTGGACCAATCTTTGGTCGAAACATATCTAAGTTAATCTAAGTTTATATATATATATATATATTTTTAAATTTTATTTATTAGGGAATAAAAATTCCAGCATGACAGGGGTTCAAATTATTCTCAAAGAGGAAATAAATGTTATTTAGAGATAGTAGTCCCCATCATCACACCATATAAAAGAATTTTAATTTAATACTTACTACTAATTTCTCTGCTACACGTGTTTCTTGAAGTTCTTTTACGGTTCCTTAAGCACGCAGTGTTTTACAGGAACATTTCTTAAAATGTAACCCCAATCATCAGGCCTCTAAATAACGTTATCATAGTTCGATACCAAATACTATATTTTAATTTTAACAGATAAGTATGTGTATATATGTATTAAGTAAATACATTTGGAGGTTAAAGTCGAAAGAAATCAATTATGAATTAAAGTGGGATATAATAAGTAAAACGAAATCGTATGAAAGTGGAAATAGGTAATGTCTGCTATGTACCCATGAGAGAGAGAGAGAGAGAGAGAGAGAGAGTGGGCGCTAAAGTTTGCAGTCAGACCTTTCTTAGATAACATCCTACTTCAATTCTGGGATAAGTTAGACGGTGCTTTCCTCCATACAATATCTGGTGAAATATAAGGTTTTATCACACTTTTATCATTATTCTACTTGATTAGGACTAATCTGGAGCTAGATAACTCTCAAGTGCATTATTCGAAAACACTCTGTAATTCGTGTTCTCACCCTCGTTAGTAAAGTCAGAACATTTCGTATCTCTATTTTCTGAGTTCAACATTTGTTGCCACCGACTCTGTGTAGCAACAATCTACATAGACAAAAATAATATTGCTAATACGCAGACGTTTATCCAATCATCAACAATCTTGTCTTTAAAAATAATATGCTAAGTCAATAGATATCTCTACTGAACGAGCTAACTAGTAAATCTGTATGCGATCAGTCGACTTTAAAAAAGTGGCAACCAAAATCATGTTTCCTTGGAACCACAAGCTTTCTGTTCTACGATATCCAGTCGTTACAAAACCTTTGGTGATTTCCTTGTTAAGTCTTAGATATCTGTAATTTTCCTGAGCAGATACATAGCCAGTCCCTCGTTTTCTTCATTCAAATATATATATATATACCCTTCTGTATAATGAAATAAGGTACGGAATATGGGCGTTGATTGATCAGTAAATGTAGTCGCTTAGCTAGAGGACGTGAGTTCAGTTCACTGGTCAGTCAAATCACATATATTCTTGTTAAGATGAGAAGAAAATAGAATAATAATTTTATATCTGCAGTTATCGCGTCTATGTCTGTTCATGGATTTAGCATGACTTGATAAACTTTCTCCATACTGATTAGTTTTCCATTTGAGTCTGCCATTTATCATTATCAATTCTTTTCCATTCCATATTTCTTTTTGCAGTATCTTTGAATCTGTGTCTAGGTCTTACATTTTTTCTTTTCCCCTTTACATAACTGGGAACAAAAGACTTGTCTGAGGAGTCCGTTGTTGTCCATCCTATGTACACGATCCAACCAATATAAATTTCTAACAATGAAGATTTCTATCAGAAGAGGCAGAGCAGCACACTGTATGGTCTCTTCATTCTTGATGTTGCTGAAGAGAATATTATTCATAATTTACCGCAGTTGTCACATCATATAAGCATATAACTTGTCTAATTTAGCTTTATAGACTGTCCAGGTGTCAGCTCCATATAGCAGTGAAGAAACCACAATACCTTGGGATGTATTACATTATAATATATAATAGGATAATAAGTAATACGATAATAAGTAATAGTATAATAAGTTGTAGGAAAATATCTCTGGCACGGACTATAGAATTAGAAGAAGCTTTGTCTCTGGATTAAATACAATGTTCGTTATGAATTTTGAGAGCGTTTCCAAATGCGACAGATACCTGAAGACAACCGGAGGACAGTTTTGATTATAACAACTAAAGTATGTGACTACTCTGAATATGGCGGTGTAAAGTCGTGACAATTTCTCATCGTGATTTCCGGATTAAAGACAGACCCTCCAGCTAAACTAATGTATTACTATTTCATTATCTCTGGCTGCATCCGAGACGAAGACACAAATCAGAATGAGTCAGCGAATAATGCAATTATTGAACTTCGTTAAATAAATGAACAGTAGCCGCTTCCAAAACATTGGTCAAAACAGTTTCCATTTAAATGGCTTTGTAAAACTTGCGAACATTAAAACGTCTCATTCTCATTGTTATTTTTATCGTATAAAACTTTTAGCGGGGAGCAAAAAGATCCAGTATAGATTATTTGTATACAGACGGTAAATGATATTTAGTTTCGTATCTCTATTTTCTGAGTTCAACATTTGTTGCCACCGACTCTGTGTAGCAACAGTCTACAGAGACAAAAATAATATTCCTAATATGCAGACGTTTATCCAATTATCAACAATCTTATCTTTAAAAATAATATGCTTAGTCGATAGAAATCTCTACTGAACGTGATCAGTCGACTTTAAAAAAATGGCAACCAAAATCATGTTTCCTTGGAACCACAAGCTTTCTGTCCTACGATATCCAGTCGTTACAAAACCCTTGATGATTTCCTTGTTAAGTCTTAGATATTTGTCTTGTAATTTTCCTGAGGGGATATATAGCCAGTCCCTCGTTTTCTTCATTCAAATATATTTTTGCACGGAACAATTTGATGGCTACATTCAGTTATATTTGTCACATCTGTTTCGTTGTGCATTTATACCGCAAGGAGTATTTTGTTCATCATTCTAAAACTCCTATTGACCAGGACTGGTAATATATGTCAACGACTCTGAAGAATGAAAGGTAAATTTAAGTCAGTCAGTCACCGGTTGACACTCGCTGACGATACATCGAAGAGGCCAGGGAACAGAAGAAAGAAGAAGAAAGAAGACATGCACCCAACAGCAGAGCTGAAGACACCTCCGAAAGCGGGGGGGGGGGGGGCGCCACGTCAAAACGGTAGAGGACTAGGGGCCGAAACCGGACGTGGTTCCTCCTGATGATGTCTTGAGCTAACTGGATCTTATAAAGGAGCTGTTGTGGTAGCAGACCACGAAACACGGTTGTAATTCCTCCTTTGAACCCAGAACCAAAAAAAAAAAGAAAAAAAAACTGGAACAAAGAGTCGTTTGCTATTTAGTCTTGTGTTCTAATGCTTCTGACAACTATTCACCTTAAGCGCCGCAATCTACTGTCTTAGACAAGGAAGGTCACATTGGATAATATAATAAATGTATATAAAATATGGTTGAATAAACGACAGGATGGTAGAAATTCAAATATATGCACTACGTTATAGGTTTGTTCAATACGATTTAGCCTGAGGCTAAACAACAACAGCATTCAAAACATTATTTTTAGGAATATAGTTAATGTACATCTCGAATGTGGCAACACGGAAATTATGTAAAAGAGAATTGTTGCAAAAAATTGAACTGCCTGGAGTTTAGCTGCTGACATTAGCTGATCTTTTTATCTCAAAGACTGTATCACTAGTTTCGTTGGTCTGTCTGGTAAATTTTAAGTTTACAAAATAGACGATTCATGGCAACTAGCCACAACCTGAGAAAAACACCAACCAAAAATTATTATTTACAATGAAGAAATCAATGCGACATTTCAAATTTATATATCGAATATAAAAGGAGCTTCTGCTATATATTTGTGCTAGCTACATGCAAATATAATTGGCCGCAATTCTAACTGCACTCACACACACATACATATATGTATATATGTGTGTGTGTGTATGTATGTATATATATACAAATATAAATATAAATATATATATATATATATATTTATATACACTTCAAAAATATAGGATAAACAGAATAAATTGTTATTTATATCTTGCCCATGAACAATAAGTAGTGGCCCACATTTGCCCTTTGGCGTTTAGAGGTAACAATCAATAAGCGGTCAGCGCTGTTGACCCTTTTACTGGAAGCCGTATAGATTAAACAGATCTAATTCTGAAGTGTATAGACGCCTAACGCGACTTTGAGAACACATACAAGCAGCTATTTCGTTTCAATAACATTTAAAGTATTACTATTAATATACGCATACATATACAAACACCCCACACAATAAACATATATATATATTTCATATATATACATGTATATACATATATATATATATATATATATATATATATATATATATATATATATATATACATGTATATACATACATATATATATATATATATATATATATATATATATATATAATGTTTGTAGATATCTTGCAGAAAGGTAGGTAATTATCGAAGAAAACTTATGAAAGGCAGTGTCAATAAACGTAAACGAAAAGAGAAATATATCGTAATATAAACTAACATTGATTGTTTAATTATCGTATGAATATTTCGGGAAAAATTCCCCTTTTCAAAAATAAACTCCAATAACAAAGCATTTCTCCGAATATTTTCTTTCTTCTATTTGAAAGGGGAACATATTGTTCTAAGTAATTTCAGATCATTAAAAAATCTATGGAAAGTATTTATTATATCCTTTGTCCTTTGTTTTCCTTTAATGACATCATTTTATATATCTTGTTTAATTTTCTCATTTTCTTTGGCCAAATATGTTTGTAACTGTCTATTTCAGTTACATTTACTACAGTTCATCAAGTAAATTATAATACACTTTCATATATACATATATACACACATCATAGCTGCACCCACGTTACACGAGGACCGCCATTGCCAAGAAGACATACTGAAATGATTAATTATTGTTGCCATGTGATTCCCTTATGACTTTTAAGCCCAGCCAAGCTTTTACACATTTTATTACTTTCTAGACAACTGTGCTGGCTGGCAGGAGAAACAGGTGCCACCCTATGCACTCTCTTAACATGTCTTTTTAGACCTCCAACTGAGAGGCACACCCTTCCACATTTTACACATGTTCTGTTATGAAGTTTTTAATAGATATACATACATGTATATATATATATATATATTGATAAAAATGATAAAACAACAAAAGAATGGAAGAGACCTCGATATTATGTAAATCGAGGAATTTATCTGTAAATGTAATATGTGACAATTATTCGGTAGCAATTATTCTGTTATTCGGTGGCCGGATAACTGAAGAGATGGCGGCGTGGATTTGTATCCCGGCATCCGAAACTCGGAGTTTTATCATGGCTACCGAATAATTGTCACATATTACATTTACTTATATATATACGCACATATAAATACACAGACACACATGCACACACACGTTTATATTATATATATATATATATATATATATATATGTGAAATAGAAAGATGAATAATCTTGTAGTAGATTAATCAAAAGTTTAACCGATACCTTAGTAGCAAAAATCACAGCAGTAAACAGCACGGTTGGAGGTACAACCATCTGGCGTTGCAACCGTGCGTTGGTGCGGATAATTGAAATTAAAACATTATTGGTGAATTGAAGAAATGGAGCTGAACGCAGATTGAACAGAAATCGTTTTATTTCATTCTACACGTGTTTCGAAAGGCACAAATTACCAAAATCCGATTGAATAATGGGACCATATTGTGTCTTTCTCTTCAGGAAGAAAAAAGGAAATCCGTTGGAAAAACAAAAACAGAACAGAGGCGGAGCAAAAAACAAATCGAACTGTGCTCCTAAGAGCCCATGGCGAAACTGTTTATCATTGTATGTTGAGAACCGGTGGCTGAAGAATTCAACGGGTCAGGCATCGGTCAATCATGTGGGTGAGGGTGTATAGATGTTCTTTGTGACCGAGAATAAAGTTCTGACTATTTAAGGAATATTGGATGTTTTATGAGGGGCGAGAAAAAATCTACTTAGAGACGTGTGTGTGTGTATACTGTTCTATATATGTGTGTGTTGGCGTAGGGGTAGAAAACATTTTTTGTGTACGTGTGTGCGTTTGATCGTTCGGCTGTCAGTGGCTACTGCCGTGATAACCGTTGGGTGGCAGAAAGAAAAAAATAAAAAAAAAAAAAATAATATATATATATTATGTTTTATGTGTGTGTGTGTTCATCTAAGCCTGCCTTGTCAAGGAAACCCCCCGCTGTGAAAAAAACAAGCCCCGTTTGTCTTACAGGAGTAATTCCCCTTGCAGTGGTTAATCGTAGATATCTTAAAGGCTATTTCAGAATTTGTTACCAAGGGCTATGGGTGCCGGTATTATTTATAAACGCTATTTAAAGGCCAGATAAGTGTAACGCCGCCAATGGGGGCATCGAAAAGCCGACTGTAAGAGCCCGTTTACCATCCGGCCTCTGGCAAACAAAATATGGAAGAGTTCGGAGACACAAAGGTTGCACTGTCTTCTGCCCCTATCAAATGGGAGGGCCACCGACAAAATTGACCATTCCAGCCTATAGCTTAAGTTCGCATCCTTCAGTCGCCATATTAGCTTACTGAGTCCCGTGGTCTGGCGCTTGTTCACGTCCCGAAAAGTTGCGTAATGGTTGGAGACACGCAAAGACAATCTTGAGGATGATGCCCCTACATAAGTGAAGGCATCTGAGTCCGTGTAAACCTTGCATTGGTAGACGGCGTTTTTGATCTTGGAGTTCGCCGACGTGAATCTTAATCTGCTAGGATTAGTTTCTGAAATTAGAACTGCGTTCCTGTCACTATATTCGTTCCGAGACCTGCAGCCGCTTACTACTCTATTTTCCACTACGTCACTATTAACTATAGGAATAACCCCTGATTCTCCACTATCTATCAGAGTGCTGTCATTGCTACTGCCCGTGGTACTGCTATTGCGGGAAATGATGCTGGGGTTGCTAATGGGGCTCTCTACCCTACTCCCATTGTTACCGTCAACCACAACACCCCTATTTATAACTATACCCCTAGTGGGTACTCCCTGGCTGGAGCTGAGATTATGTGTCACTGTACTGGCTCTCATATCATTATTACTACTATAATTATTCCTACTGAGCATTCAACCGGGAGCGGAAGAGGCTGTGCCTCCGGAAAAAGGTGATAGGGTCTTAGTAAGTAGCCTATTATTATGGGAGGCGATTATCTGGGCGAGGTTTTTAGTGTTGGAGAAAGCTATCCTAACTTTATGTGAGTTAACCGTGGAGTAATATTTGGAATTTCTGGGGAAGTTATTGGCGATGGCTTGTCTAAACATGAGGGGGAGGTTAGTTCTAATCTGCTTACCAAAGGGGATTACAAACCATATATGCTTATTCCTATCAGTGTGATGGGTCGGGACGCCAGCTCTCGCATTCGGGTGGGTGATTCTCGGATGAATAACGGGTCTTGGGTTAGTGTAAGACCTCCCGGACCGATAATTATCCTTGTTCGCTAAATTAAATGCGGGAGCGACTACCCCGGCATCCGCCGCGCTCCCGTCCTTACTTAAAATGTTAATGTTATTATATACGGCCCTATCCTGATGACCGAATGATGGCATCGGAAGGGCCGGATCAATATAAATTACCTTCTGCCTATAACCGGCCTTGGATAGTGCGGCGTTATAAAATTCCGCTTTCTGCATAAAAATATCGGCACTGGCGGACAAGCCAGACAATCTTAGAGAGATGTTTTTAACCAAATTGTCTGTTACGGTTTTGGCATGATTGAGAAGACACTGACATACTTCAAATTAGTGGAAGGCTTATGGTAAGGGCAGTATGAGTCGCTATTAAGGTTAAGTGTAACGTCTAGGAAATTAGCCTTGGTGAGTTCATTATCAAAAACTATACTCATGCCCATTCTATTAAAAAACCTAGCTAACCTGCTCTTAGTTTTCTGCACTATTCTGTTCGTGGTGTTTTGCAGGTAAAACAGACAATCGTCACGATTTTTTTTCTTTCTGCCACCCAACGGTTATCACGGCAGTAGCCACTGACAGCCGAACGATCAAACGCACACACGTACACAAAAAATGTTTTCTACCCCTACGCCAACACACACATATATAGAACAGTATACACACACACACGTCTCTAAGTAGATTTTTTCTCGCCCCTCATAAAACATCCAATATTCCTTAAATAGTCAGAACTTTATTCTCGGTCACAAAGAACATCTATACACCCTCACCCACATGATTGACCGATGCCTGACCCGTTGAATTCTTCAGCCACCGGTTCTCAACATACAATGATAAACAGTTTCGCCATGGGCTCTTAGGAGCACAGTTCGATTTGTTTTTTGCTCCGCCTCTGTTCTGTTTTTGTTTTTCCAACGGATTTCCTTTTTTCTTCCTGAAGAGAAAGACACAATATGGTCCCATTATTCAATCGGATTTTGGTAATTTGTGCCTTTCGAAACACGTGTAGAATGAAATAAAACGATTTCTGTTCAATCTGCGTTCAGCTCCATTTCTTCAATTCACCAATAATGTTTTATATATATATATATATATATGTATATCATATACGTAGTACACATATACATATGTATGGTTGTATCCAAGTATAAATATAGAAAATATGGATTCAGACACGAACATCAAGTAGCAATGTGTTCCTGTGTATTGTATTCTACAACTAATATGTTTGGGTTCTTATTATATTTCTTCTATAAATGTTGTATCGTATTTTCTTATAAATTCCTTAGCGTTTGGAACACACGCTCAATTTTGCACGGTTTCTCTTGATCACATGTTCTATTTAATCTGTAATCGACTTTATTAATCTTATACTAAGGGAATCTGTTACCTGTTAGCAGCAGCTGAAGTACCTGATGCATGGTTATTTAATTCTTCGAGCTCAAAACATAACGAAAATGCCCGCAGAGAATTTCAAGTTCCAATCAATGCATTGTTGCATCACAAATATTCTTGGCAATTTCACCTTTCTCAGATAACATATATGCAGATTATATTATTGGAAAAAAAATGCAGATTGTGTTACAGCATATTATATCACAAGAAAATAAAATATTTTCAGTGATATTGTAGCACCAACATCACCCTTCGAACAAATTTAGCTATAACATGAAAAAAGGAAAATTTAAATAATCACACTGCCTCCCGTACAGTTTGGCGATTGCCCTATCGGAAAATACTTTTACTAAAATGTAATTCCATTGTTTTCAATTTTTATTTTTTACTTTCATTTTCGTTTTCATTTGATGTTCAACACACGAACACTTCGACATTTTAAATTTATTGTAACCGCTAACATATTGCATTCGCTCATAAATATGAGGCTTATTCATGTTTTACAGAAGTTCTGGAAGTGTGCCATAGTACGAGGTGACGAAGAAAGAAAGAAAGAAAAACTCAGCCATGGCATTTGAAGCTTTGAAATTTTGAAATACTTGTAGTAATAAAAACATACCTGAAAAAGTAATCAAATATCTGAAGACAGCTACATTGTATTTTTACGCACCCAATGTGAGAAAAATCGGCTATTTATTATTATTATTATTATTATTATTATTATTATTATTGGCCCAGCGGTTAGGGCAACGGACTCGCGGTCGGAGGATCGCAGTTTCGATTCCTAGACCGGGCGTTGTGTGTGTTTACTGAGCGAAAACACATAAAAGCTCCACGAAGCTCCGGCAGGGAATGGTGGAGATCCCTGCTGTACTCTTTCGCCCCAACTTTCTCTCACTCTTTCTTCATGTTTCTTGAGTAACGCTGCGATGGAGTGGCGTCTCGTCCAGCCGGGGGGAACACATACGCCACAGAAACCGGGAAACCGGGCCCATGAGCCTGGCAAGGTTGTAAAGGGCGCATAAACAAAAAAATTAATATTATTATTATTATTATTATTATTATCATTATTATTATTATCGTTATTATTATTATTATCATCATTATTATTATTATCATCATCATTATTATTATATTATTATTATTTATTATTATTATTATTATTATTGGCCCAGCGGTTAGGGCAACGGACTCGCGGTCGGAGGATCGCAGTTTCGATTCCTAGACCGGGCGTGTGTGTGTTTACTGAGCGAAAACACATAAAAGCTCCACGAAGCTCCGGCAGGGAATGGTGGAGATCCCTGCTGTACTCTTTCGCCCCAACTTTCTCTCACTCTTTCTTCATGTTTCTCGAGTAACGCTGCGATGGAGTGGCGTCTCGTCCAGCCGGGGGGAACACATACGCCACAGAAACCGGGAAACCGGGCCCATGAGCCTGGCAAGGTTTGTAAAGGGCGCATAAACAAAAAAATTAATATTATTATTATTATTATTATTATTATCATTATTATTATTATCGTTATTATTATTATTATCATCATTATTATTATTATCATCATCATTATTATTATTATTATTATTATTATTATTATTATTAATTATTATTATTATCATCATTATCATTATTATCATTATTATTATTATTATTATCATCATCATTATTATTATTATTATTATTATTATTATTATTATTATCATCATTATCATTATTATCATTATTATTATTATTATTATTATTATTATTATTATTATTATTATGTTTTACTTCTCAGCTCTCTCGATCTTACTTCTTCTGGTTAGTTGTGTGAGAGGAGAAAGCATCTTATTGTCGAATGTTTCACAGGATATCTTTCCAGAAATTATAAAACTTGGTACTCAGGTGTTAACTTTCCTTGGAAGATAATCTTCATCCAAAATCCTTGCTGTCTTCAACAGAGAAGTGTTTTGGGCATACTCTACCCTCATATCAATTCCAATTTCTCCAACGTATTTCTCGAAATTGTTTCTTATTGCTCCGAGTGCCCTGGAACTACTGGAATGACAGTTATTCCTTCTTCCCTACAACTCTTAGGTTGATAAGGAGTGACTGTGTGGTAAGTAGCTTGCTTACGAACCACATGGTTTGGGGTTCAGTCCCACTGTATGGCACCTTGGGTAAGTGTCTTCTACTATAGCCTCCAGCCGACCAAAGCCTTGTGAGTGGATTTGGTAGACGGAAACTGAAAGAAGCCCGTCCTGTATATGAATATATATATATATGTGTGTGTGTGTGTGTATGTGTGTGTCTGTGTGTGTGTATGTGTGTGTCTGTGTGTGTGAATGTGTGTGTGTGTATACGTTTGTGTCTGTGTTTGTCCCCCCCCCCAGCATCGCTTGACAAACGATGCTGGTGTGTTTACGTCTTCGTAACTTAGCGATTCGGCAAAAGAGCCGATAGAATAAAAGTACTAGGCTTACAAAGAATAAGTCCTGGAGTCGATTTGCTCGATTAAAGGTTGTGCTCCAGCATGGCCACGGTCAAATGACTGAAATATGTAAAAGAGTAACTGTCCAATATTTGGTTGATTGAAGCAAATTTCTACTGCATTACCTGCTACACCTCCTTGTTGTTGGTATGTGTGCAGCATTCCCTGTTCTTTTCTGCTGTTGAGAGTGCACAATCTCTTCCCGGTACTGTGTTGTGTTAGATTTTTTTCTCTTAAGGCTTGGTGCAGTCTTTTGTTGTGTTACTGCATGTATTGTGTGTTGAGTGTGTAATGCTTTGGTTTCCTAGCTTGTTGTTGGAGGTTTATTTTCATTGGATAAATGCTGTATAGAGTGTGTCTTTTATTTGTCGGGCATTTTGTTTAGGCTGTATCATTGGATTGATAGTGTCTTGCGTAGGGTGTGGGCTATTACTAGCAGGGCTATTTCTTGGACAGTGTAAAGTATTGAGGATGAAGGTATAGTTTACTTCAATTTCGAGGTCTTTGTACTTTGACGATTTCTCAACTTCTTTTTTGACAATATTTTGATCAGAAGGGCCTGCTATGTCTGTCAGTAAGTTGGTGTTTTTTCCCCAATCCTTGACTGTTCTGTGTGGGTGACTAATTTGTATTTCTTTGTCGATTTGAACCGGCATATCCCGGATGATTGTGTCCTGATCGCTATCTTGTACCTTGCTTGGCATATGCCTATACCATCTGTTGTCAGTTTTGATATTATACTGTTGGCATATTGTCCGGTGGATATAATTGCTTACTTTGTCGATTCATATAATAACAACAACAACAATAACAACAACAACAACAATAACAATAATAATAATAATAATAATAATAATAATAATAATAATAATAATGATTATAGGGCTGCAATAAGGGTGGAAAAGTTGCAGAAAACAGCACTGCTTGGAACCACTCGAATACTTCGGAAGGTGCTTGAAAATTAAGATTAGTTCACTGGTAGTGAACAGCCGACACTGTAGTATATCTTTAGCAATAGAAACTGTGCAAAGGCAATAATAATAATAATAATAATAATAATAATAATATAATAATAATAATTATTATTATTATTATTATTATGTGACATTGAAATGTTGGCGAATACTTGACATTCATAGACAGTAATGAGTGTTATATATGTGTTGTCCATGTACAGCAGACAGAGGCTCGCATTTGTCCATTTCATGTTTTGAGGCGTCAATCAATAAGTGGTGGACGCTGCTGACTCTTTAAACTTGAAAACATGCAACAGTTTTAGCTTTAAAGTACAGAGCTGCGCAAGTCAATTCTGAGTCGCCATACACGCAGCAATTCCATTTCAATAACATTTAAAGTATTACGATTAATATACACGCACGTACACGCTCGTATATAAGTACGAATACGAGTCGGTCTTAATAGTTTAGTGCAATTTAAGGCAATACACTTTGGCATTACACTTAAGGTATTATACTTTGGAATTAGATGTTCCAAACTTCCAGATTGCTCGTTCAGTTAAACCAGTTGTATTCATATATATCAAAATTTGTTGCTCCTCCTTTTTCAGTTAAGGATAAAACATCCAAAGTACTGTTTATAAAATTACTAGAAATAATAGATTCTACAATGTATGAAGTCCTTCATTCACTGAATCTCTTTAATGCTTACGCATCAAGTGGATAAACACTTCATCACCTTAATATATATAAGTTGAATAATGATGGCACTTCGTCGGTTACGACGACGAGTGTTCCAGTTGATCCATTCAACGGAACAGCCTGCTCTAGAAATTAACGTTCAAGTGGCAGAGCACTTCACAGATACGTGTACCCCTAACGTAGTTCTCGGGGGAGATTCAGCGTGACACAGAGTGTGACAAGGTTACCCCCCCCCCCTTGAACTATAGGTACACACAGAAACAGGAAGAAAGAGTGGGAGAAAGTTCACCACCACCCACTGCCGGAGCCTCGTGGAGCTTTAGGTGTTTTCGCTTAATAAACACTCACAACACCCGGTCTGGGATTCGAAACCGCGATATTAAGACTGAGCCATTGCGCCTCCACTGTAAGCTGAATGTTGAAAATAGAATAAATAGAAACATTATTGTTCCGGAATATCTCTCGTCAAAAAAATAAATAATCATCTAAAATTTCGCTAGTTGATTTTAGTCCAAAATTTGCAGCTGATATATAAGCAGAAATTTGAAATAGAAAAGAGGAACAAACCCATTGTCGTCAATAAAACCGAATATTCATAGTTTGTCGTGATGGATTAGGCCAGAGAACGCTTGACATTATTTCATTAGAAAGATATATTTAAGTTAAGCTCAAGCTAATTCTGGTGCAGATCATACTAAAATTTCCATTGATACAAAGTCGAATTAAAGACTGATTTTATAATCTTCCAAATGACTAAGATTATCGAAGTGGCCTAATTAATGTTAAAGTAAAATAATAATGGAAAGAAGATAATGAAATAGTAATAATAAAGGTGTAGTCTATGTGTTGAGTTAATTTCGAAATTTTATCGAACCGTTCTATTATTTCTTGGTAGCATAAGGCGACGAGCTGGCTGAATCATTTGCCCGCCGGGCGAAATGCTTAGCGGTATCTCGTTACGTTCTGAGTTCAAATTCCGCCGAGGTCGACTTCGCCTTTCTTCCATTCGGGGTCGATTCAATAAGAACTAGTTACGCATTGGAGTCGATGTAATCGACTTAATCCCCTCCCTCTAGTTGCCCTTATGGTAAAAATATGTAATCATTATTATTTGATAGCATAAAAGACACAGGAGGCTATTAGACGCAACTATATTTCAGCAGCGCAATTTTAGGAAAAATTTTTTGACTGCATTGAATCATGCAATATTCAAAATAAGTTCTTATCTAGGACCCAGGGTGACATTTTGTGAATATTTTTGGACATGAGGTCTAGCCTAAAAACATCAGGATTATTGCTATGCTGATGGAAATAATGTACGAAGAATGAAGCTGCTTGTTACAGATTCACCTTGAAACTGGGCTGTGCATGCACGCTGTGTTATAATGTTCTTGCTCTCTTCCGTTTTTTTTTATATAGCTGTGCTTGATTAGAAGTTAAGTGTGTATACTGTGGTCGTTTCAAAAAGATTGGGTTCCAGCTACGCAAGATCTCCTTGACTGTGTCAAGGAAGACGAAGACGTTTTGGAAACGGTCATAACAGGTAACAAATCGTGCGTCTCTGGCTATGACCCTGAAACCAACCAAGGTTCAGTTTTCTCACTGGAAGACCACACCTAGACATCATGACGTCAGGAAAATCCAAGACGATGCTACGAAACAGGAGTCCCAATAATGATTCCATTAATGGAAATGGTGCTGGATAAAGTGTGTGAATTCAGAGGGGGACTACTTCGAAAGAGATTAAATGGTGAATTGATACATGTACTTTATTTCTAAAGCTTGAGTCCCCATACTTTTTGATACTTCATGAGCACACCTTATATGTTATGAAATAGATAATTAATATTTTGATACCTACGGCGGCGAGTAGGCAGAAACGATAGGACGCCGGGCGAAATGCGTAGCCGTATTTCGTCTGTCGTTACGTTCTGAGTTCAAATTTCGCTGAGGTCGACTTTGCCTTTCATCCTTTCGGGGTCGATTAAATAAGTACCAGTTACGCACTGGGGTCGATGTAATCGACCTAATCCGTTTGTCTGTCCTTGTTTGTCTTTTCTGTGTTTAGCCCCTTGTGGGTAGTAAAGAAATAGGATATTTAATATTTTGATACCTGAAGACGATGAGCTGACAGACTCGTTAGCATGCCGGACAAACGTCTTAGCGGCATTTCGTCCGTTTTCACGTTCTGAGTTCAAATTCCGCCGAGGTTGACTTCGACTTTCATTCTTTAGGTGACGATAAAATAAGTACCAGTTGAGCACTGGGGGCGATGAAATCGATTTAGCCATTCCGAACTCACTGGCCTTATGCCAAAATTTGAACCCATATTTTAACGGTTGAATGAATGTATTCAGTCTAGTCCATACACACTATAAATCTCTCAGAAATCTTTCCACAAATCAAGGTATTGACAAGAAAACCCCAAACAAAACAAACAAGTATAAATGAACAATTATTTAAATAAAAACATAAACAGTAACGAGAATTCAATGATGAAGCTAGTATTTAACATATACGAGGGGATGTTGAAAGGCTCTGGCTGTAAGGGAATCGCGAAGGGCCTGATTGGAGGCTCAAACTTCCGAGTAATTTTGAAGGTCTTAGAAAAACTGAAGGACCGCTGCATAAGTTTATGAATTTGAGAGGCGAATACCTTGACTAAAATCATAATTAACTGATCCTCCTGTATTTTCATTTACCCAAAGCCAGGAACTTTTGTGTACGCCTTCGTATATATTTACAAAGTAAAAGTTTTTCAAACTGTTTTGTGTACGATAAAATCAAAGGCATATTCATGGAAAGTTGCTTACCGCGAAGAGAGCAAAGTGTAACCTTTCTATATAATTCATTAACTATATTAGATTGTAAAGTATATAATTTCAGGTTTAAATAGATTTTGATTTTCATCCCCGTATTTCGAATTCCGTTAATTTACTAACGGTATTAGTTAAAGGTCAAATCAATTTTGATCTTCGTCTTTATATGGTCACCGAAATATATAACTATGTTAAATTACTAATGATATTTGTTCACGGTCAGATATATTTTGAGATTTTACATATTGCCAATAAACTATATTAGTGCACTAATTCTATTTATTCGTGGTTAAATCAATTTTGATATTTTCCATATTGTCAACTAAATGAATGTATGGAAATTGTTTTCCATACATGGAGAATGAATAAGGGCACAAACACACACACACACACAGACTCATACACCCTTACACACACTCAAACACAAACATACAACTGCGTACACATATATACGAATGCATTTGTGTACGCACACATACACATGCACACACATGTGTGTTTGAGGATTTACCCAAAAGTAAACGGAAACGTTCTCTGGGGGCAAGCCAGTTGCAGTTCAGACTTCCAGCGGTAGAAACTACTTGATGCGATCCCCAGGCATCAGGCCGCCGACTTACCTCATCGAGTAAAGACATACTGCGACATGGTGCGTCATTGTTGTGTAGCGCTTCTCCCCTCTTCGTCAATTTTTACGATGACTGCTAAGAAGGAACAACGTGCTTCCGTGAAGTTCTGTTTTCTGCTGGAGAAAATGGCGGCTGAAACAGCTGTCATATTTCTAACAGCTTACAAGGACGCTGCCATGAACAAAGCACAACTTTACGAGTGGTTTTCACAACTTTAGAAATGGTTACTTGTCGCTTGAAGACCAGCCTTGTTCAGTGAGAACATCGAGAGTTTTTGACTAAAAATGGCATGCCCTCGCTTATCCACCAGATCTTGCTCCCTGCGATTTTTCTTTGTTTCCTGTGGGGAAAAATTCCTGAAAGAAAAACGTTGAAGTGGTACAGAAAAAACAACGGAGGCGTTAAAAGATATCACTTTGCAAGAGATCCAGGTTTGCTTCAAACAGTAGAAAACGTACTTGGACACATGCATTGCTTCAAATCGCTATATATATAAAGCTGAAGTCTGTGTATGGCAGGATTGGTAGCCTTCAACAAACATTATCTCTTCCGAGACCCTGCGGCGCAAGGTGACCAAAATTGTAAGTATGATAGAAGAAGGCTTGTTCTTCCTTCCGTAGAAGAAAAAATTCAAATCGGACCATGTTAAAACAAAAATTATTTACATCAAAAAGATGCTTTTTTTTTCTATGAAAATCATAATTTTTTACGATTTTGTGACTGCCTTGTCGCCATTTTTCGGTGTATTTCAACCAGAAAAATGTTCACTTAAAGAGAATAACAAGCTACATAATGCAAACTTTTTACTTTTCAAAAATTCCAATTATAAAGAGTCGAAACAAACCCGAACAACACCGGGCGATACTGCAAGTGAAGAACAGTTTGAAGAAGATAAAAGTCTAAACATGTAAAGAAAACCAAATAAAATATTGCAAAATTCCGGTTTCTTTTGGGTATCTCCTCTTATATTTGCATTTTTGTTACGTATGCATATTTTACATTAACTCTACATACATTACAAAGTATTACTACTGCGTTTGCGGCAGAAGTTGATCGAAGACTGAAGTAGGGTGATTTTTGATTGCAGAGAAGGCTGAAAACGTACCCGCAAGAAACTACTAGATGTTCATAATGAAGGAAAATACATTACGCAACTACAGAATATGATGAGGTTATGAATAAATAATTAACAGCACTGTCACTTGTTGCCCGGTTTAGCCAACAGGGAATATTATTTACAAGTACAGCTTGGTTAAGGATTTCATAATCTTGAAATTATGCAGGCGTTATGAAATATCAACACAACAGAGTTGTTATAAATATACACGGGGAAATGATATTAGTGATTGACGAAAGCGCCATACATCTGGAGATGTGAATTCACACAGAATAGATGATCGGGTCTAATCATTGAATGTTCTTTTATTAAGAAGCACAGCAAAAGAAAGTAGCATCTAACTGAAGTATATGTCCCAACGTGGAGGCGCAATGGCCCAGTGGTTAGGGCAGCGGACTCGCGGTCATAGGATCGCGGTTTCGATTCCCAGACCGGGCGTTATGAGTGTTTATTGAGCGAAAACACCTAAAGCTCCACGAGGCTCCAGCAGGGGATGGTGGTGATCCCTGCTGTACTCTTTCACCACAACTTTCTCTTACTTCCTGTTTCTGTTGTACCTGTATTTCAAAGGGCCGGCCTTGTCACTCTCTGTGTCACGCTGAATATCCCCGAGAACTACGTTAAGGGTACATGTGTCTGTGGAGTGCTCAGCCACTTACACGTTAATTTCACGAGCAGGCTGTTCCGTTGATTCGAATCAACCGGAACCCTCATCGTCGTAACCGACGGAGTGCTTCCACATGTCCCAACGTACGATAAGATTTTTTTATAAGAAATTAAGATTTTGTTCAAGTTATAGAATTGGCGATGACTGGACTGTGGAGACTGAGAGTAGAGACGTAGCATATAATAAATATTATCAGAAAAGATAAATTACATGCAGACATATATTAACACGTATTCAAAGCTCTAGGAGAGCAGGAGTGGCTGTGTGGTAAGTAGCTTGCTCACCAACCACATGGTTCCGGTTTCAGTCCCACTGCGTAGCACCTTGGGCAAGTGTCTTCTACTATAGCCTCGGGCCGACCAATGCCTTGTGAGTGGATTTGGTAGACGGAAACTGAAAGAAGCCCGTCGTATATATGTACATATATATATGTATATATATATTGCTTATGTGTTTGTGTGTCTGTGTCTGTCCCCCACCAACATCGCTTGACAACCGATGATGGTGTGTTTACGCCCCCGTAACTTAGCGGTTTCGCAAAAGAGACAGATAGAATAAATACTAGGCTTACAAAGAAAATATCCTGGGGTCGATTTGCTCGACTAAAGGCAGTGCTCCAGTATGACCGCTGTCAAATTACTGAAACAGGTAAAAGAGTAAAAGAGTATACTGCGAAATGGAGTTATTTGAAGAAAATATAATATTTTGCTTCCTCTTATTGCTTGTTACTAAAGTTTCTTACAGAATTGTTTAAATGTGTTGTTAAAATTTAGTATTATATATCTATGATAGTATAATTTCAATACATAAAGTAAAATTTGTAAATATAACTTTGATTATCAACTCAAAGAAAATATCCTGGGGTCGATTTGCTTGAAGTATATATGTGGAAAGAATTTGTCAAGTTCTTCAACTACCAGAGAAAAAGAAAAACATTTGAATACTTCTGTCAGTATCTAAAGCACTTCTTGCATAAAAGATACAAACTTTTGTTAAAATATGATGTCAATATAACTTGTTAATAATATTTTTCTATTGATGTTTTTATAACTTTGGTATCTTTGTAAAAGCTTGTATAACATGACATATATCCCCTTTGATTATCCAGCCCGGCTACTTTGAACATAGTTCCAAGTAACACTGATCATTATTTCCGGCAGTAAGCAAGCCCTCCACCACCCAGTTCCACACATGTACTTCAACAACTTTACGTGGCATTCTATGGGTCTTTGAAAAAAAATTGGAGAAAAATCTTAAGTGACTGGAAGGCTTATAACAGGAAGAACTAAAGATGCCCACACAGCAGCATACTGGTCACTTTCCTGAGAGTGTCACTCACGGCAATAATTTGGAAAGTGGGTTCATGAAATGTGGAATACACCCTTGTCATTCAGACAAAGTTTGGGATCAGCTACCAGACCATGACGTGAGCAAAACAGACGATGAAGTCATCAATGTAAGAGTTTCGGATTTTGTGTTGGGAATGCTAAAGTCAATGAGAGAAGTAGACGAGAGCAAACCAAAGAAAATACGAAAGAAGTTGAACGTTACCCCTGGCAAAAGTATAATTGTTGAGGACATCAGTGCTTCTGGTAGGGAATGATGGCCACCAGTTCATCAACGGTTATAGAGAAGCATGGAGAAAGAGAGCAGCAAGAGAATTTGGAACATGAAGAGCTAAACTCTGTGGATAGTAATGTTTCAATGAATGAATGTGACAGACACTCCAGTATTTCAGACAGGGCAAGAGCAGAAACTACAGAAAGACAAAGTAATTTTGTTGGAAACTTTGTCATTGAGAGGTAGGAAGGGCAAATATTTGCCGGTCAAGTGATCTCAACTGGAAGTGATGGAGCACTTGTGTCATCATCGACAAAATGTAGAAAGATAGGGTTGAGGTGGCCACTGAAGGAGGATAGACTAGTCTACGACTGGAAAGATGTAGAAATGAAAACTAAAGAGATTCCACTGAACAACAGGGATTTCTATCGATTCCCTGACCTTGAACAAGAATGGGGAATATAAAATGTGACTTAATGATAACTGTGTGACATTTTCGTTAGTGCTATAACACTTAAAGCTGTTCATTGACTTTTCTTTTGTATTTGTTAAAAAAAAAATCATTTTTGGTCAAAGTGACCTCAAATCAGCGACAATTATATAAAAAAAGTAATCAAATATTTATTTCTTTATTGCTAACAAGGGGCTAAGCATAGAGGGGACAAACAAAGGGATTAAGTCGGTTGCATCGACCCCAGTGCGTAACTGGTACTTATTTTATCGATTTCGAAAGGATGAAAGGTAAAGACGACCTCGGCGAAATTTGAACACAGCACGTAAAACCAGACGCAATACATATTTCTTTACTACCCACAAGGAGCTAAACATAGAGGGGACAAACAAGGACAGACAAACGGATAAAGTCGATTACATCGACCCAAATGCGTAACTGGTACTTATTTTATCGATCCCGAAAGGATGAAAGGTAAAGTCGACCTCAGCTAAATTTGAACTCAGAACGTAACGGCAGACGAAATACCTATTTCTTTACTACCCACAAGGGGCTAAACACAGAGGGGACAAACAAGGACAGACAAACGGATTAAGTCGATTACATCAACCCCAGTGAGTAACTGGTACTTGTTTAATCGACCCCGAAAGGATGAAAGGCAAAGTCGAGCTCGGCGGAATTTGAACTCAGAACGTAACGGCAGACGAAAAACCGCTAAGCATTTCACCCGGCGTGCTAACGTTTCTGCCAACTCGCCGCCTTAAAAGTAATGAAATATTGCCTGCAACCTTTTATTTCATAAGTAGCCCTATTTCACGGTATAAAAATACTAAATAAAAACGTGCTCAAGGAGTGATGCAGATATATTCTGTGGAAAAATTTTAATAAAATAGATAACACAAATTCAAAACAAATCGATACAGATACCCAAGAGGCCAAGAGTTGCCTTTAAAGCATGTAGTCGTGCAATGGCCCAATGGTTACAGCAGCAGACTCGTGGTCATAGGATCGCGGTTTCGATTCCCAGACCGGTCGTTGTGAGTGTTTATTGAGCGAAAACACCTAAAGCTCCACGCGGTTCCGGCAGGGGGTGGTGACGAATCCTACTGTACTCTTTCATCACAAATTTCTCTCATTCTTTCTTCCTGTTTCTTTTGTACCTGTATTTCAAAGGGGCAAGACATGTCACACTCTGTGTCACGCTGACTCTCCCCGAGGACTACGTTAATGGTACACGTGTCTGTGGAGTGCTCAGCCACTTGAATGCTAATTTCACGAACAGGCTGTTCCGTTGACCGGATCAACTGGAATCCTCGTCGTCGTAACCGACGGAGTGCCACGAACCTGGCATTGTTGTTGTCTTGCAGATCTTAAAGTCGGTCAGTAATCAGCGATAATAAAAGATGGTCATAAATCCTAGTGCAACATTGTATTTTGTTAAGAATCTTCCTCAGAATTTCCAGAATATTCTTCATAGTATTAAGTGTAATTATTGTTGGTGCAACCGCACATTTGCATCTCAGAACGTCATTCGAATGCTGTACTGCTCGGCCACATTCTAAAATTTTGTTCATGACAATTTCCTCCTTGTAGAATTGCATTCAGTCAGTGGTAGACCGTCATCACTTCGTAAGAGTTGCATTTATTACCTTCACATAAAGTATTTTAGGCAGCAGCAGAAAAACTGGAGAAAAATACTCTAACATTGCTGCAAAATGCAATGAGTTGGGGACCGTGGGATATAAATAAATAGCGATTGGAAATTGGGAAGAGAAACGCAAAATGATTGATGCGATTCGGTATGCTACGTATCTTCAATGTCAACGGAATGTCCATTGAGGAAAAACATGATTCAAAACAGGTTTTAAAACGTGACATTTTGACTAAAGACTAAACGTAGGCGAACAGTTCGCTGATTCTACAAATTTTAAATCATTTATTTTTTGCTCATTTAACTTTTAAAATGGCGAATAAATGATATATTTTTTTAAAGGAAGATATCTATCTTTTCGTTGTTCCGCAGCGATGTAATATATAGAGTCTTAGTAAAATATGATACATTCCCTAGAACATAGATATAACTTTAAAACAAAACAGTATTTATTAGAATGACTTCGATATATTGTTTTTATTTTATTTGAATCAATATTTTGATATTCCCACAGGCACAGTTATACATGCAGACAGTCTAATACATACACACTCACACAATCACACACGCACAGATACACACTTTCTCTCTCTCACTCTTACAAGCATACACGCACACACGCATACACACACATCTAGTTGTACTCTAACCCTTGACAGAGTAGCAGACCTGTCGTCGCGATATGTGGTGTGCTTTGGATTAGACCTCCTAATCACCAAAGAAACTAATATTTCTGAACTATTCCTTTATGTACGATGGGTGCTGGAGGGTTCCAGGCTTGGGCAAATGCAAATACAAGAGGATCAATTAATTATGATTTTATTCAACATATTTCTCTCTCAGATTCTCACATACGATGCGTGAATCTGAGCGATGGGTGCTGGAAAGATCCAGGCTTCGGTAAAAGAAAATACAAGAGGATCAGTTAATTATGATTTTATTCAACATATTCCCCTCTCAGATCCACACATATTCCCCTTCAGAATTTTCAAGCCGTGCAAAGGAACTTGAAAAGTAGAGTTGAGCCTCCTAACAGGCCTTTCGTAATACACTTAAACCCAGGAACTTTTCAGCGCCCACACGTAGTCTTGTCGGTGAATTGTTAATCTCCTTTCAGAAATGGTTATGTATCACTGCAGTTGGCCAATAACTGGAGTGATGACAGACGCAGGCATTAATAGCCACAAAACATTTCATTCAATAGTTAGATGTAATTCCTTCACTTTTCATCTCATATTGTTATAATTATTGGTATTGTTATGTTGATCGTAAATACACGATCGGCCATTATGTTACGGAAAATTATGTCAGCTTAATCACATATCATCAAGACTGCATATATGTTAAACTTTTAGTACTACTTACACATTTCCGTTTTCTAAAACAGATGGAGATTCATATAATAGACATGCAACTTTTGCTTGAAACAGGTAAAATTTAGTAGCCAGACGTTTGTATGTCTTTCATTTTTTACTTGCTTCAGCCATCTGACTGCGGCCTTGCTGGGGCACTGCTTTGAATGGAATTTAGTCGAAGTAATCGACTCCAGTAATTTTTTTTTTTAAACATAGTATTTATTTTTTGGTGTCTTTTGCTGAAGCGATACGTGACAAGGACGTAAACACACCAATACCAGTGGCGGGGAACAGACAGGCACACACAGACACGACCAGCTTCTTTTATTGCCCGCAAAGGGCTAAACATAGAGGGGACAAACAAGAACGGACAAACGGATTAAGTCGATTACATCGACTGCAGTGCGTAACTGGTACTTAATTTACTGACCCCGAAAGGATGAAAGGCAAAGTCAACCTCGGCGGAATTTGAACTCAGAACGTAACGGTAGACGAAATACCTATTTATTTACTACCCACAAGGGGCTTAACACAGAGAGGACAAACAAGGACAGACAAACGGATTAAGTCGATTACATCGACCCCAGTGCGAAACTGGTACTTTATTTATCGACTCCGAAAGGATGAAAGGCAAAGACGACCTCGGCGGGATTTGAACTCAGAACGTAAGGACAGACAAAATACTACTAAGCATTTCGCCCAGCGTGCTAACGTTTCTGCCAGCTCGCCGCCTTTTTTCTGTTCCCCTTTACTAATTCCCTCCACAAGGCTTTGATCGACCCGTGGCTATAGTAGAAGACACTCGCCTAAGGAGCAATACAGTGGGACTGAACCAAGAACCAAGTGTTTAGGATAAAGGCTTCTTAACCACGCAGACACGCCTGCGGCTATGTAGAGCAGATATTTTACATTATTATGTCTACAAGTGTAGTTGGATGTCGTTGGTATTTACTAACATAGCGTTGTTAAGTGTCTCAAGAAATGCTCCACACAGATGGCATTTTTCATGCATATTACGGAATATGTGAATAACCTGTTTTAATATATTAAGTGTTACTTGTCAATATCTGTAGTATAAAATTTGTTACTTCTGATTTCTCACTGAAGTGCATTCGAATAGGAACACTCTTTGACATTTCCTTAGCACCGACTTAAAAAGCATTTTCTTTTCCGCTATTGGAAATATCTGTGAATCAGCCATTAGTTAACATCAAAGAAATTATTTTTCTTAAATAAGATAACCACTACAAAAAAAAAAGAGAAATAAATAATATCTAAAAATTTTATATGGAAAATTCCTCGAAGTTTTTGGCAAAGCAAATGAGATTATGCTACTATCTTATATTATTTACCATTTACCTTTTATCACTCCACCCCTTGTTTACATCATGGGGCTGCGGTCATGATAGGGCACTGCTTTGAAGGGTTTAGGCCATTTGTTCTTAACCATGGTCGTATGTGGTCCGTGGTTATACTTCGACAATGCAGCTGTGACAGGTTATACAAAGGCGATACATGCGGCCCCCTCAAAATAAGAGTAGACGAATATCGCTAAGCTGTAATACGAGGAGATATTGATAAATCGGGTATAGCCGATCATGTATGGGAAAATGGAGACCATCTCCCCCTGTGGGATGAAGTTAAAATAATAGACAGAGAACACCACTGGAAAATATGTAAACTAAAAGAAGCAGCACATATGTATAGGACACAACAACCTCCTAAGCAGACCGAGTGCAGATATGAATAGCATATGGGGACCGGTATTAAGGAATGATAGGAAAATACTAGATTTATTGGCCCTAAAATTCATTCTATAATTGCCCACGGCCATATGACGTAGTGGTTAAGAGCGCGGGGTACCGATTCCGAGTTCGATTCCAGGCAGTGACCTGAATAATAATAATATTAATATTTTACCCCAGTGTCACTTTGATGGCATGCACTGCTCTCTCACTCAATAATATTAATAATAATAATAACAACATCGAAAATTACCTTAGGAATGAGAACCCAGGTTCGAAATTTCCCCAAGACACCTAGTGAAGCCTGGAGGGTATATCAGCCGAAACGTTGTATTAACCTCAAACAAGATGAGGACTTATATCCGTAAAATGTAAATAATGCATATCTATTTTATTTATTTTGTACAATTCACAAAAATATTTAATTATAAAATTACATTCAGATTGTTTTTTTACTACACAGAGAATTATTATGGAGGTTCTGTAGAGTAAAATAGGGACCAGAGGAGGTCCATAGGCTAAAAATGAATCTGGACCAGAGGTTTAGCCGATCGAGTCCCCTCCAGGACTTAATTTGAAGTCTGGTACTTATGCTATATTTCTCTCGTTTGCCGAACCTCTGTGTCACCGGATATAAACAAACCAACCTTGGCTGTCAAGCGGTGGATAAGCAA